>NC_136490.1:156788917-156798917 GCF_053919585.1 Euprymna scolopes | reverse complement strand
TACCTCAAAGTCTTTGCATATATTAACCCACACAAATACAACTTATTATGCACACAACATCAGAAACATTGTGTGAGTTGCTCTCCTTGTATGTGATTAACTGATATCAGTGACATTTAGTTTATCTGTAATAGGAGGCTGGTTGTTTGAAACAGGAAATTAAAAAACGGTGTTGATACACGAAGCTAATACTAAGCATTTATCAACTTCTCTTATTTTGTGTGTTTTTTTATAAAACACGTTTATTGTATGATATAATCAATCATAACATATTAATTCGACATTTGATAAATATACTGGATCCAAGATAACTACGTGTTCTACTTATGAAGCTAGCTTATTAATATACACACAATCACAGAATAAAATCATACACAGGCATATATATATATATATACATATATATATATATATATATATATATATATACATATATATATACATACACACACACATATATATATATATATGTGGGTGTATGTGTTTGTCTGTGTGTATATACTTTTTTTAAATTTCATTTTCACGCCAAACAAGGCACATTGCTACTTTGGAGGAGGGGACTACTATCAAGAACATAAGGTACTGGGGTACTATGTAGGGAGTTGGGCAGGAAGATGTCGGTTCACGTTACACTTGAACTTCTGCATGTCAGTACAGTTGGGTAAGCAGGCACCCGAGATGGAATTCCAGAGGCTAGCTGTTCTGGGGAAGAAACTACTAGTGAAGGAACTCTCTTACATCTAAGAATCTCTACTGTGTAGGGGTGGGATTTAGCTGCTTGTCGGGTTTGTGTGAGGGTATTTTCGTCGTGGGGCACAAGTGCTTGCAGTTTGTCAGAGAATTCACCGTTAAAATTGTTGTAGAACAGGCAGAGGGATGCAATATTTCGTCGATAGGACAGAGGCTGAAGCTTAGATGCCAGTTCAGGACCTATCAGGTTGGCGACTCTCTTTTTGACCTTGTCTAGTAGTGAGAGGCAAGTAGCAGATGCACCAGCCAAAATATGACAACAGTACTCCATACATGGAAGAATGATGGCCTTATAGAGATACAGGGTACTTTCGGGCGTTAGTAGATTTCTAGCACAGCAGAGAGAGAAACCACCTTCTTCGCAGCTGTTCTGGAAATGCTCTCAATGTAATTGTTCCAACTCATCTTTTCTGTGAACGTTAGGCCGAGACCTTTAAAAGAAGTACGTTCAGACAATGAATCTTTGGCCATTGCTTTCGGTGGTAGACAAGGTGTCTTGTAATTATTGAAGGAAACAAGTTTAGCCTTGACAGCATTGAATGTAACCATCTATTTTTGGCCCCCATTCCACTACAGATTGGAGGTCAGCTGCTAGTGTTTTTGCCATTTCCTTAAATATGTGTTTATTTGTTTTCCTGTCGTGCCTGCTATAGGGCGTGGTGTCATCAGCATGTATATCTATTTCCGAGGAAATTTTGGATGTCTGCTGTGGAACGAGATTGCCTAAATCCATATTTTGGTCGGTCAGAAGTTTAGCATCTGTAAGGTGATGGACTAGAGCTTGGTTAATTATGGACTCAAATATTTTGGCAAAAAGTGGGTGGAGGCTAATGTGGCGATAGTTTACTAGGTCAGTTCTTTTGTCAAAATTCTTGAAAACTGATATCATAAAAGCAGTTTCCACCAGTCCGGAGAGCAAGATTCATTAACGCATTTGTTGTAAAGTTTGGAGACAACTGGAGCTATTCGGTGGAGCACATTTTAATAGCACATCCTGTATGAGATCAGTTCCACATGCTTTTGAGGTGTGAAGGTTTTTTTTTTATGATTGCATGCACCTGAGAAGGGTGATTTTCAGATCGTCTAGCGTTGTGTCTGTTCACAAGGAAAAGTCAGGGACGGGGTGGTTAGCAGGGTCCAGTGTGGAGTTGGAGGCAAACCGTCTGGCAAAGATGTTAGCCTTCTCGGTCGCTGAGTAAACGACCTCATGATTGTTAGTTAATGGGGGAATTGTTGATTGCCCATTATTTACTTGCAGGGAGACCTGACGTTGCCCGTGAGATAATAAGGATCAAGTAATACTCCACACTGCTAATACGTTTATTTCATCGAAGAGAATCGGCTTTCTTTGATGGAAGACACATATTTTAAGTTGCCTGACGAGGAATTGTGATGTTAACAAACAAGCTGTTAGAAATATTTGCATGTCTGGTGTCGCGACCATGTAAATTTGTCTATCTCAATAAAATTCTAAACCTATATATATATATATATATATATATATATATATATATATATATATATATATATGTGTGTGTGTGTGTGTATGGGTGTGTATATATAATATATATATATATATATATATACCTATCTTGTTATCTATCTGTCCATCTATATATATATATATATATATATATATATGCCTACACATCTGATAGCTTGAAATTATTCTCGCATTGATATATGCATTAAAATATATTTTTCTATTTACAAAAAGTTTACACACTTTTTAATTTACTAAGTCATCGATATGCCAGCGACATACTAGTTAGTAAATAATTTGTATAAGAAAAAAACAAATTTTTGTAAAAAAAACAATTATTGGGTATTCTTTTTAGTTTTTGCCTCATTTATGTTTCATTAAATAATTATCCTTAGTCCTATTAGATTATATTTTTTATTCTGTATAATATATACACCCACACATATAGGTCAACACTTATCAAGACCCAGAAGCAACTTGGGGATAAGGGTTAATGTGTGTACAGTAATCAATGGGATAGTATCGTAATAATAGTTAGTATTTGAGATTTGATAAAGTGTCATTACTTAAGGGGGTGGTTAATCAGGAATTTGTTTGTGTTGGACTTGAAGACATCTAAGTTGAAGTCGGGAGGGAAACAGGCAAACGGCAGAGAGTTCAACAGGCGTGCAGTTCTTATAAAGAAGCTTTGTTCATGGAATCTACGTTTTGATTTAGGCACGGATTAAGAGTGGGAAAAATGGTGATAGTGGTTTCAGCTAGCCGGGCGATTTTCGTGAAAGATTGGCGAGGGGGCACCAGAGAATGGAGCTCAGACAAGCACTTGCCATGGAAATACTATAAAACAGAGACAGGCTCGCTCCGTCTCTTTTGTGGGAAAGAGGTTGCAGGGAAGACAAAAGGGCACCTCCCCACCAAACCACGAAGTCTATTTTGTACTCTGTCAAGGCAGGATATGCTGTGTTTAGAAGTTCCTGCCCAGATGTGGCAACAGTACTCCATCCTTGGGCGTACTTTGCTTTTATATAGATAGAGAACTACATCAGTAGTAAGATATATTCTGGAGCGGTAGAAGGATTCCACCATTTCCCCAGCGACCTTGGCCACAGACTTGATGTATGTGTTCCATTTAAGATCAGGAGTAAATATCAATCCCAGAAGCTTATCAAAACATGGGGCCTCTCCTAGACGAGAACCATTCATTTCAATTGATGACAGATGGGGATCAGAGCGTTGATGATGTAAAGATAGAAGCATGGTCCTAGATTCATTAAAGGTAAGCAGCCACCTCTTACCCCACTGTACCACGCGCTTAAGATATGGGGAGAGAGAATTAGAGAGAACATTGTCATTTACGGCCTTTGATGTGTTGACATAGATAGTCGTGTCATCAGCATAGATGTCAACGAATGGTTTTAGTATGTTTGGGGAGGTCATTGATGTAGATCCAGAAGAGTTGGGCCCAGGATTGATCCTTGAAGGACTCCAGCATTAATACTGTGGACCTCTGATTTCTGCCCAACCACCACTACTCTTATGAGCCTATCAGAGAGAAATGATTTAATTATTGAGAAAACATTTCCAGTTATACCGTAGCTGGAAATCTTGTGAAGTAGGCCTTTCTGACATACCTTATCGAAGGCCTTTTATATGTTAAGAGCAATTGACCTAGACAGGAAGCCTTTGTTGAAAGATTCGCTAATCCTATGAGATGTACACGTTAGCACGTCTGCTGTAAATCTAGCAAAACGGAAACCATATTGTGTGTCACTAAGAAGGTTATTTCTGCTGAGGTGGTTGACTACTTCTCTATTTAATATGGATTCCAGCAACTTACTCATGACACCCATGAGACTTATTGATCTATATCGAGAGGGAGATGACTTTTCACCTGAATTCCTAAATACAGGGCATACTGGTGAGGTTTTTCAGGGTGTTGAAAATCACTTCTCCTTAAGGCAACGCTTACACAGTTTTGTAAGATTGAGGGCAAGTTCTGGTTGTAGCTTTTGAAACAATATAATTGGAATACCGCCAGGACCAGTTGCTTTACTTGAATCCATGCTCTTGATTAGCTTGGCGACCTCACGCACAAATATTTGTATGTTACCTAGCGTGTTGTGTGATATAGCAGGAAATACGCGGAATTGATCGCCTTCGTCGCATAGGGTAGAATTTGCTGCAAAGTTATTGGCAAATAGTTTTGCCTTGTCGGATAGTGACGAAATAACCTCTAGTTCATTGATAAGTGTTCGGATTGAACGCACGCTTCTGTTCAGGATCCTATTGGACAGAACTGATGGGAACAAAGCCGCTGCTCAGCTACTTTGGATTTAATGGATTGAGCATATAGCTATCTTGCATTTTTTATTACTCTTTTACAGTGGTTGCTTGCGAGGTGTATATCTATATGCATATATATATATGATTATATATATGTATATATATAAATATATATATATATATATATATAGTGCAAAATTTTGTTTAAAATACAAAGACTTATATGACCTTTTTTATAACATTCGTTTATTTCCTACATTTTTCCATTACAGCTGTTTCATTAGTAGGGAGGCAATTTTACGATTTATGTGACCTAAAATATCTTGTTTCCACCAATTTCTTCAGATGTTATTCCTTTAGATTTTTACAACAAAAGGTATATTTTTAACATGCTGAACATCGTATTCGGGTAAAAAGACTTCCAAAGCCATACTTCCTCATTCCGCTATCATTGTGTTTTGTGTGAAGTTTTCCATTTTATCCCCTAGTTTCGTATTTTATTGTTTATTTATTATTTATTTTTGTTTTAATTTTCCCCCCGTTTGTAACCTACCATATTTGTTTTTTTTCCAATTATCTTATTATTTTATTTCTACATTTCCGTTCGTTCTTTTTAATATTCCTTTGTTTTGCTTCTAATATCTCTGTTTAAGGGGGATGTCACTCTCATGGTATCAGTTTTTATATCAAGGATTGCCTCCCTTGCACCTTTTATCTTTACTTATGTAATACGTTTAGATTTTACTACATTTTTGAGATTAGCAAGAAGAACTCTAATTAAATATGATCACCAACTATGGACCAGAAAGAACAGGAACCTCAACTTTGACGTCACAATGAGACCCCGGATAGTGCACGAGTTACGGACTATGCTGGCCTTTATATAGTAAATGAACTAGATAAAAAGATTCCAGGACTAAAAAAGGACTATACCGGGATGATGTTCTACATGAACTCAACAAATAGGTTATTTGAAAAAAAAAACACGAAAAAGTAAACAATTATTCAGTAAAATGAACCTAGATATAACAATAGACCTAAACCATAAATGTGTAAACTTCTTAGACATAACCCTGAATCTAGACAGCAACTTCTATGCACCCTACCATTTACCCAACCAAACGTTATTATATATATAGATCACAATTTCAACCATCCGACTAGTATAAAAAAGCACTTATACCTAGCATCTCAAAAAGAATATCCAACATATCACAAATGAAGGATTATTCAATAAAAACAAGGAATATTTTAACAAAGCCTTAGCTAGATCAGGATAAACAATGCTAATGTAATATCTTACAACATGTCGATGAGGAAATATAAAAGAGGAAAAAGAAGCAAAGAAAAATGAAAAAATAAAACATGCAATAAACACAAAAAAGAAAAATGAAAAAATAAAATATACAATAAACACAAAAAGAAAAATATAAAGCTCGACCATAATAAAATCGAAAGAGAAGTTAAAAAGAAAAATAGATGGAAGAGCCAGATGTGGTTTAATCCACCGTTCAGCCAGCAGGAATTAAAATACATCCTACTGAAGTCTGATTTTCACGACTGGTAAATAGCAAATTTGCAATCTGGACGTGAGTACACTTTAGAAAAACAATAAACAATAAAATATCTTTTAAACTTAGAAAATGACACAGAAACATATGAAATCTTCGCACTACTTTTAAACTATCTTGCTACGTCGGCTTTTGAGTAGCATAAGATATTCAAGGAATACCTATAGTCTTTAAGCGCTGATAATATTAGTGTAAGATGTAATAGAAGCCAGAACACCAGAGTTGATATGCCAAATGAAGAATTTTATAGATAACGACAGTCGTGTCTTTATAAAGAAAATAAGTGCGCAGTTTGCTGTCAGTGTGAGAACTGTACACACACTTATTCATGAAGATCTGAAGATGTGAAACTGAAGATGAAACTGAAGATGTGAAAGGTTTGCGCAAAGTTAGTCTGAAAAGTTTGTCATTGAAGATCAGATTGTTTGACCCAGAGGAGTATCAATCACTTTTTTTGTCGTCCAAGTTATTCCTTCTGTGACTTTTAGTTGTTCCATAAAGTCAAGGGAAAAAAGTCTGTGACGATGGTCATTGAAATGATCATACAAGAGTACTTATATGGGGCCTTACAAAAGGTGTGAGAACGGTATAACAAGTGCATTGTATCAAGAGCATATATATTTGAAGGTGACTAAAGTTTTACGTATGCTCTCTCAATCCAAGTGCCCATGAGAAAACGTAAGGAAACTCATTGAAGGCACCCAGTATACATATAATTTATATTCATATTATATATAAGAATATTATATACACAAAATTTGTATATTCAACTTTCCAAATGTTTTCGCAATGACAATTTTATTGATAGTAAAAACATAAAACTCTAGTCCCCTTCGAAGTAAGCTGCATCGGCTGCAATTCCCTGGGTGTACCGTTTCAACAACATTTAGAAAGCCGCGTGAAATTGCTCTTGTGTGAGCGTGTCAATAACCCTCGTCACAGTATTTTCATCTCCTTAATGGTCTCAGAACGACATCCTTTAAGGTTTTCCTTTAGATTAGGGAATATCTAAAAGTCACAGGGAGCAAGGTCTGGACTATAAAAAGGGGAGGGAATTGTCTTGATGCCAATGTTGGATCAATAGTCTGTGACAAGGATGGAGTTATAGACTGGTGCATTGACATAGTGAAAATGCAACTGCTGATTTGTGAGTGCTGGTCTCTGACGAGGGAATATCCTGATAAACTCCTGAATAACATAAACACTGACACTGGTACTGGCACTGGCACTGGCAACCCAGAGTATGTACTGTCAAAAAAAGGAATCATCATAAGTTTCTTAGTAGATTTGTTCTATCTGGTTTTCTTGGGTTTGGGTGAACCAGCGTACTTTCACTAGGAAATCTGTCTTTTAGTGACTGGGTTATAGCAGTACATCTAACTTTCATCGCATATCACCAGAACATAACAAACTGTGGGATAGGTATTGATGAGCTCGATAATTTCCCTGCTGTCATGACAACGTTTTTTTTCTCTTTTAGATCTTCTCTGAGTCCCTCTGGGACAAATTCCGTGGAAATGTTCCCATCTTGTTTTCCTCGTAAATAATTGAGCGTACATTTCGCACACTGACATCAAACTGTGCATTCATTATCTCTATAGACACACAACGATTCTTATCCACGAAACTCAGAAATTTTCCAATCAACTCTTGTGTTCTGACTTCCTTACTCCCGCCACAGCTCTCATCACACCTCACACAGTGTCTGCCTTCCTTGAATCTCTTATGTCACTCAAAACTGATGCTCGAATCAAGCAGGATGGTCAAAAAGCAGTCTGAAATATTTTCTGTTGTATTTTTTCAATTCACCAGATGTAACAATCAGGCTTTAGTAAAAGCCAATTTTAATTCCTGCTGTACCTGTTTATATGAACCTGAAATTGTATTTTATATGTATTTTCCTTTGTTAATTCAAATATAACTATGCATATATACACTGCCGATATATACATATACACCTATCCATATACAATTACACACATACACACGTATATTTATATATATATATACATGTAAATACATATATATATATTTATATATATACATATGCTCTTGATAAAATATGATTTTAACTCATATTTCCCTATTTTAACTAAATTATGATATATATATATGTATATGTATATGTATATACATATATATACATGAAATTACTGCATTTAATCACGTAAATTAATATACAAGCAATAATTTTATGCGTGCATTTTCAGTATATACTTCAACAGTACTCAATACATAGGTAGAGCTTGGTAGTAAACTACACAGATTATCCCGCGTTTCACTCCCGTGAAAATTCGTAAGACTTGCCTTACGAATTCTCACGAAAATGAAACGCGGAATAATCCGTGTAGCTTAATTACCACTTATATTTTCATAACTTACGATATCTCTCTCTCTCTCTCTCTCTCTCTCTCTCTCTATATATATATATATATATATATATATATATATATATATACAGATAGCGAGAAATTGATTGAGAGAGAGAGAGAAATAAAAGAGGGAGGTAGATTAGATAGAAAATATTGTTAGTCATTGTATGTGGATGTTTAGCCTTATTTATTAGGGTCCGAGCTTCATTCTCATTCTTTATTTCGCGCTTAAAATAAGAAGGAAAACACCAGCTCCACTTATCTTAATAACTATTGACCATTAAGGATGACGGATCGGCGTTTTCCTTTCTCGGTTCGAATGAGTCACTTTAATCTGTTCAGGTTTTTGTCCAGAGCTTGTTTACAGCGTTGCAAGAGATATATTGACAAAATTGGAAATGATATCTTCTCAGCAAAACTAATTCTGACCCACGCTTTGTATTTCACCTTCTTTAACTTGGAACTGCATCCGAGGCCATTTATCATGATATCTGAAATGATCGTGTCTTCCCTCATCTTCCACTTCTTATCGCAAAGTCCTCGACTAAAAATATTTTATCTACATAAGCTGATTAAATCTACGACATACTACGAAAATTGAACCTCGTATATTTCTCTAGACTTTCTCTAGATTTGCATAAAAGCAATCCAGGATGACACTTTATTGGATTGTTTTGCGAGTGTCCAGTTCACATACCCTTATTAGTAAATAGGAAATATTTCATATACGGAGACAAATGATCCTGGACAAATATTTTGCCGACAGGAAGTTTAACATAGCATGGTCATTTCTAGAGTAATACGAGAATAAACACTACAAACATTAATTTCAATACGCGCTTTCCATTTATGGCTGCCATCTAAAGTCACTTGATTTAAAAAATATATATCTATTTTACGAAGATTATTGCTGTGTTAATTTAGTGCCTCTAGTTAATATCTCTCTCTCTCTCTCTCTCTCTCTCTATATATATATATATATATATATATATAGAGAGAGAGTGTGTGTGTGTATGTGTGTATGTGTGTATGTGCGTGTGTATGTATTACAATATCCTCTGGAGAGATTTCTAGTTAAGTGTAACTGGTTGACCAAAACATGCCCATGAATGTGTAGTGACATATTAAAACAAATGAAAAGTATATTTTGCACTACTTCGGTAATGATCACTCTTGTATTAACCTCATTAAAACTTCATTAGTTGTTTTACCTCTGAAAAATATTAACCTGAAATTATATATATACATATACTCGTATAAATTCGCTTTTTGTGTGTGTATTGATATTCATATTAAAACCCCTCTTTTCTCTTAATTTAAAAAGAAAATACAACTCGCTTATATATGGGTTGCGGAAGTGCATTCACTAGCAAAAGAGCTAGCCTATTTGCACATTCTGTTAAACATTCATTTTAATTAATTTTCTATTAGGTTTATCGGTTTTCTGAAGAGATGATCATCTTTAGTGAACTATTACGTGTAATTATATTCATGCAGGTATTCTACATAATTTATACTTGCATAATATTTGCGTAAAAATT
>NC_136490.1:156713917-156786417 GCF_053919585.1 Euprymna scolopes | reverse complement strand
CCCTCTGCAGGGGGGGCAGTCGACGTATTCTAATGCCCCACTGACAGAGGCCACTTATCTATTAGGAAGTCAACTCTCTAATTACAACCTTGCATATAATCAGAAAAGCTGCCACAAGCATCCCGCAAATTCTCGCTCAAAGATGATGAGGAAAAATTACAAAAATTAGTTCTTCCATCAAACTAATAAAACCGGCAAATCAGATCGAGAATGAAGAAACCAAAACTCCTTGATAGAATATCTTGTGTTGCATAGTGGGGGTTTCATATCCAAGAGATGTGACGGGGGATTCATTATGGGCAAATACATATAACGGATATAAAGATTGTGATATGAGGGAGGGGCATTTATGCATATACAATTCTGTTCTGAAATGCTTGGGACTTCATATAGATACTGAATGGAGATGTATAAAAATTCTTTACATAGAGGAGAGAAGATACATAATCTTGTAAGGGTTACACAATGTTCATTACAAGATGGTTAACACATTACCTTTGAGTGTTGAAAGCTATCACATAACGACAGTTTTACAAAAACACAAGGATGATTCTTTATTCATTGGACCAGTCGAATGCTGATGACCTCAGGAAGTCAAATTCTGGATCTATATAGTTTATTATTCTTCTTTTTACTTCCAAAGGGTCAGCTGACCACTGACTGCCAACTGACTAACTCTCTCTCTCTCTCTTTCTCTCTCTCTCTCTCTCTGACTTACTCCCCGCTCTTCTGATCTCTGCAGACTGACTGTCTGATCTGACTAACTCTAGCTCCTATATTAAGAACCCCCTTTTGCTATGATGTCAGAAGTGTATTTTCCAAACGTGACTAATTCACGTGGCTATGAACGTGTGTTTCCAAACACGGTTCTGCAAACAAACAATCCTGTCCTAACCTATTTTTAACGTAATCTATTTTTAACGGTGTATTTTTAATTTGTATTGTTCATTCTTTCTGGCTGACGTTTTTAATATTCAGTTTTATAAAAGAATGAACAATCAATTCTTTTTACGGTATAAACAATATCTAACTATTTGTAATAGAATTTAACAATATACATTTTAACATTGTGATTACTTACATTTTCTTTCTTAACCTTGCTTACAAGTTTCGAGTCTCGGCTTATGCTAATCTCATTTTCACTTATCTAATGTTCTTCTTATTTATATGGAAAGGGTACAGCCCTTTTCGTGTAACATCTTACACAAAAAAGAAAAATCGATTTTTACTATGGCAATTAAAAACAAAACTTACAATAAATATTCGGAAGCAGAATGGTAATCCGATGTTTATGACTTTGGGCAAGGTTGTAAATTGGTCATCTGACTGACACACAACCCTTATATATATACATACATACATATATATATATATATATATATATATATATATATATATATATATATATATGTATATTACTATCATAATTTTGTTAAAATCTACAAATAAGTGTTTCATTCTTTCGGGAATCATCAGTGCAGGGGGTTACGATTACAACGTGTCGAGAGATCTGAACCCAGCTAGGAAGCCATCTCTAATACTATTAGCAAGGTACAAGCGCGGCCAAGGTTAACCGCGAGAAATGTAGTTTAAATGTTAAAAATTATTATTAAAGATCGAAACGTCCGTCCAGAATAACATCATGATTTTTTTTTTACAATTTTCACCCCTAACAAGGCACTGTCACATTTTGATGGAGGGGCTACTATCTGGGACAGAAGTTGCAGGGATACTATCTAGGGAGGATAGCAGCGAGATGTCGGTTCATATTACACTCGAACGTCTGTACGTCAGTACAGATGAAAAAGCAGGAACTCGGAATTGAAGTGCCAAAGTCTAGCAGTTCTGAGGAAGCAACTATTAGAGTAGAAGGCCTGCGCCTGCGAATCTAAACGATTTACTTACATTTCAACTTTAAATTGCTCAACAATAAGAACATAGTGCTTAAAACGGTTTGACATAATTATTACTATAATACTTTTTTTTTCATTCCTACAGATAGTAGTGTTGATCATTTCGTGAATCATCAGTGCAGGGAGTTACGATTACAGCCAGTCGGGAGATTTGAACCAGGCTACGAATCAATCTCTGACTCTATTCGCATGTAACAAACCACAAAGCCAACATTAACTGCGAGAAATTAAGTTGAAATTTAAACATTTATTAGTAATGGTCGAAACGTCTATTGACAGTGATCTAATGATTATATCATCTTATCTGCATATGCGAGTTTAAGTGACAGACTCACATTTCAACTTTAAAGTGCTCCACAATAAGAACCGAGTCCTTAAAGAAGCTGACATAATTTTTACTAAAATAATTTTTTTAATACGCCTACAGATACTAGTGTTTCATTTATTCGGGAATCATCAGTGCAAGTAGTTACTATTACAGCAGGGCGGGAGATTCGAAACCGGATAAATAAATAAATGAATTAAATAACTGATTTCATAATCAAAATAATTATTGTTTTATTTACATTTTTAGTGAGATTATATTTTCAAGATTATGTCAGCAAAAAACACACGTTCAATATATTATATAAGGCAAAATATAAATGGAGGAATTGTAGAAAAATTCTGTGTATATGTATATATATATATATATATATATATATATAAACTATGCACATAAAGTTATGAACAGTACATAGGGCCTGAGTAAAGCCGAGTTGAACGGCTTGTCTTGAATAAACATATATATTGCTTATTAGAACATATACTGAAAATGTTATTGTTATAAGGGACATAACTACGTATCGAACCGGATACGAAACCGTATATAAAAGAGCTACAATTTTAAGGTAGGGCGTCTTGTCTTGTTTGCAGCCTTCCGTCCTATCAGTCTCGCGTCTTACACTCTACAACTGTACTCCCAGGGACGAGCGCTTAGCTCTCACATGCTCAGTTCCTTTTTCTGTACCTTCATTTACATTTATCTAACTTCAAAAGTAAGTAGCCATTTTGTATTTTGCGGAGCACTAATAAACCTTTTTGTTACGCATTCGACTCGGCGTAGTTTGTCATATTATTATATACTGTTGAAAAGGATATAACAGTTGGCGAACGAAGATGATTTTTTATCTCTCAACAGAGATAAATTACCGTATTTAAAGGACTGTTCACTATTCAATGATTTTTTGACAAAAATTTACAAAGGTTTCGTTACTGAACTACAATTAGGATCACGTGTGACCAAAAACTATTCGGATTTTCCAACATAAAGTAGTGGAAAGTACAGATTTCCCCGACAAGAACTCACGGAAAGGTAATAAAATTGTACTTGAAAGATATTGTCATAACAAATTTAAGGTAAAGTGAACTTTATTTATATTTTTGACGAAAACATATTTGGGAAAAGCAAACTGAATTCGAACCCGGCACCATAGGATTACGAGTTTTTCGCAAGAAAAGACATACTCCTTACCATTCTTTTTCTCTAAACAAAACAGAGACTATTGTTATAATATTTTTCCAACCTTATTTTTGTTGTAAAACAGTTTTTTCGTCATTGTTTCGGGTAAATTAATTATAACTATTTGATCTGTGAATTTGAAAAAGTATTATAGTGTAAAATTAGGTTGTTGAAGCAGTTTATTTTGCAAAACTTGTAGAAGTATTGTTGCTAATTTGCGAAAACGCATATTTATGAACTTTTGTAGAATCATTGTTGTAAATTTTAGAAAGACATTTTTCAAGCTAAAATGGGACAATTGGCTGAGTTGACGAAGGTGCTAAGTCTTAGTATTCTGGAACAGTAAAAAATGACACAACAATTCTTAGTGCAACAACAACAATAACAACAACAGCTACAACAACAGCTACAACAACAGCTACAACAACAGCAAGAAATGACAAAAAATTAGAGGCACATCAAGAACAGACGAAAATACTTCAACGCCAAATGTCAACTCAACAAAAGAATTTGGAAAAAATAATTCAAATCTCGAGAACTGAGAAAAACGATTTTTTTCTGCAGAGGATATTTTAAACTCTTTGTCGGAATTTCACTACTCTCCCGATACTGGCGTTACATTTCTAGCATACTATAGAAGGTATGAAACAGTTTTTACAAAGAGGTGTTCGGACTGGACTGATTAAGAAAAAATTACGCTGTTACTTCAAAAACTGAGTACTGACGAAAATACCAAGTATGCTAACTTAATTTTACCCCAAAAAACCTGAAGAAGTGACCTTTGACGAGATAATCAATACTTTATCTAGAATATTCGATAAACGATATAGCCTTTTCCACTCTTGATATAAATGTTTAATTTACCGAAATCGGATGCTGAAGACAATCTAGAGTATGCTTGTAATGTAAATTGCTTATGTGAATCATTTAAAGTAAATTAAATTTCTGCGGATTTATTTAAATGCTTGATCTTTGTGCAGGGACTCACAGCCCCAAGGGGAAAATATATAAAATCCCGGATCCTGACAATTATGGAGTCGGACCCAAATATAACGTTATAAAAAGTTACCGAGGAATGTCAACGCCTCATTAATATAAAGAGAGACAATGCCTTCATTGAAGAAAAAAGCGTTTACAAGGTACAACATGTAAAAAACGTACAAGACCCAAGAATAAAAGACCCTGGAATGCACAAGAACCAAAATTGTGAATGCTACGGAAGTACGAGACACACCAAAAAGACCTGCTGGTTCAGGAATGGGATATGTAAGGAATGTGGATTCAGAAGGCACAAGGGAACGTAATGTAACATTACTCCTGGATAGTGATGCGGACATCAGCATCATAGATGAAGATATCTGGAGAAATATCGATCGACCTGAACTAAGGGAAACCAGCAAGATGGCAAAGAGTGTGTGCGGCAAAAAGTGTGAATTCAAAGGAGAACTGTGGTGTAACGTGATATTTGGTGGTCAGAAACGCAAGTCAAAAGTGTACGTGGTACCAGGTAGGTAAGATGGTCTGTTTTAAGTGGATTGGTTTGTCCTTTTAAACTTATGGGAACGACCAGTTAATTTGTTTTGTAATAGGTTGAACACAGAAAAATCGAGCCAAGTGGAAGGCTTCCTGGACGATGTAAAAGCAGAATTCCCAAAAGATTTTGCCGAAGGACTTGGACACTGTGTAAAAATAGAAGTCAAATTTGAAGTGAAGAAAGATGCCACCCCAGTGTTCAAACCTAAACACATGTACCTTTTTCAACGATAGACGCAATCGAGAAGGAGTTGGAGAAACTTCAACAGTTAGATGTCATTGAAAAAGTTGACCATACGGATTAGGCCAGCCCGACTGTATATGTGAAGAAAAAGATTAATAAAATCAGAGTATGTGCTGATTTCTCAACGGGCCTGAATAATTGTTTGAAAGACCACAATTATCCCCTTTCGTCGGTGGAAGATCTATTCTCAAACCCAAACGGAGGAAAAATGTTTTCCAAGATAGACCTCTCGGACGCGTACTTGCAAATCAATGTCAACGATGAATGCTAAAATGACCTGTGCATGAACACGCATAAGGGCATCTTCAAGCTAAAGAGAGTTCTTTTCGGCTTAAAGGTCGCCCCTGATTTCCTCCAACAGATAATGCATACAATGCTCGCAGGGTTGAAATTTGCAATGGCATACCTTGACGATGTCTTGATAAAGAGCAGTAATTTTCAAGAGCACAAGAAATACGTCAGAGAAGTATTTACGATAATGGAGGTGTTTGGTTTCAGATTGAGTCCGGAGAAATGAGATTTCCGTCATGAAAAGGATCAAGTACCTGGGTCAAATAATTGACGAAGATTGACGAAAGCCAGATCTACAACGGACCGAAGCGATCGAAAAGATGCCTGTCCCAGATTCAGTACCAAAATTACAGTCAATTTTGTGATTGGTTCAATATTATGCGATAATGTGCATAATTTTAGAGCTCCTCTTAAAGAACTACTAAAAAAGGGCAGTAGATGGAATTTGACAAAGGAATGTGAATCTGCATTCCAGAAAATTAAGAAATGTCTACTGTCATAGCTGGCATTAGCGCATTTCGATCCAGAAACGGAGATGGTACTAGCAACAGACGCCAGTGATTACGGAGTTGGTGCTGCATTACTCCATAAGTATGAGGATGGAACAACAACACCAATCGCTCACGCGTCAAGAACTTTACTTGTAGCTGAGAAAAAAAAAACTACAGCCAGATTGAAAAGGAGGCTATCTCGATAATATTTGGAGTCAAAAAGTTATAACCGTTTTCTCCATGGACGAAACTTCATTTTACGGACGGATCATAAACCGTTAATCACGATATTTGGATCGAAGAAAGGCATCCCTACGCATACCGAAAATCGACTATGGCGATTGGCTGTAACTTTCTTAAACTATCAGTTTAAGATGGAGCATGTGTCATCAAAAAAGCTGGGATACACGGATGTCAAGGTTGATTAAAAAAAATTGAAAGTTTGGAAGAGACGGTAATTGCAGCTCTTAAAGATGAAAGCGAATGCTCGAATTCAATGTTCAATATTATCCGTGAACTCCAAGTAACTCTAAAAGAGATTAAAAGAGAAGCTGCAAAATGAAAAATCAAGAAGGACGGACGGAAAGAAATAAAAAGGAAAATTACATTTTTCCATTTGCGAAGATGTACTCATGTATGCTGATAGAATCATAATTCCACAGGTATTACGAAGAAAAATGCTAAATGATTTTCACACAGGTTATCCTGGCATTTTAAGGATAAAAATCCCTAATTTGAGGTTACGTTTATTGGCCTGGTATTGATAAAGAGCTGGAAAACTGTGCAAAGGATTTAAGTTAGAAGCCGGAGATCCTCCGGTAAAAAAGACTCCGTGGCCGCAGACGGACTTGCTCTGGTCACGACTGCATATTGATTACGCTGGACCCCTAAATGTTCGTTTTTACTCTTTCTCCAAATGGCCGGAGATATTCAAGATCAGACATCGAACATCAATGAAAACTGTAAGTGCACTTGACGAAATTTTCAGCCGGTTTGGTGTACCAAAGACCATAGTGAGTGACAATGGTACAGCATTGACAGGTTACGAATTTAAAGCATTCTGCAACTCACTTGATATACAACACATCACGACACCTATTTACTATCCTAGGTCGAATGGGTTGTCAGAGAAATTTGTGGACACGTTTGAGCGGGCATTATGAACAATATGAACATTGACACAGATGAGCGAACAATACTAACATTTCTAGCGATCGACAGAATAACACCCAAATCCAAACAATGATGTAAATGCATTCCCTACAGAACTTATCTTCGCCAGAAAAATTAGATCCATTTTCGATAGACTTCTACCGGATAAAAAGAAAGTGGCTAGAAAAGAAAACTTTAATGTAAAGTGCTATTGCCCAGGAGATAAAGTTTATTTAAAAAAAAAAAATCAAAATACGAAAAATCATTGGGTGGCCGGTATAATTCATAAAAGAATTGGGAACATGGTCTATATTATTCAAGACCCAAGTTTTGTCTGTAAAAGACATATTAAAGACATATTAATAAAATCCGCTCCAGAATGTCGGAAAATACAGAGGAAATCCCAATGGAAACATTGTGTGACACATTTGACCTTCAAAAACCGATGTGTATACACGGACCCATGAATGTATTCCCTGAGCCTACAATACGGGCTGGGCATAATTCTTTACCGCAGGAAGCTCTGACCAAAAGGAAGCGCACACACAAAAAAAGGAATGTCATCAGTCGTTTAAGTCCTGATCCTAAACGGAAGCGGTATTAATGCTAAACTCGGGAAGATTTCAGCTTCAGGAGGAGGTGTTATAAGGGACATAACTACGTATCGAACCGGATACGAAACAGGATATAAAAAGATAGCATTTTAAGGTAGGACGTCTTGTCTCGTTTGCATCCTTGCGTCCTGCCAGTCTCGCGTCTTCCACTCTACAAGTGTACTCCGGTTAACCAAGCTTCCTAGGGACGAGCGTTTAGCTCTCACACCCTAAGTTCCTTTTTCTTTACCTTCAGTTAAATTAATCTAACTTCAAAAGTAAGTAGCCATTTTGTATTTGTATTATTGCGAAGTACTAATAGACCTTCTTTTGTTATGCATTCCACTCGGCGTATTTTGTCATATTATTATATACCATTGAACAGGATAAAACAGTTATAAATATGTTTTAAGTATACGGGGGCGTGCAATTAGTAATGCCCCTGACCCATTTCCCATAGCAGTAGAGCAACGAAACTTGGCACAGTTATTAGTCTTTCTCTACATAGGAACCACCCAGAGTTATGCATTTCTACCATCGTTTGATGCAGCTCTGGAGACCGTTTTTGTAGAACGCCCCAAGTTTGTCCCCCAAACACGACGGGACTTCAGAAATCAAGGATGCATCATTTGGAAAACGCTTTCCTTTCTAAAACAACTTTATGGCTGGGAAGAGGTGAAAGTCAGAGGGTGCAAGGTGAGGAGAGTAGGTAGGATGAGGTGGGATTTTATAACCACACGCCCGTGCTTCTGATCTGGCGACATGCGAGTTGTGGGCGGAGCGTTGTCCTGCAGGAGGATGGTACCTTTACTGATCTTGCCTCGCCTCTTGATTTTGATAGCTTCCCTTAATTTTCTCAAAAGTAAAGCATAATAGGCTCCTGTAATTGTGGTACCCTTTGCCAGGAAATCTGTCATCACTACTCCGTCCTGGTCCCAAAAGAATGTGAGTAGTACCTTGCCAGCGGAGGTGGTGAGTCCAAGTGCTTCAACTGCATTGGCTGGGCTTTGGTCTCTGGATCATAGTGATCGACTCAGTTTTCATCCTGTGTAATCAGTTTTTTGAAAAACTTTAACTCATCTTCTTGGCACATCTCCAAATTCATCATCGAGCACTCGACCCGTTCTCACTTCTGGAATGGTGTGAGCAATCTGGGAATCCATCTGGCAGACACCTTATTCATATGCAAATGGTCATGAATGATAGTCTCCACAGACCCTGTACTTATCTTTAAATCTTAGGCTATTTGGCGAATAGTAATGCGCCGATCTTCCAAATGGCAGCCTCAACTTTACGGACAGATTCCTAATCAATGGCAGAAGGCGGGCGACCAAGTCTGGGAACTGTTTCCACAGACTTTCGACCATGTTTGAATTCGCGATGCCAGCGTTTTACAAGGTCATATGATGGGGCATTATCACCATAAGTTTCTTTCATTTCATCAAAAGTCTCCTGTGGTATGTGTCCATTCAAATACAAAAACCGGATCACTGCTCGACATTCAACCGGCTCCATTTCACACCTGACTCAGTTCAAACACTTGTAAAACAGAAACCACAATTGGTTCAGAGCTGTAATTTGCCACCCAACCCGTAGAGATATAAATTATTGCACATGCACAGTTTCGGCTAGATCAGACAACAGGAAGCGGGTCAAGGGCATTACTTATTGAACTCCCCTCGTAGATGGCATATCATACGGCTTAGGCAATTAAACGTTGGATTAAGTTCAATTTTGAGGGGGATATTTCTGCCAGGTCGTACGAAAAATAATCACAGGAAAAAGATTAGAAGCAATAGAGTAATCTAAAACATTTGAATAAATCCAAACCGGAAGTAACAAACAAATATGTTCCGAGAATGTCTCTTCCAAAGGCAGAAGGAAAGGTAAATATTTTCCGCGAAGTAAATATATGTTGGTGTTGAAAATTAGGAGAGTTCCGGAATCTTTAAGACATTAAATTAGGAACGTTCCGGAATCTTAAAGACATATTAGAGGTCAATAGTCAGTTGTATTATATCTTTACACACACACACACACACACACACACACACCCACACACACACACACACACACACACACACACATATATATATATATATATATATATATATATATGAAATAAAATGGAGGTGGAAGGACCTGGATACTCAACGTTTCGCCCGATTTATGCGGGCTTCTTCAAGAGAGATGGTCATTGAAGAAGCCCGCATAAATCGGGCGAAACGTTGAGTATCCAGGTCCTTCCACCTCCATTTTATTTCATATCGTCGGATTTAATCCAGCTCAACAATCATATATATATATATATATATATATATATATATATATATATATATATATATATATATATATATATATATATATATATATATATATATATATACCGATTACCCCATACGCATAGGGATATACGTATAAAGACATCGTGGACAAATTCATCCCTGTTGGTAGCAGCAGGAACATCTTGGAATAAACAGCGGCAAAACGATTCAAAGCCTATAGATACTAGTTTAAAGACTTATTTGCGCGTTGTAGACGTGTAAAAGGTAAATGTCTTGCATGGATAATTTGGTGAGGCTTGTCGTAAACAGCTTTTAATAAGTGCATTGCATATTCGGACCCAGAACAACCCCTGATAATGTCAGCAACGGTAAAATAAAGGACTTCCAAATTATCAGCATTTAAAGGAGGGATAGTGAATGATTGGTAAGTAAAATTACAATAAAATAGTCCCCATAGTTGCTAGTTTTAGGGTATGCAGAAAACACATCGAACGTCCTGACGAATATTTTCATCCATGAGATGAAATTAGAGTTCAAAAGAATCAGTTGAATAAATTAAAATATAATAAATATGCAAGGAAAATACATTTTTTCTCTCATGCGTTATTCAACAGAATTTTAAAAGGAGAAATAAGGTAAAACGCCAGGAATGTATATTACTAAAAAAATACAAAGTATTTTTATAAGAAAAGAATGAACAACGCAACCGGCAAGATCACGTAGGAGGAGATATGCAAATAAAGAGAATATCACTTTTATTAGAAAGTCTTCATAAAACTTATTACACTCAGATTAAATATGATACGAATAAAATCTAATATAATTATTTAGAAATTCTAATAAATTATTAGAGATGAAATGGATATATTAACATATTTATTAATACTAGCATTATAAATGATATAGAAATGTAAAAATATAAATTTTCTGTAAGGGAATAACTCACAAAAACACGCACGTACACACGGACACACTGACACAGACACAGACATACACAGACACAAACACACACACACATATATATATACACGTATATATATATATATATATATATATATATATATATATATATATATATCTATATATATGAATATACGAATAAATACCAGTATAAATACACACGTACCTCTAAACAAAATAATATAAAAAATATAGACTTCTAGGTAAAAGAAAGTTAAATTATCCAATCGTAAATATACGTGTGAATTGATTAAATAAACAACTTTATTCAAATGCTGAAGATCAAATCAATGATCGTATCAACATTTTTATTTTACAATTTTTAATACAAATTATCTAGACAGATACAAATAAGAGATGATTAAACACGAATGAAATGAATAAACTCGAATACGAATTGAATAAAATAAACACAGAAAAGTCATCTAGTTCTTTTAGATCTTAAAATTTGAGTAGGTAAAAAAGAAGCCATTTGAAACTTTTGATAATATGTCTTAGAAAAATGTGCTTAAAAAGATAAATAAAAGAAACAGTCTTTTATTGCTACCTTGAAAAGATAAGCATGGCAAACTGTAGCCATTGTTTATTTTAATTATACATTCCCGTTCTTAAACATACGCACACCCAAACACCCGCTTTCTATTTGTTTACAAACAATCAGTTAGAGCACTGTTAAGGGTTCAGCAGATGTTTATCTAATAAACATTTGATAACTCACTTACGAGTACCGATTCTTAGTTCAATGGGTAAAGCTGCCAACACAGTGGCTGCGGGTTCTATCCACGTCTGGGAAAAGTGCTAGTCTAGCCATACTGATGAGGCCTGTTACAACGAAAATATTGTCTGTGTGCGTGATTATATATATATATATATATATATATATATATATGTGTGTGTGTGTGTGTGTGTGTGGGTGTGGGTGTGTGTGTGTGTATATGTCAAAAAGAAATATTTTTTGTTAATTAAAACAAACCATAATAAGAAAATATAAAGTTTACAGTAAATTAAAAAAGAGTATCTTGCACAAAATAAAAGTAAAAATGTTAATTTTAATTCATGCGCGCATAAGATAAGAATGTTACAATATATTTAAAAAAGTACAAAGAAAAGTTTTCAAAAAAATTTGTTTGTTTCAATATTTTTATTTTATCATTTCTTTATATGTTAAACATGTTAATAGAAAAATAGATGAGGATATTTTTCTCTCATTTCCTATGATCCTCACCTCTTTTTTGACAAGCTTTATGTTGTGTGGTACATCCTTATTTTGAAAACTAGGTGGAATCAACTAGTCCTATAAATACCACTGGTTTCAGATGCTACATGGAAACATTCCGACCATGTTTTACCGCATGCTACGAACCCGTTCCCTTCATACCAATCAAGTGGTCCCTGTATTATTTATGATAATATATATTATATTTTTACACGTTACATAAATGTGATTTCCTTCATTTTTGACCCCTATCACGGGTCTACTATACCTAGCCGAAAAGGATAATTCAAGAACTTCCCGGATCAATCTACAACAACTGGATGACGAATATTCGGCCAAGGACTCACTCTAAAATAGTCATTGGAAAACAACATTTGACGACCAAAATGGTTCAAGAAAATAAAACACACGTAGAAATTCAAAAATTCCAAAGTATTTTTTTTCATAAATTCGCTGAAGAATGGTAAACTACTTGTCAACGTTGGGAGAAAAATATATTCGATCGTAAAAATGCACAAACACGGGATAAAGAACACTTCGAAAAAGAAGGGAGCATTTTACCGAAAAAAGATTTTACAAAAACGTCGTCGAAAGTGTTATCTTTCTGTTTAAAAAGCTACTAAAAACGTAACTACAAGTTGAAACATAACTCATAAAACTGCGTGGAAAATTATTAACACTGATTTAACGATACTAAGTTTTCATTGTTACAAGAAAATCCATCTCTATAAATACAAGTAATGTTGAAAACAAAATTGTCGTTCTAAAAAGCATGTCTCACTAATACGGCTTATGGTCAAAAGACATTAGCGTGGGAGGAGAAAAAAACTCACGCAAATGCAGTAAATGATAGCATATTTTATTGGCTAAAGCGAGTATTCGCAAAAATTAAAAACGCCGTCTGATTTTAATCCGATTAAAATAAAGTTTTTACTGGTCGATGGACAGTATGTCGAAGAAGAAAAAACGATTTCTCTAGGCACGACACAATTAAAGTGTTAACGACAAAAGGCTATTATTTTTCGTACAGACATCGAAAAGAATAGCCAATATTAAATAAATACTATAAGCTCTCTTTGACAGAAAAAATACTAATTCTTTTTTAGGAAAAATATGAAAAAAATGTGTAAAATCAACAAGGAATTGAACCCAGTATCTGCACTTAACGAAAATTGAAAAATGGCAAACGCAATCTAGTGCTCTCTAGATAAATACAAATGCCGAATTATTTTTTTAGGAAAATTGCCACACCAGGAAATAAATATATGATAAATATTCGTTAAATAACCAATAAATAAAGAATTTTGTAAAGTTTTTTTTGTTTTCTCTAGAGGTGGTATAATAGGAATAATAAATCAACGAATTGTGTTGTTTCTGGAAAAGCTCATTTTAAGTAATTCTAAACCTTCCAAAACATGGACGATGTTGCAAAACCGATGTTGACAATTGTGAAATTCAAAACCAACAATTAGAACTTGATAGAAGGTTCCGAGGAGAAGCAATTGGCAATACAGAAACAAAACGACGAGAAGCTTATTTCATAAAAGATGGCGGACAGTTTCAAATGCCTAATAAAAACTCCTGCAAGGATTTCCAGGTTAACCAAATAACAACGCCAGCCTATCATCCCCGATCGAACGTGTATGCAGAGAGGTTTCTAGACACGCTGAAAAGAGTCCCGAAGAAGGCTAAAGGAAAGTCTTCAGAAAAGGCGCTGCAGCGGTTTTTACAAGTTTACTTAATTATGCCATATGAAAATGCTCCTTCAAAGATGACGTCGGCTGAGTTAATGTTCGGGAGAAAATTAGGCCGGTCTTCGAGGAACGTTTGCCAAACAGGTGAAACCGCCGGATACTATAGTTCCCAAAAATAGGTACTCACCTGGTTTAAATGTATTTTTTTAGGTACACAAAAATAATAGTACGATGTGGGAACTAGGAAAGGTTCAGAAAAGGATCGGCCGGATGGTTTACATTATGATTTATATTACATTTTTCCGTATAAGTATTTATCCACAATTTTGATAAACTGTCATTTTTATCTCTATTTTTAACATGCATGCGAAGAAGTACAATACATATAAATTCTTTCAGAAAAAAAAACAATGGCAGACAACGAAAGTGTCCAAATATCCCCCTCCACCCCTCCAAATTGAAACAATGTATCTAGAAGATTCTTTTCAAAATTATAGTATCAAGCGTAAACTCCTAAAACTGCTTGCGAATATGTGCAATAACGATTATATAATGGATGTTTGAAAAAAATCTGTCAATAAAAGAAATAAATTAGACTTTTAGTATCAACGTTAAATCTAGGAATAGGATTAATAACCGACTGAGTTATTTTCCAAATACATACGTATATATATATATATATATATATATATATATATATATATATATATATATATATATACATATATTAGTGTTGGGACCATTAAACGGAATCCCAAATCGAAAATCAGAACTTTAGAGGGTATCGGAACATGAAAAAAAATATGGCTAGTTTCCGATTCCCGCAACGATTTTTTCTTGGTTTTGTTAAAAAGTTTTATTTTCGCGGCTCGTATTAATGATAATATGATAAATATTTATAAATTTAAACTTTAATTTAGGAAACGCACGCACGTGTATTTGTTGTATTTGCGAAAATATATACACTATGTAACTGGGGTTTTGCAGTAATCTGATCCTCTCCATAAAAACAAACGTATGTTTAGAAATTAAAATAGAATTGGAATCTAAATCGTAAATCTTATCGGAATCCAATAATTTAAAACAGAACCGGAATTTGTATCGGAATTTGAAGCAATATTTACATCGTCCTATTACTAATATATATATATATATATATATATATATATATATATATTTGTGTGTGTATATGTGTGTATGTGTGTACATTGATATAACAGCATCTTTCTGTGAGTCATTATCAATTTCGTCTGGAACAAAATCTTACATATTTTCTTTATGACAGAAATGATATATTTTTCAGTAATATTTTTATGTTTGTTTCTATTTACTTTTTAAGACAATATAAATATAGATTTCTGAAACAGTCATTTTGATATTCTATACATTAGTATGGATATAGAAACCACATTTAATGCAGATTAAGATATATAAAAAAAAACGCCGGTGCATAATTGTAATTATCATGGTTTGTGATTTATATCGAAGTAGACTTCAATCTAAAAAAAAACACGAATAGGAAATTTTTTGGTTTTATTACTTCCCCAGGATGTTCCTGTCAATCAGCAGCTTCCTTTCTTCAAGAAGACTTTGCTGCAATCCACTAAAAATGGTCAAATATTAAATGTTGACCTTTTTGTGGAACGTAAAGATATGCGTAATTCATCTGACAGAATATATAAAGGTATGTATAGATAACATATTTAATTATTTATAATAGTATATACATACAGTGACTTATAAGACATAAGACACACACATACACATACACACACACACACACATATATATATATATATATATATATATATATATACAATTAAATTGGTACAAATAAAGGAAAATTATGATTGGATAAGTATTTTACCCATAAACACACACACATGCACACATACACTACACACACACGTATCTATACGTGTGTGTATGTAGTGTGTGTGTGCGTGCGAGTATGTGTGTGTGTGTTTATGGGTAAAATACTTATCCAATCATATTGCTTCTTTTATGTGTACCAATCTTATAATTTATGAACTACAGAACATACATGACAAAAAGTCTACATTCCCTTTTTTTTTTATTTTGCCATGTTCTTCGTTCAGCATATTACAATGTTCCTTTTTTACAGCACCTGTTTCGTAGCGTAGAATCATCCATGCAATTATCATATAAATGTTTGCATTTATTCCGCTTTATACATATGAAGAATAAGAACTCATAAATTTTCAAAGAAAATAAAGGAAGATGAAAGTAATTACAAAATCCGAAAATCAGAAGCGAACTTGCCAGTGTGTTTGCTTTTAGTTACGCCATCTTTTATCATTTGCTTTAAAAATTAAATAGTTGCTATTCGTCTGATACGTAAGGACGGAATAACTGAACAAATTACATAATAATTACATAAATCGTTCTGTACTACGAAACAGTTGGTGTCAATATTGACATGTATTATGATGAAGGAAATAAACGATAAACTACACAACGTCTTAATATTTGGAATATTGACTTTTGATATTTATCTATGAATATATATATATATATGCTTGTGTGTGTGCGTGTGTGTGTGTGGGTGTGTGTATGTGCATGCCTGTATATATGATACGTTATTTTACTATAATCGTAATATAAAAAAACGCGCGTACACAAAGATAATATTATAATTTAACTTAATTTTTTTGTTGCATGTCGTATAATCACCCTTGACACACGTGTCTCAGAAAGATCTTTTATCTTATTTTTCCTTTTCAGTTTAATAAGTGTACACCTATTTCAATTTTTTAATTACAAATAGTAAAGAATATAAAATACTCTCGTCTCTGATTTTTTCTACTTAACAGTCTATAAAAACATTTCAATTCAGCATTTCTCAGTTGTTCTACAGTTGCAAAAAAAGGTAAGATAAAAGCGTAACCACAACCGTGGAATCGCATCAAAAGAATGATTCAAACGCCATAACTCTTGTAGTAGAATATATTGATGTTTTGGTAAATCAATAAAAATAAAATACAAATATGACTTGGTAATAAAAACTCAGCTAATATAAAGTTTTGGTGTATAAGTTGCCCATTATATTTTATATATTTTATAGCGACCAAGAAAAGCAAAACGATCTGTTTATTCAACTGTCTTTTTTAGTATTTTCTCTCTAATTAAATTTTCAATAAGAGACTGCAATGTTTGGTGAGAAACTATTTAATCTATTTTTACCGAGAGTAAAAACAATTCACCCATAATCTTCCTTAACGCATCTGACTTTCTTTTCTCAATCTTGGAAAAAGAGTCGATTTTAAAGCCAATTCTTGGACAGTCTTATCTATTATGAGTTTCCGTATATATTTATGGTTGAATATTTTTTAAAGTATCTTTTCTAACAATGGACCCCACAATTTATGCATGTTTACTTTGATTAAGTTTTCTATTGTTTTTCCACACTATCATGTCTAGCTTGAAGGTAAAAAATGTGTTCATCGTAGTAAAATACAATAAGTTAGAATAACGATTTGCATCCGAATATAGCTGAAAATTTTCAGCTTTAACCACTTAGTCTACGGAAAAAAAACAATTTAAATGCTATTTTAAACGTTAATATGGCAGACCAACATACTTATTATTTGCAATTTGATTCTAGAAATGTACGTAAATATTATTTCAGACATCACTGCGTCAAACAAACTGTAGCAATTTTATATCACCGCTAGTCGATTAATCCGTATGGAACTTCCGTATTTATGTTGAAGCTCCCATTTATAACGGTTTTGTTTGTGTTATTTTACATCATATCAATCCCTTACTTTTACTTAATTCCGAATCTAATAATTAGCAAAATTATTTGCATTTCAGGTATTTTATATTTTCAGTTACGTATTAATAGTGTTCGGTTTGATTATTTTGTAGAAGGAAATTATTACTTTTTTGTTTGTTTTTTTGATTTGCTAAATATAATTGAAATGCTAAAAGAACCATGAAAAAATCATTATTATGAATGTTCTGGGATTTTAGATTACTTCGAGAAGGCTGTATCATCACCAACCTGACCAGGTAACAACAGATGCGCTAATATGCATTACATTTCCGGGTTAAAGTAGACCTATAAATAATAGTACATATTCTTCACAGTCTCTCTAAAATGGCCTCTCCACTCGATATATTTAAAGGTCATGCGCAAACATTTATTTATATTTTAGGCATCTAAATTTAATTGAATAATTCTGCACTTTAATGTACAAAAAGCGAAGCGTATAACTCGCGTTCTTGTTATCCATCTGCCACAAATGAGCCGATTGACACTAAATTTGTTCATTACTACTTTTATTGAAATTAACCCCATATTGTTACATTAACAAGGTTAATTGGTTTGTTTATAAGCAAGTGAGCAATTCATTGCAAATCAACTATAGTCGTAAAAGTTATGTTATAACAGGTGAATATTTTATTCTTTTATTCATTTTGTCGTCAACAGAAAAGTTCGATGCAATTTAAGTATGATAAAGTAACTAAAATTTAAAATATGAAATCAAACAGAATGTTATCACTATATATAATAAAATAAAAACGATTTCCCCGTATAATCTCTGTCAAGATATAAAAGAAACAAACTCATTACTATTCTAATATTTCACACTCAGCAATTTCACTTAATACTGCAACATGCTTTCGAACTAGAATACCCACATTTTATCATTTTTTAACAAATATCATAACTTATCCTGTTAATTTTTGAGACATTATATTGAACAAAGATGGTGGTAGTAAATCAAATCGGCGAAGAATCAATGCAGTCAGGGTCTGGAATGTTCAGTCATTCTTAATAAAAAAAAGATGGCGGCGAAAAATCAATGCAGTCACGATATTGAGTGTTGAGTAATTCTTATTAACAAAGATGGCGGCGAGGAATCAATGCAGTAACGATTCAATCGCTTAAAGACGAAGGTTGACAGTGAACCTAACTGAATCATAAATTCGATACTTTATAATAAATTTGGAGGCTTCTCATTGGGTGTTATAAGTAAACTCGTCAAAATCATTGGGGTCATACCCTTATTAGAAATGATGGGGATAAATCTCTTTGCTGCTTAGGCGGCTTGTAAACTGGGTAGAGTACTCGTCAAGGACCCGTTCTTGACACTCAGCCAAACAGGTGAAGGGCCGAGAACCGGCCCAGTGACTGTGTGACTGGGGTACACTGGGTATAACTCAGGAGGTCCACTAGGTTTTCGGTGGGGCTAGTTTATTACTTGTTGCCTGATGCAGCCCGACCGGGGAATACCTAGGTATGTCCAGACTATTTTTTAACTGTAAGAGTACCCCTCCTTTACAGAAGCTTGCCCTTTTCCCACCTTGTTACCTTGTGTCACATTTTGCTGTGAGGGACAGCAAACAAATATCTACCCTCATTAGAAACCCAAAACATTTGAATATATCTGATTAGATTAACTCTCTCAAGTACGTAATCACATGTAGTTTGTATTAACCCTTGTTTAAATTTTATCCACTAACGAACACAAAACAAACGGTTCTTTTGTATAGTTATTATGCATACCCAAATGCCAACTGTTTATTAAATTCTTTTACTTGACTAAAAACTTAAAATCGAAAATGGTCCACTTTCATTATTTATTCATTAGAATGACGGAATAGACAACAATCAGCAGCTAGGTACGGACATTAAGGTTAAAGGTTTTAGTTTCGATTTCGTTTAACCAAATAAAATAAAAATCCGATATATATATTTAATAAATTGTCTTATTTTCAATTTACTTTGTTTTGCAATATACTAATGTTATCAATTTCAAAAATTATTTAGATTAACTATCCTATACGGAGACATACGTTGAAACACGCAAATTATTTACGAACTGCTTGAGTTTCTTCTCGCTGTGTACGCCATTTGTATATACGGCTGCCCTCAATAGTAGAAATTACGCTTTTTTATATTTTGGAGTCGGCTTTATTACATACCATGTTAAAATAGAGTTAGGTATCACTCCTTTGAATTCGTACAGTGAACGCTGTTTGTACGCATGTTATCATTATAAGGATTGTTTTGCAAAAACTACTGCTACAAGTATTTTATTATTATTATTATTATTATTATTAATAATAATAATAATAATAATAATAATAATAATAATAAAAATAACAATTATTTCTTTCACATATACAGTACTAACGCAGAATACGATATCATTTCGTTAATGTTAAAAGCTAGCGTTTCTAATATCCGTGTGCACAAACCAGTTTACAATTTTGGAAGTTGTTCCTTTACTCAAACCAAGAATATTATCCAAACACTCCCCTTTTTACATTAACCTTGATTTACACTTGAACGTAATATCTATATATAACATGTTATATATATATATATATATATATATATATATATATATATATATATATATATATATATTGTCACACACCGTGTATACAACCGGGATTTGACCACGGGAGTTTTGCTCCCGCAACCAATAGAAATATTAAAAAGTATGTTTACTTATTTTTACAAAAACATTGCATTCAACTTGAAAAGTACATCTAAATATATATCGGTTCGTACTTTTTATCTTTTAAATACCTATGCGCACAAACCGCGGTGAGATTTCTCTATTTTGCCCCCTCCCCAACAAACAAGAAACAATAATTCAAATATAATTTTTACGTAAAACTTAAATTTAAACTTGAAAAACGTATTTCTGTATTTCGTTTTAAAATACGGGGACAGCGCAGATCGAATAAAGTTATTTTGGTCCCCACACACCAAACAAAAATTATTCGAACGCAATTTACTGTTTTACATAAACTATGAATTAAAAAGGGTAAAGTTAGTACTATATATATATATATATATATAATTATATATATATGTGTGTGTGTGTGTGTCTGTATTATATATTTATTTATAGAGGAAAATATTACATAGTCGCTACACTGACCATTGTAATGGGTAAGACAGTTGGTTCAGTGTAGCTACAATGTAATATTTATCTATATAAATAAATATATTATATCTAGCTCTTTTTAATTGAGCATTCTTCACAACTTCGTTCTCATCAGGAGTTTTCTCTCTTGAATAATTTTAACTTTGTGTGCATATATATATATATATATATATATATATATATATATATATATATATATATATATATATATATCCACTACAAAGTAACAACTGTAAAATGGTGCTTTTACAGAATGTGTTGTTGTTGTTGGTTGTGTCGTTGTTCTTAGTTTTGGTCGTTTTACTATATGTATTAATGCTACACGGACCGGACTTTTTGATAGACTTACCGGAATCTTCTGCAGAATTTAATAAACAAACAAACTGTAAAAAAAACAAAAAAACTTGAGTGTTTACTCTAGCGGCAGTCGATGTTGGCACTGCAATTCTTCTTCTTCTTCTTCTTCTTCTTCTTCTTATTATTATTATTATTATATTATTATAGCTGTTATTTTTGTTGCAGTTGTGTTGTTGCGTTGTGGTGGCGTTGCATAAATTTTAGTATTGTGATAATTGCTATTATTTTTACTACAATTACTTTTTTACTACTGTACATTCTTCATATTTTTATTTTTTTTATATTGATGTATTAGTCTACTTTTTCTTCTTCGTTTTTGATTATTTTTAATATTAGTAGTAGTAGTAGTAGTAGTAATATTATTATTATTAGTGTTCTTTTTCTTCTTCTTCCTATTATTATTATTATTATTATTAGTAGTAGTAGTAGTAGTAGTAGTAGTAGTGTGATGTCTCATGGTCGTTATGTTATAATGTTGTCGCTACAGTTCCAACCTCTCTCGGACCCTCAAGCTGTCTGATACCATCGCAAAGGAGCAGACAAATAAAACAGAAAAGAAGTAAGAATTCGGCATTCTTTCAGTGCAAATGAAATGCATTTTATTATATTTCCAAAATCATTTCACACACTCGTGTGCTTTTATAAAGATTTACTGTCGCCCACAACTCACGCCGGCGCTAGCCATAGATTACTTGCCCTCGACTCTCACACGCCCAGCTTATTCAGGTCACAACATGCTTCTCCCGTCAACAACGGGGGGTATTTTTTCTCCGCTATTTGCTAATTTGTACACATGTTGTACCGGTTGCTGCTAATATTTTTGCTAGCAAGCTGCCCAACAGCTGATGCTTATTTCCTCATACGCGCTTACATGCGATCTATTACAGCACCAGTAGTTTTATTAGCTGTATCATATATTGCGCTTTATTGCTATTCTTGTTATTTTGATTTTTAGTATTACGATTATTATTATTATCATTATGCTTACTGTTTGATTGCCCTTTATTGATATGACAATTAATATTATGCTTAGTACATTATATTTCGTTATTGAATGTTATTACCATTACCTTTATCGTTCTGTGCCTATTACGTGTTTTAGTACTATCATTAGTTTTAGTAGTATTATATTTTCTCAGTATAAACCCTATCCTTTACTTCATTATATTTCTATTATCATGAAGGTTATTATTATAAGTAGTTATAGTCGTAATATTATATATTTATTATTGATCTTCGTTTTGATAATGCTAAAAAACCCTATTAGTATTTAGTAGATTGGAAATCTTATTGAGATGAATAATTTGTATTAATTTATAATTCATTTATTGCGGACTATTATCCTAAATTTCAAGTTGTCGTATTTAACGAACCACCGAAAGCCAGAGAACTAATTGGCTGAAATATTGTTAAATAATAACTAAAAACTCAGGATTATAGTCTGCAATACAAAAAAATATCAATTAATTAGTGATCATTAATTGTGTTACTGCTCATTAATTTTAGTTTGGGCTTTGACACTGAATTTTATTCAATTACCATGGATTTCCGACCAACGTCAAGCGACGTTTAAGCCAGTTTAAAATATATCTGTAATAAACAGTTGATTATACATAAAACCTTCCAAGACTATGTTGCAGTATTAAACTTGGCACGTTGAAAAATGCTTTTTTTTATTTTTACACAGTGGTCACCACTTATCAAGGTCCGGAAGCCACTCAGGGATGAGGAGTATTGCAAGTATTTGTTAACGTTGGACTTGAACACATCCAAGTTGTAGTCAGGTGGGAAGCAGGCAGACGGAACAGAGTTCCACAGGCGTGCAGTTCTAAGAAACAAGCTTTGTTCATGGAATCCACGTTTTCATTTAGGCACAGATAAAGAGTGGGGGAAATTTTTCACAGTGGATTCGGCTAGACGGGTGTTTTTCGTGAAAGTTTGGCGAGGGGGCACCAGAGATTGGAGTTCAGACGAGCACCTGCCATGGAAATAACGATAAAACAAGGATAGGCTCGCAACGTCTCTTCTGTGGGAGAGAGGTTGCAGGGTAGAGAAAAGGGCAATCCCCTCCACTAAGCCACGAAGTCTATTTTGTACTCTGTCAAGGCAGGATAGGCTGTTTTTAGCAGCTCCTGCCCAGATATGGCAGCAGTACTCCATCCTTGGACGTACTTGGCTGTTATTTTAAATACAAGTGCGGACAGAAAGTATAATTAACGAATCATTTTATACAAATGTATGAACGCAGTTGAAAAGAGGCCCTTTCATCACATCTACGCAGTTATCGATGAAAAATACTTTCTACATAAAAGTGTTACCAGAGAAACAATCGCCTGACAAAGCCGTAGTTAGAGAAACGAAAATAATTTTACAGCACTAAAATAAAATCGATAAACAAATTCAATATGTGCGCTCTTTTAGTTTCCCGTCGAGTTGCTTAATTGTAGATTTCTTATTGAAATTTTATAGAGAATGTGTCCAATTAAAATCAATGCGGATTTTTCCTTATATATATATATATATATATATATATATATATATATATATATATATATATATATATATATATGAATGGAAATGTATAAAAAAGAACACGTAAAGTATAAAAGTTTAAAACTTTTCTTTATTCGTTTTCAATTGGTGACCTGCAGGAATACAAAATAATATGAAAAGAGAATTTGAAATACTTTTTTTAAAGGTACATAATTTTCGACCGATCCTCCAGTCTTCATCGGTATATATATATATATATATATATATATATATATATATATATATATATATGTGTGTGTATATATATATATAAAGTAATAGAACATCTACTGTTTAGAGGAAGTACTATTGAAATGAATGTAAAATTCAAACATTAAATTGTTTAAAGACAAAACAAATGCAGAATCTCTTTCACTAAATAAACATATCTATAGAATCCTCGACAAAAGAAGAGTGAACCTGTAAAGCCATTTTTGGTCGTTCCTCCGATCGCCCGTTTGTTTGTCCGCACTTTTGTCAGTAACTACGTCTTGGAACTTTTCGAAATTTTTACAAACATTAAACATGATATGAATAAAAAGTAACAGAACGGATTTTCCGTGAAAACACGGGTTCCCCTCTTAGGATGGATTACGGGTTAAAATGGATAAAATTGACACTTTTTTGCTTATCAAAAAAAATTGATGCATTGGATTTTTATAAAACTTTCTGAAAAGTTGTAACTAAATGATTTCTATATCAATTTTGTTTGTCTATACTTCTCGATAATTTTTGGGTGTCCACCAGGGTCTCTTTTAGGGCTAATAAAAACACTCCATTTGTGCACTATTTTACCAGATTTGTCCAAAATCTTCTGTGTATGTCTATTTAGCAGTTTTTTGTAGTGCTGAACTCAAATTTAAATATGTTAAGGCCTTGGGGACTTTTGGCACTAATTGGGGGGGAATAGGGATTTAATCATATATATTTTTCTTTGCATGGTGCAGAACTCAAATTCACATATGTTAAGGTCTAAAACTGCACAGTTTGTTCATTTTCACTCCGGATTTGACGTCCCTTGGGCACATTTAAGGATAAATGAGAGTGGCAAATGCTGAACTTAGTCAGTTTTTACCCTCGTCCACTGTGCCTGCATACTTTACTTGTTTATGCATTAAAATTAAATTCTATATTTCGATTCATAAACGAAATTTAATAAAGAAATTCAAGATTTTATTTTCTTTATTTTACGTACCGTGGCAGTGGTAATGCTAGGCACGTTTCCTTCAGAGATTGATGAAGTATAAAGTTTACATATCCGATACAGAAGGAGACACCGATATAGACGGTATATGTAAGTGATAGAATATATATATATATATATATATATATATATATATATATATATATATATATATATATATATATATATATACATAGCTTTAAGTAAAGGAGAAAAGAGAAAGATCAATTCCACAAAAGGTGACTTATCCGGATAATGCCAAGATCAAAAATAATTATTGGAGCTTATACAATAGGACAAACAAGAGAATGAAATATATATATATATATATATATATATATATATATATATATATATATATGTGTATAATATAATATATAGAATATATATATATATGCAAGGTTATATATATATATAATCTTGCATATATATATATATTCTATATATTATATTATATATATATACATATACATATATATATATATGTATATATATATATTTATATATATATATATATATATATATATATATATATATATATATATATATATATATATAATGAGTGGGATCACCAACAATTATTACGCTTTTATATACTTGTTTATTATTTGATATTTTCATTTTTTCTAATTATTGAAGTACTTTTACGCGTATTGGACGATTTTTGTACAATTTTTCACGTCGGCCTCAGAAATTTTGTGGAAAGACTTTATTTTGAAGAGTGATTCCGTAAATAAACAAAATAAACGCTCTTTCTAGTAAGTGACAGAGAAGTATGTCTTTAAACTTTTTCAAACTTTACATTTGGGTCAATTAAAGGTAATTAGGTTCGAATTGCGTTTAAATTTAGTTCCTTTTACATTGTGTCTTATTTATAATTCCTTTTCCCCGTGTGGAGGTGTGTGGTCTGTGTTTATATGTGCATGCTTTTTAGTGGTTGCTTTGTTTCACTAAAACACTGAGTGTGTGTGTGAGGTCGTGTGTTGATGAAAGCGTAGCGCCATTAATAAGTAAATTTTAATTAAAGGAGCATACTTTTATTGTAACCGTCTCACACAATAGAAACACCTCTTCTAATAAGAACTACTAGTAATCTCAATCAATAAAATACATAAAAACACACTCATTTCATTTTAGTTACCCACAAATATTTGTATTTAAACGGATATATCTACACACATGTATGTGAATTTTAACGGCTATATTTACACACCTATATTTTAAATTTTTACGCACATATTTACACACCTATATTTTAATTTTAACGCACATATTTACACATCTATATTTGAAATTTAACGGACATATTTACACATCTATATTTGCATTTTAATCAACATATTTACACACCTGTATTTCAATTTTAACGGACATATTTACACACCTGTATTTGAATTTTAACGGACATATTTACATATCCATATATTTGAATTTTAACGGGTATATTTTTCCAGGAAGAATATAAACTGCAGGATGTCGTTTTAAACCATTTCAACGGCTATATGACGTTATTAAACATCCCCGTCTCTTAAAAAACACACCATACCCCTCCTTCTTTTTGAATTTCCAAGATATTTTTTCCGTGGCAGAAATGGAACAGCGTCACCCTTGTCACAAGACAGTTTACAAATATTCTTGCTGGTGTCTCTTTTTCTTAATTTAATAACCCACAGTAAGTTTTGAAATAAAGAAGAACGTTGATGAACCCCGACTCGGTGTGTTCCTTTTTATTTCTTTATTTCATCGGAATATTTATTAATTATTCTTATCATATATATTTTTTAGTAGTTTCTTCCCCAGAACCGCTAGACTTTGGAATTCCATTCCGGCTTCCAGATTCCCCAACTGTACTAGTATGCAGAAATTCAACTGTAACGTGAACCGATATTTTACTGCCCAACCCCCCTACATAGTACCCCAGTAGCTTACGTCCCCGATAGTTGCCCCCTACACCAAAGTGGCAATGTGCGTTGTTTGGGGTGAAAATGTAATAAAAAAATGTATATATATATATATATATATATATATATATATATATATACATATATATATATACATATGTATAAAACATGAATTTTTACTCATATATCGCTAAGTCATTCATATAATGATATAATGTACACACACAAACACACATATCTATATATCTATCTATCTATCTCTCTCTTTCTCTCTCTGTCTCTCTCTCTCTATATATATATATATTTAGTAATGTGATTGACAATTAAAAATTCAAATTCGAATTAAAAATTAAACATCTGTTTCATAAGAAGGAACAACAATAAAAGCAATAATTTGTACGATCGTTTCGGAAAACAATGTGTTTATTGTGATAGACATTAAGCCACGGACAATAATTTTGGCATACAGAATTTTTTCATGCGTTCATAAGCTAAAATGAACATCGAAATGAATGCTTTGACGATAATTACGGTTTTCAAAAGGCGAAGAATTAAAAGATACATCTGCCTTATATAAAAATGCTAGGTTTATTTATGGTGTCTTTTACATATATTAAAAAAAAACAATACTTTTGCTGATGAGGAGACTTTGTTTAAAAAAAACTATATGTCAAAATTAGTGTCCGTGGTTTAATGTCTATCACAATGAAAACATTGTTTCCGAAACGATCGTACAAATTATTGACTTTGTTGTTGTTCCTTCTTATGGAACATATTTTTTAAATTTTTAATTCTAATTTGAATTTTAAATTGTCCATCACATTACTAAATATTAAAGTAGCTCTAGGATATTTGCCTATCGAGCTTATTATATATCTGAATTACAAGGAGCACTGCTCTTTTCTTGTATTTTAATTAAATTAGTAATTTTACTATCACATTAAAATACACTCTGCTCTTAAGACTACTGTTCTAATCCCCTTTAAATATATATATATATATATATATATATATATATATATATATATATATATATATATATACTTTGAAGATGGCTTCTAGGGTAAGCACGTAATGCTGATTTTCTATGGAATATATTTTTCCACAACCAATTATATATATATATATATATATATATATATATATATATATATAATATGTTGTGGAAATATATATAATATATAATATATATATATATATACATGTTATAACAATATTTATTATCATTTTCCACGTTTTCTATGTATTTACATTTTTAAAAAATTATTTAAACAATTTTCTTGATAACGTACCCATATAATCCTCAGATATTACATATTATATTATAGCCAGTACTGTGAAATTGTTTAAGCATCCATCTATATACATTTATCACGTCTATTATACCTCGAAAGGTGCTGATGTGATAAAAATAAGAAAATATAATTAAATTAGCAAGACCCATTAATCGACGATGCCCGGTTGAAAATGCTCCCTCCCTCGTAAAAAAATAAAGTACGGTGGCTGTTGGTGGTGGCCAATCCGGAACAGCTTTCGGATTTGATACCCCAAACTCCACAAGTTTAGAAAAGCATTCAAAATAGACACCCCAACCTCTCCGAATTTAAGAATCACTTTCGGAATAGACAACCCAAACTGCCCTCTGTTAAGAACGGTTTTCGAAAGAGATACCTTTAACAATGGAAAAATACTTGTGCCTGCCGAATTGAAATGGGATTTTTTATCAGCATATATGAAAACCTTTAAAAGTTGTACTGCTTTAATAAAATTGTGGGTCTGGGGCTAATGTAAAATTTGTTCACAAAAAACTAATTTTTGTTTTCTGTATATATTGTTTTATGTATATATTGTTTTTCTGTATATATTGTTTTCTGTATATATTGTTTTCTGTATATATTGTTTTTCTGTATATATTGTTTTCTGTTTGTATTATTTTATGTATATATTGTTTTATGTATGTATTGTTTTTCTGTATATATTGTTTTCTGTATATATTGTTTTCTGTATATATTGTTTTATGTATATATTGTTTTTCTGTATATATTGTTTTATGTATATATTGTTTTTCTGTATAATTTATTGTTTTCTGTATATAGCGACGCTAATCAATTGATCTGTTTAAATTCGTTTTTTTTTCCAGTACAATAATCTGAAGAGAGGTACGACAATCGGTAAATTTACTGTTTTTTCGTATTCAAAGTATGATTGTAATCCGTAGAGTGCGAGGAAAATTGGTTAAAATGTTTAATTGTATTGTTTTTAGCGACGCCAATCGTTTCATATGTTTATATGTTGTTTGTTTTGCTTCAGCATCATTGTAATCTGTAGAGATCGACAACAATCAGTTAATATGTGTAATTCTGTATGTTTTTACCGACGCCAATCGATTAATATGTTTAACGTTTTTCTTTTTCTTAGAACGATTGTCATCTGTTGAATAGGACAACAATCGGGTAATATGTTCAATTTTGTTGACTTTTTTAGCGACGCTAATCGGTAAATAAGTTTAATTTGAAAAGTTTTTTCATGCGACTGTAATGTAAAGAGAGCCACGACTATCGGTTAATATGTTTTATTTAGTTAGTTTTCACCAAGTATAGAACGGCGCCAAATGGTATAATTTCATGGAGCGTTCGTTTATTCATTGTAGAAGTTAATTCTAGAATATGCAATTAGTAAGGTATCAGCCAATCAAAATGAGCAGAATTTGAGAGGGAGGAATTTATTATTTTTTCATCAGGAAATGAAACGATTATAGTATGTGTGTGTTGCGGTGCAAGCACAATATCGTAGGTCTTAACTGGTCACAATGGGAGCACTAAATATTAAAATACAAAAATAGAAACTTTTTCTTTGTAAATATGACGATTGTGATGGTGGCGCTCATCGGATGTAATGTAGCATTTTATTATCACGAGTGAATGTGGCAGAAATGCTGATCGTAAACTACATAAGATAGTGGCTGTCAGAGTAGATGTATTGGATTTTTATGTTTATGCATCTATTGTTGCAAACGTACTGTACTTTGGTCCGAAGGGGAATTTCTGCAATCCAAATTATATGGAGATAAACAAACACTGTAGATCTTCACTGTTTTGTAAATTTACAATCACCCAAATCACCTCTAATTATTCGTAACACATGTTTTCATTTTAAATTCTATTGAAAAATCAATATTCAAATTTGTATTTATCAACAAGGGCAGTTTATATGCCGCAAAACATACAACAAATACGCAATTTGATAAATATAAAGGAGCCATTAATAATTTTTATCAGATTTAATATATTTATGTATATTATTCTTACATAGGCAATAACTAATTTATTTTCTGCGATAAGCACGTATTCCCCAACTAGATTTATTTAATTTTGTTTATGAAAACGTTTTAACGTGCACTTTTATTAAACTACGAAGGAACGTTGAAGTAGATAAAAGTTTAACTTTGTAAAAAAGGTTTGCAAATGTTTTGGAAATCGAATTTGCGGTAGATTAACTTTAGATTAGAGATTACAAAATATTATTGATTATATATATATATATATATATATATGTATATATATATATTTATACATATATTATTTCTTAATTGTTGATTAGTTTTGGGTGTTGCATTGCTTTAAATCATATTTTATATACATGTTCTATTTCATTCCCTATATATTAACGCTTTTAAACACGAAACCAATCTAGCACATGCCTTGTTTATTTCTGTGATCATATAATACCAAACAGTTGGGCTACAACTAAACAAACGTATCCTGCCATTCCATCAGGAGGCGCAAGAGGAAAAATGAATCTTAATAAGGACGAGGTTCTTTGCCGAAATATATCGATAAACATTATTTTTAAAGTATTTATTTTTGCGTTGGATGGCTTCCAAACGTATGTTATATATGGGTTTCATCTGATTATATATGTATATGTATATATATATATATATATATTTATATATATATATATATATATATATATATATATGTATATACATACATGCGAATCTCATAACAGCTGTAAAATGTTATAATCTAGCAGTTTCGTGGAATTAGCCTTATATATGTGCACTGGACTTTCTTTTACATTTATTTTAATTGACAATTCTGTGCATATATAATGTTTTTGTGGATACATCAGTACACTAAAGCTGAGTTTAATTATATGTGATTTTGGGAGGGGAATCTGTATGTAGTTTTATAAAGCCAACCGCAGTTTTAAACACTCACTGGTTTTCTGATTTAATCCTGGATTTATATACTAAAAAAACACACTTGTAAAATGTAATTATGTACTTCTGGAATCTATCTGAAATTTCGTGAAAAACTCGTTTTTAATCATATTCTTAGAATTGGTACAACTCAACTCACTATGATTTAGTAGAAAGTTATACTCTTTTTAAATGTGAGTAATTTTGTTTCTCAATATTCAATATTGACTACCAGCAAATTGAAACGATTTAGTGAAAAAATATAATTTAATAGCTGACGAATTATGAACAGTGTTACTACCAAAATATAGATTTTAAAAGCTAAATCAGCATGGGGAAACAGCAAACCAATATAATTTCAAATAGTTTATGTAGGAGCTCAGAATTCAATATCGTGCAAAGGAATATTGAAGAGAGATATGAAATTCGATTTGAAACTCTTTTGTAAAATAATCTGACGTTACTTTAATAATATTTTAAATAATACATATATATATATATATATATAAGTACATGTACACACACACACATATATGTGTGTGTGTATGTGTATGTATAATATTATGGCATATCTCAATTATTTTATTTTATGTATTTTACCAATTATTCTCCCTCAAAGAAAATATTACATTTTACCAATCTGTTTGGTACAAGAGGAACTACAAATGCTTGTATGTCAAAAGTGAATGTTTTCGTGCCTTTACCAGAAAGAAAAACAGAACAACGGAAAGTGCTAATTCTAAATAATATATAGTAATTAGTATGTAGTAATAATATGTAGAGAGACATACTTACATATATATTACATTCCGTCATATATAGTAATAGCATGCAGTACTAATAGTAATATTCACATCGAGTAGAATAGTTTGAAAGCTTATGAAATTCGTACCAGGAATGTCCGCAATGGCTTGTGACGCAGGCGTTAGAATACATAGAAATAAAAAGTTACAATACTGACATTTAAAGTTCCAATCTTTAGTGTGAGCAGCACAAATTACAATTGCAGTACTATGTAGATCCTCGTGATTGTTTATTTATCTTTCGGCTATTTTGACGTTAAACGTAGGAATAATCGTAACATTTGGTATACCAGTCATATGGTCGGATCGGTGCAGGAAATTCTTTGGTCCTAGAGATACACTTAGGAGGGAAAACAAGACCAAAGAGTACTGCGACTTAGAAAAAAATATATAGATGAAATCACACACGAAATCAACCTAGGTAGAAGCATTATAATAAATCAGAGATACACCATTCCTATATATATATATATATATATATATATATATAGTAAGTATAATATTACCAGTTATGTTGTAATGTATTTCTATATGTTTTGACTCTATTTTAAATGGGTATTTCATAGGATTAGTGAATCTTTCGACAAAGGCCTCCCTTCTAGGGCAATTTCCCTTGACATATCACAAGTATGGCATAATAACCTACTTCACAGGATTCCCAGCCACTGTATAACTGCAAATGTTTTCTCATTTATTAAATCATTTCTCTCGGATAGGCTCATACGAGTAGTGGTTGATGGGCAGAAATAAGAAGTTCACAGTATTAATGTTGGTGTCCCTCAGGGGTCAATCCTTGGCCTAACCATCTTCCTGATCTACATGAATGATCTCCCAAAACACATATTTAAATCATTCGTTGACATTTATGCAGATGACACGATCATCTATGGCACCACATAAAAGGCCGTAAATGACGAGGTTCTCTCAGACTCTCTCTCCTCTGATCTTGAGCGTGAGGTACATTAGGTTAAGAGGTGGCTGGTTACTTTTGATGCATCTAAAATCAAGCTTCTATCTTTACATCAGGAACTCTCTGATCCCCATCTGGCATCAATTGAAATGGATATCTCTCGTCTGGAGGAGGCTCCACGTTTTGACAAGCTCTGGGATTGACCTTTACTCCCAATCTGAAATGGAACACGTACACTAAATCTGTTGTCAAGGTCGCTTGAGAAATGATGGGATCCTTCTACTGCTCCTGTAGATATCTCAGTGCTGATGCAATTCTCTATCTATATAAAAACCATGTACGTCTAAGGATGGAATACTGCTGCCACATCTGGGCAGGAGCTGCTAAAAGCAGCCTATCCTGCCTTGACAGAATACAAAATAGACTTCGTAGCTAAGTGGGGGATGCGCTTTTCTCTTCCCTGCAACCCCTCTCCCAAAGAAGAGACGTTGCGAGCCTGTCGTTGTTTTATCTTTATTTCCATGGCAAATGCTTGTCTAAGCTCCAATCTCTTGTTCCCCTCGCTAATCTTTTATGAAAACACCCGCCTAGATGAAAGCACTGTCAATAATTTTGCCCACTCTTTATCCGTGCCTAAATCAAAGCGTAAATTCCATGAACAACGCTTCTGCCTTAGAAATGTAGACTTGTGGAACTCTTTGTCTTTTGTCTGTTTCCCACCTGTTTACAACCTGTATGTTTTCAAGTCCAACATAAACAAATTGCTGATAAACCGCCCTCTTAAGTAAGACACTTTATCAAGTCTCCATTACTAACACTTACTACGATATTATCCCATAAATTACTGTACACGCAATAATCCTTATCCTTGAGTGGCCTCCGGGTCTTGAGAAGTGGTGATTACCATGTCAAAAAATCTTTAGACTAAGCTCACAATCCTAGATATTGTTGAGTTTTTTTCTTATAATCACACAGTAATATGTCGTACGAGAATGTAGTAAAATGACGAAACCTAAACACAAACAAATGATCAGTTCAATTGGGGATGTAATTATAAATATGTTTTATGTGTTTTGACATAGCGTAGCCTTACGATCTATGTAGAATAAAATAAAGAACACTCATTTAAATTTCAACCTGGTTTAAAACTATGTGGGGTCAAAAACAAGCACACGCACACGTAATCAAAGAGTAGTAAGGATATCCCCTTCTTAGTAAGTAACATTCAAAATTTTCGCCTGCCTATCGCACACGCTAAAATTAGAAGGATCATTTATAGTATTAAACAAGTTACATGAATCCAGTAAATTGTCTTGGTGTTTCACAAGAAATCATATTTCATCCTATTTAGGTTGTAGGGAAGAGAAAAGTCAATGCTAAGATTCGAATCGCTTTTTAAATCTTTCAAAGCAGAATGATGTGCACCGAGGTGGCAACAGTACTCTATCCTAATACTTATTTGGTTCTCATTTAGATAGAAAATTGCATTGCAATGAGGTATCTATTAGAGTGCCAGAACGATTTACTCGTTTTTCCTGCGATCTTAGCAACGAATTTGGTGTATGTGCTCCATTTCAGATTAGGAGTGAATGTCAATCGCAGAAGTTTGTCAGAACACGGTGCTTACCCAAGAGGAGTCATTCATTCTAATCAGGGCAAGGTTTGAGTCGGAGTGTTGATGAGTGAAAAAGAGATATACAAGTCATTGTCACCTTTGAAGTGTTATCATAGATAGTAGTATCGTTTACATGAATAGCTGCGAATGATAGAAGAATGTGATTTGAGATATCCTTGATAAAGATCAGGAAGAGAGTTGGGCCCAGGATTGCACTCTGAGGGACGACAGCTTGATACTATGAGTTTCTGATTTCTGCCCATCAACGCTTACACTCATAAACCTATCAAGAAGAAAGGGATAATAATGCATGAGATATATCCAGCAATTTCATAGCTAAAAACTTTGTTTGTTTTTAAGCCATTCACTATTAAAAACCTTCATTATTTATATTATAATTCATTGTGCATAATCAATAGTGCCTATCTGACATTACATTTTATTTGTTAAATTAAAACGAAATAATATATAATACTTTATACGTTTATTTCGAACTGTGCTTCTATCTAGATAAATTTTATTCGTAAGATATATTGTATTATCCGACCATGCTAACATTAATATACATCTTACTGATCAAATATTACCAAACAGTTACGTAATAATTTTTTCCGTTAAAAACTCAATCATGTCGTGCAAAGTATAAAAATAAATACATCAATTTTCCAATTAAAATAAAAACAACTGAACTAAACATAGGTGCAAAAAACTTAATCATTAAAAATGATATTTTTTAAATTACTGGTGTTGGCAGTAAATAACAAAAACTGGTTGATATGCTGTAAAACTAAACAGTCAAACCAAAACGCATAATGTTCGTTTTTTATATATATTTATTCGTTCCCGACATCATGTTACTAAATTTCTGTAGCTCTGTTAGATTAATACAAACGTATAACTTGACTGAAGAATTGTATTTAAATCTGTCATAGAATAATTTTATAACAGGATTCGGCTGATTAAATTAACTGGTCTCGAAAACAATCAATAAATATTTCTTTCCATGCCGCAAAGCGGAATAATGGTACAATTAGAGCAATAGCTTAGTACCAGTGGTCAAAGTTCAGAGACACAACGAGTCCACTGAAATCCAATCGACTATTGTAAGCAATTATCTAAATGAATCGCGCACGGAAGAAAGCACTTTTGCAAATGCGTCGTATAATTCTACTTCGCTCAAGACGGAATCAGCATGTTAAGAATTGCGATTTATTATCCTCCTCCTCTGTTGTTCGTTGCAGATCCTTTGATGGTTGATTCAATTGTTCTCCGGTGAGTAATTTTTACACGAGGACACCAATGAAGATTCACGTCCACAAAAATGATGGGACTGCAAGAGAGAATTCATGATAAAGTTCCTTTCTTAGAATTGAATCAATGTTCATTCAAGCTGAAACTTCATTTCCCTTCCAACTAGTGTTCTCCGCTGATGGCCTGGAATAGAAATTTTCAGAATTAGGTATGTAAGAAACTGCGGCTCAAGTAATTATGTCTTTGGAGTAATAATTCTATTTCACAAAATATTGTTTTGTACACTCTGCTTCTACTCTATGATTTAAATAAAATAAAATCCATTTTTTGCCGGAAAAGAGAATCGAACCAATCCACGTCCAGGAACAAGTAAATCTATTTACACTACATAATGGTGAATTATTTATCTAAGGCTTTTTCTTACTACTTCTAATAATACGAATAATAACACTAACAATATTATTATTACTACAACTTAAAATAATAAGAAAAAATAACATCAACAACCAGGTAAACTGAAATTTAAGAGAGAAATTCTATAGAATTACATTAACGTCAAGATCAATGTGTAAGATCTTCAAATGATGCACTTCAATTTCCTGTTCTCTGTCAGTGGAGGACTAATCCTTCTCGAGTGGGACAATTCTTATTTTTGTTCCTTTTCTCCACGTTAAAATAACGACCCTGTTGTCTAACTCTGTCTCGCGGAGAGGCGTTGTAAATAGGAACCCCATGAAACTTAACGCAATGTAACACGCAAACAGCATAACATTTTTCATGAAACATTATTATTAGAGTTTCAAAGATTCGAAAAACCTAATAAACACAGAAGCGAAGAAGGAACCGTTAAAAAACTGGCAAGGGACTGTACTAGAACGAATAAAAGAATTATTGTTGCTAATTACAAAAACAAACAAAAAACACAAAACAACAACAACAAATCAATGGTCATTGCTAGCGTGTTTCTATTGTCATAGCTAAACGTAATATGTTTATTTCTGTAAATCTGGGGGAAAGTTTTTTTCACTCAAGTTCACTTAAAAATAATTCGTTTCATTCAAAATGTAATATTCGCATGCGAATACACTCGTTAATTATACAAGTGATTTGGTTTATATAATTTAATAATACACATGATTTAGAGTATATTCTTAAAAACCTATGCAACGTTTGTGATATATTTCGTCTTAATAGAAAGACTGCGATGACAAAATTACTACTATATTACTATATTCTCCGTTAATCAAATTCAAATATACTTAATCAGGTACATTTGTTTAGGTAGTGTCCGACGATATAGTGTTAAGTAGGCCTATCCTACAAATACTTGACAGATTTTTTACTTATTTTACAATAACGTATATCTCCACTCAGACGGAATGCATTACATTTTGGATCATGTATAACAGGGAGCTCTGCTGGGTTAAGCATGGAGATGGGTGTTCACATTACATTTAAACTTCTGCAATTATGAACAGTCGTAGAAGCAGAAAACAGTAGGTTTATTACAAAATCTGAAAGTCTGAGGAAATAAAATATAAGAATAGTTTTTCTAGCATATAGGGATTTCAGAAGTAAAGAGGTGACAATTTGCTGCTTCCGGGTTACTCGATAGTAAGTAAGTCAGGCCTGCACACGTGGCATATTTTCACTTCAAATTTTGATGCTGTTTGCGTGTTACATTAGGCCAGCTTGACACGATCTTTTAAAAATATACTAATTCTGAACATAAGCTATCAGTACTGAAAACTATTCATGTACAGTCCTGAAATAGTTAGCAAACAGGTAAAAATCCGGTGACCCCCACACATACTATTTTCTCTTAATTTACAGCCATTTTTTCGGATGAACACCAATAACAAAGTTTCCTTCATTTCTGAATATTCTCTATACCAAGTTTCAAGAATTCATTGTATGTATTCTCACACACATTCTCACTTTATAGATATATAAATGTACGTTTTAGGGATGTTTGGCGACATTTAATCCGAATGATATTATTGTACTTTATAGGGCCTAAACTTTTCAGTTTATTGGGGAGATGATTTTATTATTTTCATTTTCATTTTTTGCTAATGAGACTGCCGATATATTGCTTCAACCAATATTGCTTCTTTTGATCTTAAATTATGAAAGGCAAACGATTGATTTCATTATAAAATCCATCACTTTTATAATGTATTTTGTTTTTGCGTTTCAATCTCTTGGGGTTTCTCATTTTCGTTGTTTTATTCATCAACAAACTTGTTTAAAGAAAGAATATTAAAAATATTGAAAGGGGGTTTCTTGTTTTCTCATTCTATAATTTGACGCTTTCACACGCGTTTTCAGTTATACTTCAATAATATTATTTTTATTACATTATTATACATAGCGTTGTTTTTATTAATAACATTTTAATTAATTACGAATTCAAATACGTTATCCACAATAAGTAAAGAGTATAGTATAAAATATATGAATGTAGTTTTAAAACTTTTTTCACTCCTCTAGTATTTTACTTTTTTAATTTAAGAGAGTACATATATATATATGCACATATATGCATATATGTGCATATATATACATGCATATATATATATATATATATATATATATATATATATATATAGTGCCCTAAAAGTTGAACAAAATACCTTGATCTCCGTTGAGATGTCTCCGCGATCACAAAGTCTGTCCGCTTATCTTTGTTTGAGAATATCTCAAATTTGTTATGTACAAAAATCGTCATTTGTAAAGTTAAGGAATAAGAAAATAGCTAATATTTGTACATTATTGTAGATATTGTGCAATTTCTGGAACACCCTGTATATTAAGCAGTCTCTTGAATAGCCGCCTCACAATTATGCTCTAGTAATCTATTATTATCGTGCCACAAGCGCCCGGCGGATATTTCGTAATGATCTTTCAGAATGATTCAATAATAATTGTAAATAATAGTCTGTATTACATTCTAAATTTCTAAACTCATGAGCATGCATTTTACATATAGTATATTATCTTATATCTTTTCAGGGTTCACAATCTATTTTGTGTAGTTAGTGATTTGTAGATAATTTAAAAAAAGGTTGTCATGCATCCACACCTGCTAAATACATTGTTTTTTTAATGACATTTTCACCAAAACAGGGCACATTGCCACTTTGGTGTAATGGGCTACTATCAGGGGTAACAACTACTGGGGTACTATGTAGGGATTTGGGCAGCCAGATGTCGGTTCACGTTGCACTTGAACTTTTGCATGTCAGTAGAGTTGGGGAAACAGGGACCTGGAATGGAATTCCAAAGTATAGCGGTTCTGGGGAAGAAACTACTGGAGTAGAAAGAGCTTTTACATCTAGGGATTTCTACAGTGTGGGGTGGGATTTTGCAGCCTATCGGGTCCGTCGAGGGTGTTCACATCGTGGGGGCACAAGTGCTTGCTGTTCCTTAGAGCATTCGCCATTAAAATACTTGTAGAATAAGCAGAAGGATGCAACATTACGTCGATGGGAAGGCTGAAGCTTAGATGCCAGTTCAGGCCTATCAGATTTGCGACTCTCTTTTGAACCGTGTCAAGGAGCGAGAGACTAGTAGCCGATACACCAGCCCAAATATGACAGCAATACTCCATACATGGGCGAATGGTTACCTTATAGAGGTACCGGATACTTTCGGGTGTTAGTAGTTTTCTAGCAAGGTAGAGAGAGCCCACCTTCCTTGCAGCGGCCCTGGCAATTCTTTCAATGTAATTGTTCCAACTCATGTTTCCTGTGAACGTAAGGCCAAGGCGTTTGAAAGATGTACTCTCAGATAAAGAGTCTTTGGCCATTGCTATAGGTAGTAGAGAAGGTTTCTTGTAATTATTGAATGAAACTAGTTTAGTCTTTGCGGCATTGAACATTACCATCCATTTTTTCCCAATTCCACTACAGATTGGAGGTCATCCTCTAGTGGTTCTGCGATTTCTTTAGACAGGTGTTCATTTGTTTTCCTGTCGTGCCTGTTATAGTTTGTGGTGTCATCAGCATATATACTAATCTCAGAGGCAATTTTGTCGAGGATGTCATTTATGAATATTTCGAATAATACACCCCTGGGGCACTCCCGCATTTATATTATATAGTTTAGATGTACGACCATCGATGATAACGTGGATTGTTCTCTTATCTAAGAAGGGTTTAATTATGTTAAGTATGCTACCAGTGATACCGTATGATCTAATTTTCCTGAGGAGACCCTCATGTCATATCCTGTCAAAAGCCTTAGATATATCTAAAGCTACCGCTCTGCCCTCCCCCGCTTTGTTGAGTGAATGGTATATACATTCAGAGATTACAGTTAGGATGTCTGCTGTGGAACGGGCTTGTCTAAATCCATATTGTTGGTCAGTCAGAAGTTTAGCATCTGTAAGGCGATGAACTAGACCATGGTTAATTAAGCACTCCAATATTTTGGCGAAAAGTGGGAAGAGGCTAATGAGGCGATAATTTAATGGGCCCGTACTTGCTTTAATAAAGGAATAACCTCCGTAAAATAATCAAACGAATACCGTCAACGAAAACGTTTTTTTATAGTTCGCCAATTACTCTGTTTGTACTTAAGATTATTTACGTCAATTAAAAGGAGATTGCTCCAAAGTCCAAAAATAAAGCGCAAACGATAATACTGATTATTGGCTTTCTCTGTTTACAGCAGTTTTAATTGTCTTTGTTTCAATAATGAAATAAAATGCAGTAAAATCATCAAACGAATACCTCAAAAGAAAGATCCTGATTACTCTGTTTGTACGTAACTTACGTATTTGCTTTCGCTGTCGTCAGCAGTTTTAATTGGCTTTGTTTCAAATTACTTGTTATAAAATCGAAAACAACTTCATGACTAGAATTTTATTAACAATAAAAACTGAAACATTTTTTAAAAGATGCACACATTACTATCATATATTTTGCATAAAGATAAATAATAAAAGTCTTAGGACATCTAAAATAAACTGAAATTTTTAATAAGCAGAATACTTGACATTCTCCAAGTAATTATGTATAGTAAAATATTCACGACTAGAGAACATTTTTCTCTTAATTAGTAATAAAATCGTCGCATATTTTTATCGAGTTTGATGCAGTTAAAGATGGTTCAAAACCACTGCGACCACTTATAATTACGTAAAAACATGTTCCCTGATGATAAATATCTTTCTATGGAAGAGAATTAGATAAGGGTTAACACATCTTCGATTTTCAGTAAAATATTTGAATCTTAAAACTGATTTCAACTGTTTTTGACAAAACTTTATTGAATTCCTCCCCAAATATAAATTATCTATATTTTTGGTACTTACGCAGAATATGAAACGTGCTAGTTTTAAACTGAATTCTCAAGTTAAATTAAAATTTTAAATTGTATGTTGCTTATTTTATTATTAGGTGTTAGTATGGAATAGTAAAAACCCGTCCTTGTTCATTTCCTTCACAAGATTCTTCATCAATCCCATTTTGATATGTGATGGTGGCAGTAAGGCCGTGTTTGGTTCAGCAAGAAAACAGGTCTTTACATTGTGTGAACAAGGTTCCAAACCTAGTCGTCGTAGCCATTCTCGCCTGACAAAATGTTGATCATCAGCCCGACTATCCCAGGAACACAAAAAGTATTGATACTTTTTGTACCTACTGTGTAGTCCCAAAACCAATCCAGTTACCGTAAAATTTCCACAGATCAACCAACTATGGTCATTGTAGGTAAGCGCAGACAGTAGCTGATCCATGTTTTTATGAGATTCTTTCGTTTGCACCGATTGACCAATTAGAATGGAAGAGTATTTACTTCCGCTGTGAAGGAGGACTGCTTTGAAACTTCTGTTGGAAGAGTCGATAAACAGTCTCCATTCAGTAGCAACATAGTCCAGCCCCATTGATTGACTCAAACGAGAAATGTTGTTGCAATACACTAATGACGAGTCGTTATGGGTTATGAAGAATTGTCTAAATTCGCTTTCACGCTCTTGGTACCAAAAGAATGTTGTCTCAGGTGCTAGCAATTTTTTCTCACGAAGACGAAAACACAGAAGCTGTTCTGATCCTTTTGATAGGTTTAGATCCCGTGTCAGGTCATTGAGATCTGCTTGTGTTTGAGACACTGCCCGCTCATTCTCTTCTGGCATGAATTTTATTTTCCACCCTCTGCCCTGTCTAATGCGGTCTCAGATTCCGATTCAGAGCTAGATTCCATTACAACATCTGGCTCGGGAGCGGGCAGGCCTGGATCATGAGGGACTGGTTGTATGGCAGACAGAAACATTGGGATACTGAATAGAATGCTTGTTATTGCGGTTGACTCCTTTAAGATTAGTCATGCAGGAATAGCAGTCTGACACATGATCTTTACTTTCTCTCCAAACCATTGGAACAGCGAATGACAAACTTTTCCTTTTTTATTTCTCCATTCACGCAAGTTTTCTGCACATGTTTTGCAGCTAACATTGCGTGCAAATGGCTTGTAACTCAAAATTAAGCATGATATGGCTTCTTCACAAAATTTGTTATATTTGCTCGTCGACGAGGAAGAATTACATTACTACATATGTAACAGAACTTCTCAGGATGATTTGTGCATTTGCGTTCGATGTTCTGTCAATCTAAGATACGTGTCCAAAATAGAAAAACAAGAAGTATAGATTCTTGTGAAAAGCCGAAATTCTTATCAAATCAGTCACATTTTTCTAAACCATTTTCTGTTTCAGTGCTGTAAATGCATTTTATTAAAGTATTCAATGCAATTTATTCATGTAGTTAATGCATTTTCAGTTTCAGTTTCGATTTCAGCTCCCTAAAAGTAAATGCAAAAACCATAAGGTTTCAGAATCAGTTTCGGGGTGCTACAATATAATTTTTATGCCAGAAAAATAAGAATAGGGTATACCTGCAGCCTTGCTTTCCTTATATTTAGCACTATACAAGGTCCAAAATCGGCACTTCACATATCTCAAAAACTAGACCTGATTCATGGAAACAGATGGCTGTTTTGATTCAGCGCAACAAAAATACTATAAATCACTTGATAAGCCTTCAACCTTTGAAAAATAAAAAATAAACGCATGCCAGTGTAATAACAAAACTGGATTGTATTTTTCACAACTTTCAATGTTTCACAAATTTACGATTTCTCCGCTGTCTATTTAAAAAAAAAATGCGCGATGTGTGCATATAGAAATGTCTTTCAGCTTTCTATTTTGTCAAGGAGAAAACAAGCAACAGCAACTTAACGACTTCAAATTCCACTAAAATGTTACAAATTTTACAAAATTATAAATTGCTATGCGCGCCTACAACACGTCATATCAATCGTCTACAACATGTTACGGCATATCAAGCCTTTACAACAACATGCTACGTCATATCGACCCTTTACAACATGTTATGCCTTATCAATCTTTGCAACATATCAACCCTTTCCAACAACATCTTACGGATTATTAATCCTATCCAGAAACACCTTATGGCATATCAATCTTTTCTAGCAACAATGCAGCAAACGTAGAAAGAGACTCCTTAATACTGTAAACTCCTGGAACTCACGACAGAAGTAACACCAGCCAATATGAGTTAGCTGCAAAAAAGATACACTGCTAATCTTTGACAGCTCGCTTTTGTCGGAACGGATGTATTCCTCGCAGATTCACTCGCGACCGATGCGACTAAATTCAACCCTATTTTGCTGACATTTGCACACGCTTTTTAGACTAAGCTGCCAAATACGAACGCAACCCATTGAACTCAAAAGTTACAACGTCGTTCTGTGATGTTTCACACAGTTACACAAACTTCGACCCTTTGTTTGATATTGTTTCACGTCGTAACCTTTTTTTTCGCTTTGACACTTAATAAAAAAGTGTGTTTTCTGTTTAGTAACGCATCCGCTATATACATATGTATTTTATTCCATTTTGTCTTTCCTCTAGCTTCCTGAAAACTAGAGGAAGTATTATGAGAACATAGTTCTCCACGAAAGCGAACCCACACAGATGACTTTAAGGCAAACACGATTACCGCCTTTTAACTCTTGTCATATCATTCTTGGCTACAAAGAGGGGATACAACCTAGCTTCACATCCGATTTCTAACGTTCTATCTCTTTTTGCTGGACCTCGCAACAATATAGACGTGACGAAAAACACTCCCGGTTTGGGCAATAGCTAAATCCAGGTTTGACCTCTCATCGAGGACTCTTGAGACTAACGCGTAAGTAACGTTACTTATACATCTTTTGCCATGAACTTTTACAATTTCTAAGTTGTATCTATTATGTAAAAAAAAAATGTTTGGTTATAATTATAATATCGGCATATTTCGAGTCTCCATTTCATGGCAAAGGAAACCATACGATTTCCCTTTAATTTTTTGCCTAACAATATAGTATGGTTTGGCCAACTACATTAAAAGGTGACTTTGTTCACTACAAATATGATCCAATTGCGTTTATTCGTCTACGAATTTCTACACTTACACTTCATAATTAAAAGTATAGGAGTCAAATTGAATTTATTTAAACATACTTATCTGATAATCTATAATTAAATTAATCATTTGTTTTAAAATATTAACATTTTTGCCAACATTCTAATATAGAGATTAGTATACTATTTTTATTCTGTAAGTGGTTATTGATTTTTAAAACAACATATATTTCGTTGATAGTCAGCACGCCCAAAAGGGAAACAGTGGGGAAGTATTTTTCGACGGATTATCTTATGAAAATCTACCGAAACGTAAGTAATTATCCAATCAAATCTAAATTTGTAGCGATTGTGGTGTTAATAATGAACTTTATATCGGTTTACTTTTTTCCTAATCAATATTTGTATATGTATATATATTGCCGACAAGACTTTTCATTTTTTACTTGCGGTTGCAAATATGATAAAAATAATCAACCGAAACTGAATATTATATATAAGATATTTGAGGGGAGGGCGAGGATTGTTAATAAAACAAGCACACAACAACTGCAAGGGCACCAGATTTTCAGGTTGAAAATCCGAATTTTTAATGTGTTTAATCTGAAATCTTTTGTGTTTTAAAGTGTATAATTCGTTGAATATGTTAATGATAGTTATTCTTTACAAATTAATGGGAATATATATATATATATATATATATATATATTTATTATTTTTACGAAAAACACTACTTTTAAATCTTTGCAATAAAAATTATAATTTTCTATTAGTGTTCCAAATATTGATAATATATAGATTTATTCCTATAATACATAAAAAATGGTTTGAAGATCGATAGAATAAAAAAAGTTATAAATAATTGCGCATTTTGCAAAATGTGCGATAATTTGTTGGAGCAATTAGTTGTTACTTGATATTGCCTCATCTATGGAAGACTATAAGACCTACACAGTTTTTCATATTGAGAAACAGTTGTTAACCCCTTTTTCCTTTTGTTGGGACTCTACTTGACTTAGTTTAAGTGTGGAGGGCTTACGTTTACTGCACTCCCTTGCTTCAAAACACTTGGTCATGATGGCAAGACAGGGTCAAGGCGGCCAAGCGTGATACTAGATACAGTAGTTGTCTCCAATATATATGGCGCCTAGTATTCCCAAATGGTCAAGATGGGTGGCCATGATTATATATATATATATATATATATATATATATATATATATTTATCACTTATGATGGAGATTTACGAGACTAAATGAACTCCTTTGTCTTGTAAAGCCTACCATAGCATCTTCTAAATCATCATTACATTTTGGATCTTTTAATGTAATCACGTGAAATCTGTAGAGGGCGATAAAAGATGGAACTATTTGATATGCAAGTACTTATGTAGTAATGCTGTTGCATATGCTTACAGCAAATCATCGTTTATCTTATTTAGACAAAAATAATTGGTTCAAAAACCTTTTAAAAATATTAAAATGATTTATCCATCAAGTGTTTATTTTAAAATTTTTAAATTCTAAGAAAAAATTAGAAAACGTTTGATATTATTCTGCTTTCCATATGATAAAATTTAGTGTTTTTTCTTTCTGGAAAAAAGTTGCTCAAGAATAATGGATTTTAATAAATTTTAATTGGTTTTAACAAATAAGTTTTTTCTCTTTTCTCTGGTCCTGCTTTGTAAATAATTATTAATATCAAAGAAACAAGTATCTTTTTAATAGCTATTCATTGTAAAGCTATAATTTTTCATTCAAAAGAACAATAAACACTTTATTCTCTTCGACAATGTATTATATAAGAGAAACCTTCATGTTTATAGTAAATTTATACAAATATATGCTCTAAAGATAATATTGAACCAGTCAAAACATTACAAAACAATAGACCAGGCAATATTCAAAACTAAAACAAGAAAATAGCACATAACCTCAAAATACAAAAAAAAAAACTAAAGAAAAACAACTAAGCTAAACGTGTATGAATTTAATGCTGCTTGATTTTATATGCGAGCCATTGTTCTTTGATATGCCGAAAGTTGAGACAAGGATATTATATCTAAAATGAAGAAAACTGTTTCATTTGACGGCGTTTAGAATATATTTAAATCGGCATTGCGTTATTTTTCTTGCAATATTCCCTAATAAAATATATAATTCATAGAAAGATCTATTTGTTTGATTATTTTTCCATTTTTGTGATTAAAAGAAAACACTAGTTTGTTTCCATAAAGTTTTTACTAGTGTGCTGATATAAGTGTAGAGTGCGTCTCGATCGCTGGCTTTGGATAAAAGTATGCTTGTTATCTGAGAACGGCACCAGCCTGCAAAATATGTCAAAAATTAATAAATTCCGACCGGGGAAAATAAAGGAATGGCGTCTTTGGATAGACGGATTGTTGTTTACTTTAAGAACGTCTTTTTTATGTTTTTTTCTTTCTGCTTCCTTTTTCTTGTTTTCTCAGAACGTTTTGTTCTGTTCATTCTCTTTCTTGTCAATAATCATTTCATTATTTTTCCCGCCTGGCGCTGCCATTCCCCATTATAAAATGTCAGATTTCTTACAGACATCACATCATACAAATGTAAAAACGGAGATTTTACGTTTGTATAGTCAATGATGCTTTTTTATATTATCGGAAAAATAATCAATATCTTTCTGTTTAATCATGAACTAAAAATCTCACAGATACATAACATGAAATCTTGATTCCAGGGGATGTTTCGAGGTTAAGCACGTTTTCAATACTGAGATGATGAATGTTAAAAATATAAATGGTTATTTTGAAAATGTAACATGTTAGAAACTATATGTCTTATATTCCTGCAGAAACGTATAAGTCTGAATCACGTTCTCCCCGGATAATATGCATTTAATCGTAAAATTGGGTATATGTTTTTATCCTGGCCAAAGAATACTGTTCTAGCAGTATTGAAATCACTATCAACTCTATACTATTACAGTGTTGCATCAATTTGTTTTACGTTATTATACCCAATATATTGAGGCAAGACCGAGTGATCAATTGTTCGTTTATATTTGTAATGTATTATATTGAACGAGAAATTCATCACAGAAAGACATTTTGATATATTAGGTACGGCCAAAAATGGACGAATAAAGATCGAGGGACCTAGCTTTAAAATCTGCTTTATCATAATTTGTTTCTAGGTTTCCGATTACTTGTTGATGGTATTTGAAAGATTAAAGACTAAACTTTATTTTGAGAAATGAAAAAAATATTTTAACACGTGGAAAAACGTTATAAAAATGTTTCTACGGCGAACTGAACAATGCAGCTAAATTTTAAAGTTAAATAAATGCATTGTACACATCCTGTAAAAGATAACTATTAGTTTTCTGAATCTCTTTCAAATTAGTAAAGTCATAAGATACTGAATTAAATAAAAACATCTTATTTGTATAGAAAATGGCTAAATTAGTCCTTAAACCACAGTAATTCTGCCGTTCACAAAAGCGTAACAAAAGGAAATATACGGAAGCCCAAAGTTTCAGCCAGTCGAAAGACTGTAAAAATATGTCATGTAATTAAAAGGGAAATACGGGGGTGTAAATTTTCTTTTTTTCCTAGACGTGGATCCGTATATTCCTATTCTGTACGTTTGTATAATTGTCACGATTTTTTAATTTAATTTTTTTCTATGTTCCTGTTTTCAAATAAAGTTTTTATTTTTAATTATTGTTCAATATTATAAAAAAATTATGTTACGCCGAAAGTTTCACGTTGATTCAAGCAAGGAAAATATTACAATCTTACATATAAAATTATGCGAAACCTGTAATTAAAAACAAGAATAAATATTTTTTGCTATTATAATATTTTGTATGAAAATATTAAATAAAGAGTGTTTAATTCAATGATAATATCGGTAGCCCGAGAAATCCATTTTCCCCCGAGTTATATTGAATTAATTAATACAGATTTTGTTGGGTTTTATCGTAATGTTCCTGTATTTTTTTAATTGCTATATTTTACGATGCTTTATATTCCTAACAAAATCAAAACTAAATTTAATCACTTTTTATTACTACTGAAAACTATAACTTTAGTTAAGTTATTTTTTGTTTAAATAAAATAATACATTTTCACTGATATTTAAATAAAAATAATGGATTCACTATATTCTATGATCATTATTAAGTAAATACTAAAAATCTTATTAAAATTAGTTCATTTTCTGATTTTTGGTGTAATTTTAAGCAAAAGAAGGGATGAAAATGTTTATTCATTTAAAGCATCGGCAGTCATTTTGCACGTACCTATTATATACTGATTTTCTACGAAAAAGAATGCGATCAATGTTTATATAAATTTCAGCAAAACAGTTGTAAGAGTATGAGATTGAATCAGTCTAGACTAGTATCAACGAAATACGTTTAGTTATCTGCTATAATATTGTATGTTACAAACTGTAATCTAACAGTAAAAAAGAAAAATATGTTAGAAGAGTCATGTTTTTAATAATAAAAAGAAAATACATCTTAGTATTAAACAAACATCTTGCTGTTATTGATTCAATATTTTATTGGCGCAGGCAATATTAAAAGTCTAGAATTAAGTTTCAGTTTTAGTTATTTTTATATTTTAACTCGCAGCAATATCCGGCTTTGCTCGAGTCCACGTGATGTTCCGTTTTTACACATCTTTTACTAATGATATTGAACATTATTATCATTAAAATATTTCGATTCTGTTGTGCTCAACGTCGATACTGCCACAAAAATTTCAAAAATAAAAGATACGCTATTATCAAGATTTTGAGCAGTTTTTTGATAACAATATACCACTTGAAGCGAATTTGTGTATTGCTGCCTTAGTCTAGAAAATCTGTATTCACGACTTTTTACAACGGTTGCGTTATTAAACTTAAAAATAAAAGAAATTGAAAATAATTCAATTTAAAAATTAACAAACTAGCAATTATTTTAATCAAACTTTAATTTAAAAATTAATATTTATTAGTATTTATGTTATTTAAAGAAAAAACAACTCGTGGTGGGCGCGAACCTCAGAAGTTACGCACATTAGTGGACACCATAATCATTATTCAAAATACGACCGACGTTATGATCTGAAAAATTAATTATATCATAATGCAAGTAGGAATAACAGCATTTGCGCATGTGTAGACTGTAATTGTTTAAAGAATACAGCCTAGCTATACTTCAGCAATAGATTATCAAGCAATTACGATGTAATAAAAATATATTGTGATGTACGTAATCCTCGAAATCAGAACAAAATATCTATACTATGCGAGTACATGAAAGGGGAAGGTTTGGTATCTGCACTTAAATGTAACAATTCTAAAAACAAAAGCTAATTAAAAATTTATTTAAAAAATCACAAAAAAAAACGGCAAAAAATATTTTCTTAAATGCTTCAGTCTAGAAACATTTTACTGTACGGTCCGTTGCAATGGCCGAAAGTTACATTTTTTTTATTATACATTTTTTTTGTAAATAAAACAAACCGAAAAAAATTCAATTGTTAAAATAACAAAATAGATCTTTTTTTTAAAACTAAATAAACACTTTTATGTTTTTACAATAATTACTTGTTATTTATTGTGTTGTGCACTATATCTCAGTGCCATGGTTGTTACGACCGTCGGGTTGTGATTTGCCCATAAGCCAACAAAAAAAATCCATACACGCCTTTGCCGATGTGCTAACGAGAATACTCAGCTATATTGTGTAAAATTTAGCTATTAAAAATAAAAGAACTTATTCACCATTCGCGCATGTTTGGTTTGCAAATCCCGTCCAAATCCAAGTTTTTATCTTATCCCCTAGCAACAAAAAAGATTAATGAACACGTAATAATAGACGATGTAATCCAATTTTTCGATTTTTTTTCGAGATATCGTTTCTTCTTCCAATGCCGCGTTGTTGCCTGTGCGATTCGAATGACAATATATTTTAGCGGACATACAAACACACAAAAACACATAGAATCTTGTCTTTTATATAATATATTAACGCGGGGTACCCGACATTGCCCAGTAGTAAATTAATTTATTTCAAAAGAAACGAGGTAACAAATAATTGGTGCATGCGCGATTAGCAAATCACGTGTAAAAGCAGGTATTTGTCTGACAACCCTTAAAAAACTCTATTTGTATACGAATTATTTGACTATTTTTCTAATATTTGGATATTATTTGTTCGAACGGTCGCTTGCTCTTACGATGTCGAGTTGATGCATGAACAATGCACACACGATTTTTAGCGGGCATACGGACACACACGGATGTTTGAGGTTTATACAATAGACTAGAGGGTTTGTGCTCTGCGTTGCTTGTGCGTTGCAAAAAAACAACCACGGCGAAAATTAAAACAGCTCTTATTTTAATAGAAATAGTAGGGAATACCCGTGCGACCAGAAAAAAAAGCTGCAGTGGCCAGGCTCGAACGTGAAAACCGAAAGATTGATTGAAGGCAAAAACTTTCTCATGATAAAGATTTCACTTTATCTTAGAAGAGATGATCCTAGTCATATTACCAAACACAGCGGCCATAAGTGTTTACGACGTTTAAACGTTGCGAAAGAGGAATTTTGGACATAGTTTTAGTTAAATAAATGTGCTTGGCTTGCAAAAAAGGGACAAAAAAAATTACACACTTTCAAAATGTGAAGTGAACCAAAACAGAATTAATTTTTTTTCTAATTTTCATATATTATGCATTCGGACCATTAACCTTTAATATGGTACCGTGCCCAATGCGGATGATAATTAATATATATATATATATATATATATATATATATATATATATATATATATATATATTCGTAATATGTTCTGTTTAAAGTTTGACTTACAACTTGATCGCAAATCGTAAATGTATTAAATTTTGTACTACTTGTCAACAAAAAACGTATTTTGTTGCATGGTGTGCATGGTGTTACAATTCATTAACACCTTTTCATTTAGACAAATTATCCAAGGAATTTTACAATTGCAGTATCATTAAAAATATATGGTTGCAAAATAGTCCGTCTGTATCTGATCGTGCTGTTCGTATTTTTGCAACTCGTGGATAATAAAACTAATTAACCCAACATATTCGTCTAATGTAATTATATAAGTCGTTTCTATTTCTTATTTAACGATAACAGAACAAAAAACACAAATAGGCTCATAATTATGTGTCAATATCGAACTATGTTGAAGACAACATTTTCATGTGTGTTTAAAACATAATTCATTTGAAATATTTTTTTTACAAAATACGTCTGAAAAGCATCGTTCTGTTTCGTATGAGCTGCAAATTTTCTGACTTAGTCATATTACCGATATTTTGAAAGTCAATCAAACATTTTGTGACAGCTTCCCTCGAGTTAATCGAACAACACAAATAAACAATGTTTTATGCAAAACATTGCGCCGCCAACCAACCTTTAGCAATATTGGAGAATTAGACGATGTGAGAGTTCCAGTTTTTGTTGCTACATCCGAATATATGTTTTATCGATCGATGAAGGACTTTATAGGGAGACGCTTGCCTGGATACACTGAATAACTTTGTCAATAATCTTTCGATTTAAAGCCGAAATATTGTACTTTAATAAATGTGCAGATCTACAAGTTGTTGATCGACGGCTGCTGATAATGACGAGCAATATTTTGTGTGAACTCTTATTCCTAATTAGAATAGTGTATGGGAAATTATAATTTTCATGACAGAACAAGAAATTTTAAAAACTAATCAATATATTCTCCTCAACCAACATTGAAATATGTGACAATTGAAAAAAAAATAATTTAGCTAAAAAATCTAGTGTAATATTCTTCATAGCATACGTACCTATGAACCAGGGAAAATATATCTCTATGATAAAATGACCTTTAGAGAATTACTTTATCGCTTTCCAAACACGCAATCCACGTAAAATTACAATATTCTCGCATTAGTTGATAATTATTTTCCCATCGATCAGCCTAAATATCTTCCGATTTGAACTGTTACCGTAAGTTCCTACTTCACTTCCATCTGCATTCACCCTCTCATGCAAGTAACGTTTAGAGAGTGTCGCAGAGTAGCCACCTACTAAATAGATACTCCTCATCCTGACCGATCATACGCCGGGGGCAAAACATTATAGTAAACGACGCCCGCACTTATTTTCTTCGAACCTTACCCATTCTTATACTATTTACACGCCTAATAATACGACGAAACAATCACTGTTCCTTCGCATTCATCCTCATAAATATCCTAGCGATATGATTAACCAACTTTATGCATTCCGTTATTCCAGTACGTCGATTCCTTTGTAATAACGAAAAGTGTGAAAACCAGTTTTGCCTCGTTTCAATATGGCGCCACAAAGCTAAACATCATCTCTCGCACAATCATAGCCACACGCGATTTTTACTCGTATACAATATTTAGAAGCCCAGTCTTTATATGATGAGAAGGTTGTTTGGAGGGCGATTTCCTTCTTTTGGGGAGGTATCGATGACAGTGATCAATCTCCTATGTATATCAGGTGTGCCCACATCGAACTTCATTTCGACCCGAGTAACGCCGGGTTTTTCTGCTAGTGCACAATAATACATTTTTATTAGAACTGTTTGCATGCGTGAATAAACTATTTGCTTGTTTGGGGACAACGTGATTAAAATAGGAAAATTAGTTAAAAGCAGGGATTTAGCTTTTAATTAGAGTAGAGATAAGCTATAAAAAACAAAGTGTATGCTTATGCGACTTGATTAAGTGCATGTTAACTGAAAATAGCCGGCGGAGCAGATTAGTATAGTGTTCTCGCGAGCGTTTACTCCACCTTTATTGGCATTTCGTCAGAGTCGAGCCATCAGAAAAACGTAAGAGAGATTGAGAGTATGACTACTAGTGAATCTAAAAATTAATAAGGATTTGGGCAGCAATATAATGTTGAACTCGAAAATGTTTTTCCTTTCTACCACGTTCTTTGCATTATACGTAGATCGGATTGTACTTTGGCCTGTAGAGTTTTAAAACTTTGCGCATTGATAAAAATGAACGGTAACCCATCCATTAAACGTATGCACCATTCTTTACATTGGGATTTTTTTTATTTGTTTAGTATTCGAGTCAAAGCAGGGTTCATGGACTCTCGTGTTTGTACCAAGAACCTGGTTAGCAGTCTCAGAAACGATTTCCTTCAATAAGTAATACCTTTGCATACGCATCTTTTTTTTTCGAAAATACTATTTTTAATTTAGCTATCAAACAGCTTCTGGAAATTTAAAGCATAGGCTGGATTTTTAGTTGAATTACGTTTTTAACTGTAGTAGGCTTTTTCCCTGTGAAACGTTTACGTATGCAGCATTATTATCGCTTTCAAATATCTGGTGTCTGTCCAATCTTCAGCAGCTCTCACGCACGTCACTGATTTCGCGTTGACGTATATGTATTTATAAAAGTATATCATGTGCACACATGTGTTGGGAACATTTTGTGCATCTATGCGGATGTAGATTCCCCGGCTACCCAAAAAATGAAGGTCCGAGTATAAAATATATAAATTAAGAACTTTAGGGGTTGAAGGGATTTTCTAAAGCAAGGCTATTTGCCTTTTTTACACGGTGTTCACCACTTATCAAGGCCCGGGAGCCACTACGGAATAAGGGTTATTGCAAGTACAGTACGTTAGTGTGGAGATTTGATGAAGTGTTGACTTAAGAGGGCGGTTCATAAGGCATTTGTTAACGTTGGACTTGAAGGCATCAAAGTTGTAGTCAGGTGGGAAGCAGGCAGATGGAACAGAGTTCCACAGGCGTGCAGTTCCAAGAAAGAAGCCTTGTTCATGGAATCTACGTTTTGATTTAAGCACAGATAAAGAGTGGGGGAAATTTTTCACAGTGGATTCAGCTAGACGGGTGTTTTTCGTGAAGGATTAGCGACAGGGACCAGAGATTGGAGTTCAGACGAGCACCTGCCATGGAAATAGCGATAAAACAAGGATAGGCTCGCAACGTCTCTTCTGTGGGAGAGAGTTTGCAGGGTAGAGAAAAGGGCATCCCCCACTAAGTCACGAAGTCTATTTTGTAATCTGTTAAGGCAGGATGGCTGTTTTTATCAGCTCCTGTCCAAATATGGCAGAAAGCAGGAGGTGTATGACATTAAAGTGAAAATTATCCGAGCAAAGAGTACTGGAAATCCATTGAATACCAGGCACACTGTAGAGGCCAGGCAAAATACCGTAGAGAGTTTTATATAAACATATATGACGTGCATTAAGTTCCTATCTCTGTAAGTCAGCATTCTTCAGTGGCGGTATTTACTAACTTGATGCCAGAACTATCAGTGTATCAAATGTCAGCTCTGCAAATAGGATTAATAAAATCTAAAGCTAGAAAAAATGTTCGATAGCGGGGCGCAATGTATATCGACGGTGCGCATGTATGACGTGTATATAACGCGTGTATAAACGAGTCTCGATGTACAATTGACGTGGCGTCTATTTGTGTTTATGTATATCTTTTTACTCATCTTCGCCCCATACAAGGCATATTACAACTTGGATGTAAAGGACGACTGACTGGGGCCATGCCTATAAAAGATTTGTAATGTTGATTTATGTAACATTTGAACTTCTACATATCAGTACAGTTTGCGAAGCAGGCAGTAGGAAGAGAATTTCAAAGTCTAGTGTTCTAGGGAATAATCTATTTAATAGGAATCTTTCTGACATTTAGGGACCTCAAAATGAAGTGGGTTTGTCGGGAATATGTACGTCGGGTGCACAAGTGCAATGAGTTCATCAGATCACATTCCATTAAAATACTTGTAAAACAGACACAGCGATGCAACACTGCGCTGATGAGACAGGGGTTGGAGCTAGTTGACAACATGGGACCTATTAGATTGGAGACTCTTTTTTGAACCCTTGTATTTCATTTAGTCGTCACTAGTTATGTGTTTATTTAGAACAGTCAATTTTTGTGTATGTGTGCGTATCTACATATAACAACAATAAAGCAACGGATACAGTTCTATGGAGGTTCTACACAAGAGAACACGGAAATATTCTTTATATCTGGTTGATCCTGCGTTGATGGATGCTTGGAATAAACTACAATATGAATATCCGTACAACATGATAACTTGCTTGCATTTACAGCCTACGCTGATCTTCAGTTCTACATCTTAATTATCGACCCTCTTAAAGGAGCAATCTCGATTCATTGACCGTCTGCCTATCCCTCTGATTGCCAACTCGTGTTTTCAGAGTGGGTGTTCTAACTCATTACGCGTATTACCAAGCTATCGCATTACACCATTAACTTCAGATTACATAAAATTCACATTATGACACAACTAAAACAATCTTCATTGTTTATGTTCTAACACAATTGTTTGTTCAAACATTCCCACGTAAATTCCCACTACTTATGTTTACTACGCTTTAACCACATGGACTAATGGATACACATTAACCCTTATCCTCGAGTGACCTCCGAGCCTTGATAAGTGGCGATTCATGTGTAAAAGAAAAACATTTCTGGGGATTATTAAATGCAATATTTTTATTCTTTTAAGTCATGAATTCGCGCATCGATATTATTTTTCAACCAAAACAACAATTTTCATTATGATCACCTATCAGTAAGACTAACCGGTATTTTCCGGGAGGCTAATAATGTATCACTGGTAAAAATTAATAACAGAAAGTTACTTACGTATGTATTAAAATAAAATATTGAAGCTAAATGTTACGAAAAGTAGCTTAAGGGAAGGTGATGTAATTAACGTGTACATCCGAGTCTTCCTCAGAATCTGATTTGCTGTTTATGCAAGAGAAACATATAAATACTCTACACCTGCATGCTATATTACTTGGCTTACACTTTGTTATTTAACCTATTTTTGTATTAGTTTTTATTTATTTACTATAATTTATTAACTATAGTTCCAATCAAGCTCGTTAGTACGTTTCAACTAGATCATACATATTTATACGTATATATTATTTTTAAAATAAAACTTTATTTATAACAGCCATGACCCGTTTACCGGCATTGCCCGATGGAAAATACTCACCGGCGTAAAAAAGTAAAGTACGGTTGTTGCTCCTGGCCACCCCAACCTCCCCATATTGAGAAGTTTTCGTAATAGAACCCCAAACATTCTCAAATGTAAATAACGTTGTCTTAAAGAGTACACTGGATAATTGATAAAACTCGTCATTCTTAAGGAAATTTGCGAGTTGGATATAATACAAAAATACCCCTGCAAAAAAAAAAAAAAAAACATTCTCGCGCTGCCAAAAAAATAAAAGAAAGAAAACGTTTTAGAAGTCGAAAAGTAGAACCTTTGTAGAAGCCGAACAGTGAAAAAATGTTCCCGTAAACTTAACTGTGCATTATTCCGCCCTCTCACAAAAGGGGCCCTGGGGGTACAGTATGGACCCCCCGCCTCTGAATGAATAACGTCAAAATATTCTTTTTTCACGTTCTTCCTTGGTAGTGGTCAATGTTTGTTACTTTCAAAGTATATAAGAAAATACACTTAATCATTGTTGAGCGAGACAGAGATAGAGAGAGGGAAAGAGAAAGAGAAAGAGAAACAGTACGTGTGTTTATGTTTGATTATAGTTGGTAGCAAAACTCAAACCTTCCAACCTCCCAACAAATTAGTAAATGATAACGCAAAGTAAACTGTAGCCATTCGGTAAGATTTTATTGTTGGTTTTGTTTAAATGTATGTGAGCGTCCAAGAAGTGAACAATCTACACTTAATGCTAGTGTCATGTGTGTATATTATGTGACAATCTTGTGTAACGCTTGTCTTGCAAACGCCATTTTGTATAATCTGCGATCGTTCGTGTTTTGTTAAAGAATTACAATCTGGAATAAGAGAATTACAGCTGGCATCCAAAGAGGAAGGATAGAATTGGCGACGGTAGAAATAATTAATTTCTGAATAGGCCAATCGGAAGTTAACTTTTTTTTCTATAAGTTTACGATTCAGTTTATAAGGGTGAGGGGAAATTCAAGTTTACACTATGTAATTTTACGTGGTATAGAGTTGGGGCTGAGAGCAGTTATGAATTAGAGGGAAAATAGGACCTGCTTTCTATAATGATATTGACAATAGTGATGATTTCTCTTCTAGGATGAATTTCAGAATATTATTAAAAAGGCAAAAATCTGTGTCTTATGAATTTTTAAGTTACATAATGCAATGGATAATAGTTTAGACACAATAAATTTGTATGCGGCATCTGTTGTTGCAGACCTACAGTAATGTGGCCTGTAATGTTATGACCCTTTAGGCGGTGATCATAGCGTAGTATCTGTTAACTGCGGCAAGCGGAGTCAATGGTCAAACATTATTATTATTGTATTATTATTAATAGTTTTGAGCGATGGATGGTCACTGGATCAGTTATTATGATTAGAAGAATAAAAAATTAAATTGGAGAAGAAATGATTGACGTGTGAATCGCAAGAGAAATGTGAAAATAGAAAATAGATGTAAATATTATTTTGGGGTTTTCAATAAACAAATAACTAGTGGTGAACATTAGGTTGGTCTGAGTCACGTAATTATGTGACGCAAGAGAACACATGATGTAGTTAGTTTGGGAGAGATTCATAGAGTTGAGAATTGACTACCAAAGCTGAAAGACGTCTGGACAGACAACTAGGCGCTGGCTGTTAGAATAGAAAATGTATACGAATTGCAGATCCTGTGAAAACGATTTGAGACAATTGTAATACATTTATATTATAAAAATATAAAGAGTTGTTTTACGGTTTCACAAATAAGAACAAATGTCTCAATTGGATGGTGCTGATCGCTTCATTGTTCGTCACGGAGCAGCGGGAAGATACGGAAGAACTATTCAAGAAAAAAGTATGAAGCATATATTATTCTTCTTACATATGAACTGTAAATATATCCCGTGTAATAAATCTGACAAAACATGACTCAGTTCACATGTCAATATCATGTCTTCCTGGCTAAACAACATACATACGATATATACGCTTATTATCTCTCTGTTAAAAGAACAATATCTTACATCCACTAGATAACACATGACACATTTTAATATATCATCTCCTCAAATATAAATCAATATACAACAGGCCTACAGGGGGATTTCTGCAATCAAAATATTTTATACAGGATAACTTATGAATCTACCTAAATATACAGTTTAAATTTATAAACTAAAAGAAATAAAAACGAAAACTCACAAAAATACATTTTTACGCTTATACCGGAGACTTATTGAAAATATTTTATTCTTCAATAAACGAGACTGCATTAAAAACTGAGGAAAAGTGAATATAAAATTATAGTCGCTTTCAAAAACAGGAAAAACGTGCTTTTTCCTGCGTTGATTAATCGTGAAGTAGACATATGATTTGTCTGAAGTATTCTAAAAACGTGTCTAGTGCTTATTTATATCGGTCAATCTACACGCGTCTGTAAAGAACTATGTACGATATGGAAGAATGTATAAAAATATGTGCTTCTATATTTTTTCGGTGATCCATTTTAAGTATTATTATTTATTATTTAAGAAGAAAAGTTTAAGAATTTTTACATCTGGGATGTTATTCTTGAAACTTATGATCTAATGTAACCTCCCAGATTCTTTAGGCGTGTTTTTGTTAGTTTAATAATTGGATAAAGTAAAATAATTGCCGTATAAAAGGATAGGATTTTCAGAGATTATATGGGAAATACATTTCATAAAATTAAAATTATCATTGCATTATGAAAAACTGAATGCGTAATTTTACTAGAAGAGTGTTCATTATTCTTTTATTTTAACTTATAATCACATTTTCATCGTGGTTTATATTACTTAATTACTCGTGGTATTTTTTCCCACGAGATTCGATATTATTATGCAAATTTTTGACCTGGCTCTCATCTCGATTGTTATATTAAATTCATATTAAATTCACTTTTAAAATGCATTATCTCAACCAACCAATAACGATTAAGAAATGATAACAACTATTTTATTTCAGACCCGACGGAATGGTCATTTGTAGGTATTAACTGCTTCATACCCTCGAAAAAATCCAGAAAAAAACTAACAGTACGCTGTTATTCTCTCCGGAATGAATGAAATATTCCAAAAGTAAAAAATAAGTTATTCCTTAAATTTAAATTATTGTACTTAAAATATGTGTCACTACTACCATTTAAAAACACAACTTTTATTCATTTATTATGTTAACGTATAAATGCAAAAAATATTGTGTTAACGTATAAATGCAAAAATTATCATGTTAATGTATAAATGTAAGCATTATTACGTTAATTTATAAATGCAAAAATTATTATGTTAATTTATAAATGCAAAAATTATTATGTTAATGTATAAATGGAAAAATTATTATCTTAATGTATAAATGAAAAAAAATTAGCATGTTAATGTATAAATGTAAAAATTATTATGTTAATTTATAAATGCAAAAATTATTATGTTAATGTATAAATGTAAAAATTATTGTGTTAATGTATAAATGCAAAAATTATTATGTTAATTTATAAATGCAAAAATTATCATGTTAATGTATAAATGCAAAAATTATTATGTTAATGTATAAATGTAAAAATTATTATGTTAATTTATAAATGCAAAAATTGTTATGTTAATGTATAAATACAAAATTATTATGATAATGTATACATGCAAAAATTGCTGTGTAATATATAAATGCAAAGATTATTATGTTAATGTATAAATGCAAAAATTATTATGTTAACGGATAAATGCAAAAATTATTATGTTAATGTATAAATGCAAAAATTATTATGTAAATGTATAAATGAAAAAATTATTATGTTAATATATAAATGCAAAAATTATTATCTTAATGTATAAATGTAAAAATTATTATGTTAATTTATAAATTCAAAAATTATTATGTTAATGTATAAATTCAAAAATTATTATGTTAATGTATAAATTCCAAAATTATTATGTTAATATATATATGCAAGAATTGTTATCTTAATGTATAAATGCAAAAAATGTTTACAAGAAAATTTAAAGTAACTCATATTTTGTCTTTTTGCAACACTTTAAAGATAATTGCATTTTTAAAAATTACAAATTCAGAAGATATATAATTAGCAAGCCATTAATAACAGTTTAACAGATAGAAATCGCCATATTTTAAAGTTTTGAGTTGCTATCAAGATGTATTTAATCAATTCAGAATGTTGCAATGAACTTGCGAGTAAATGTTTTTTTGTAATAATTATTGAACAATTTCATTATAAGGGAAATAGAGAAGATAAGACTACTGTGACTTAATATATAAATAATTTATCATAAGCTAAGATGAGCATTTATAATAAGGGTATCTAAAATGAACAACTACATTTGAAGAATAAACAAAAATATATACTCATAGCCACAATAGGAAACACCTAAATCGAATTTGGCCTAAACTATCTCGGCAATTTAATCGTTGTGTCGGAGATAAAGTCTGATCTATAGATCTGGAAATTACGTAAATAAAATAAATGCCGCTCTTCAATGAAGATAACCAATAGTAACTTTCATTTATTTAAGCGGGTAGTTGTTGATTGAACAAAAATGAGAAATGCATGAATACCTTCATTAAAGATTAATGTTAAAATTTATTTCGAAGACGTCAAATACTGATGCAGTTCCTGAACCCTATATTTTATATTATTACATACTGAATTAACCATTTTACTTGGTCAGATTGCTGCTTCAGTTTATACCATGTGCTGAGATTGTAGTTGTTGTCGTGGAACAACAGTGAAAATAAGAACACTCAAGTCGACGGTCGGTTAAGGAACAAGTGTATTTGTTACAGAGAGAGAGAGAAAGAGAGAAAGAGAGAGGGGGAGATCGAGAGCGAGAGAGAGAGAGAGGTGAGTAAACGTGGTGGTAGACACGTTTACCAGAACCGGAGGTCAGCTAAAGATAGGAAAGCGTGTATATCTGCTGGGCGCTCGGCTAGCAGTTGTAGTGCAGTCACATCTCTCTCACCGGTGTTGGAATATCTAGCGCTATTTTTATTGCTAATCGGTGTAAATTAATCTGTTCAAGGAAGGCCGGTATAACACCCCTGTTTGAAAATATCCCGTTTTCCCGTATCCCGTTTTTGCTTTAGGTTCCCCCTAATAAATTCTGTAAGATTTCCGTTTTCTTTTTGATCTGCTGTTCTTCGGAGATGTTTCTGGTATGGACACCTGAAAAGTATCAAACACTGTGTTCATGATGTCCTCCTCGGGCGATCTGTTAACCTCACTGTTGGTGTATCTTTTCCAAATTTGATTAGTGTGACGTTTGTGCACGAAGTCTGGTCCCTTAATCGTGTAGACCATGTTGCCTATTTGTTTCTCAGCAATGCTTGACTCCCAGAAAGTCTTATTATTTTTGTGAATCCTATAGAAGACTCTTTCGCCAACTTAATACCGTATTTTTGTTATCGTTTTTTTTAAGGTTTGGCCTATGGTGGTATGGTACCAACTTGTGAAAAATCGATCTAACCTTGCTATCGAAGATAAGCTCAGCAGCTGTCTTCGACATTCCGATGTTTGCTTTCGAAGTGACTCTGTAGACTTGTAAAACACTGTTGGATTCACTTCTCCGTCGGCGACCCACTAGCTTTTCTCAGAGCTCTCTTATATGCGTCAACGAATTTCTCTGTTTAAACACAACTTCTTCGGGGGTATGGCAGAATGGTTATATGCTCGATTTGATGATCCTCGCAAAAATGTTTAAATTCGGTAGACTGTAACAATGCAGTCTCCTACGACGAACGTAGCGAATAGTTCATACAGGAGGTTGATATGTGAGATTCTTACATTTTAATACTTCCGGCCATTTAGATAGCTTGCCTACAACAATGAGATAGTAGAACCCATCTAGCAGTTCTGCAAAATCTAAATGTATCCTAGACCCATGTCGGTCCGGTTTTGCCCACGATCCAAATTAAGTCGAAGGAACTTTCATAGCTAATGCGCATCCTCTAAACTCTCTGTTTTTTCATTCTGTATCCTTATCCATGTTTGACCAATAAACGAAAGAACGCATAAGGCTTTTCATTCTTGATATATCTGGATGTGTTATATGGAATTATTTTAGCATTATTTTCTGTAATGTCGCAGGAATTACGATCCTGTAACTATATAACAGGACATTATCGCAAAATGAATACATTTCTTCATCCAGTTCGTTATTGTTTATCCTTTCTTTCGTGCGTATAATAAATTCGTTCACCTCCGCCTTACTCTTAATTTCATCAAGCGTTACTGGAAGTTCTGTTATTGTGTCACATAACGTATTTTTTACTTCAACTTACGCTTGAATGGCTGCTATTACCATACTCTCCAATGTTTCTGTCTGCTTAGGTGTTAATCTCGATAATCCATCTGCATAACCAAGTTTTCAGATGGTACATACTCCATTGGAAAATTGTCATTCAGAAGTATGGTACCCCATCTTTGGAGTCTATTCGCCGTATATTGTGGTAGTTCCTTTTTCGATCCGAAAATCGTTAATAATGGTTTGTAGTCTGTTTGTAACAGTAATTGGCTACTTTGTAGGAAACGATGAAATTTCTTTACCGCGAATATAATGCTTATGGCCTCTTTTTCAATTTATGAGTAGTTCTTTTCGGCCGGTGAAAGTGATCGGGATGAATGTGCTATGGATTTCACTTTTCCATAATCCATTTTGTGTAAAATACATGATTCGATGTCATAGGAGTTGGCATCGCTTGCAACTATAATTTCATACTTGGGATTATTATGTGACAAAAACAAGTCAGACGTTAAAGCCTCTTTTTAATTTCCCCAAATTCTTCTTCGCACTCTTTCATCCGGACCAATTTTTGGTCTTTCCTTAACAATTCATTTAAAAGCGACCTTAGTAAATGCATATTTGGCACTAATACATTGTAGTAATTTGCCAAACCTAAGAAACTTTGTAAAGACGCAATATTCTCTGGAGCAGGGATATTTTTTATTGCACTTTATCTATTTGGATCCGGCCTTCTTCCATGCTAATCGATGATTTACCCCAATCATTTTATTTTCTCCATGAAAAATATATATTTTTCCTGATTTACTTTTGAATTCTTCGTTTACATGAGGTTTGTGTTGTTCTTTGCTAGCGCTTTTCATTAACATATCTTCCAGGTACCCTACTGCGAAGTCCAACCCATTTAACATAATGTCAATAATTTGCTGAAAAATCGCAGTGGCGACTTTGGCCCCAAAAGAAAGTATTTTAAGCTTGTACAATCCCTTGTAGGTATTAATACATAGCAGCTTTGAACACTCCTCATCGACTGGAACTTGTAATACGCGTCTGAGCTCGATTTTAGACAAATATTTCACTCATTTTAGACAAATATTCCGCAAATATCTCTTCAGGTTTCCTAAGAAGATAATGGTGATCTTGTAATGCCCTGTTTAAGCCTATAGCGAAGTCGGCGTAAACCCGAATCTCCTTACTCTTCTTTTTGATGTAAACAGTTGGCGACACCCATGTTTTTAAGTCTTTCTAATTCACCGTCTGTCTGTTCTATAGCAGCGTATGGAACATTTATTTTCTTTCTGAACACTGCTGTTCATTTACTTTTACGTCAAATTTTGCTACGACTTTTGCACACTTTCCCAAATCCGCCTGAAAATACGTCTGGAAAATTCTGTTTAAACTCCCTCTTAAGTTTTTCTGCTTCCACATTCGAATCCTCAACCTTTTGGCAAAATGAGCTCAAAGGCAGATCTCATAGTCTAAACTTTTCGAACAGATCAGTTCCAAAGAGGTTGTTTGATTTTCGCATGATAAAAAATCATGCGTTTTCAGACCTATTCTGTAATATATTCGTCAATAATTCTCCTTCACAGGTAATTTTTTCTCCACTGACGCTTCTCGCCGTTTTATGTGATTTAATCATAGTGGGTCTCCCAAGCCTCTTCCATGTCTGTACATTAATAATGGACATGTCAGGTCCACTATACATTTCGACTTGTATCTATTTTTGAATATTTGTTCCTCAGGTTCAATTGTCGTAAGTTTAATGGATATCGTCTACCAGATTTTTTTCTACCAGATTTTTTTCTACCAGATTTTTTTCTACCAGATTTTTTTCTACAATGCGATGCTTGATGTCCTTTCTGGTGACAGTTGTCACATTGTTTGAATTTGTCGGGACACTCATTGTACGAATGTTTATTTCTACACCTTCAACATGGTCCAGGTGGATCTTCTCACTGTTTCTTGCTCTGGTTGTTTTTAAAATCGAATTTGTCTTTTAATGGGTATTTTTAATATGTGACACTTCGCTTCTCTCTATGTCATGATTGTCTTGTTTCAACGCATTAAACCGTTCACAGTCTACCGCTAAGTTTTGTAATTTTAAAATCGGTTCGTGATCGAGTTTATTTAAAACACGACACCCGATTTCAGCGTCTTCATTTAAGACCAGCCCTTGCACAAATATTAAACATTTTAAATTATCTGATGATAATTCCTCAGCTTTAAAAGAGTCGCAATGCTTGTTCACTATACTTGCATAAGTAGTGTAGTCGTCTTCATCTCTTCTAGTAACATTCATACATTCATATCGCCTATGGAAAAGAGACGTTTTTGAAGAAAACAGTTCTGTAAGTAGCGTAACTGTTTCTTGGAAGCTCAACTCACTGGTCTTTTTCTGGGAGAATAACATTCACAAACTTAATATGCTCGGGTGTTCCCAATTTCCTCAGCAATAGCCTAACTTTTTTAGCGTATGACCAGCTAGTACAACCCGATATAAAATATCGTCATATCATCTATAGTACTGGACGAAAGTGACATCATCTTCTGGATTATAATTGAAATTTCCAATAGCAGCTCACACAGCTGTTTGAGAAAATGCGTTATGATTATCGTCCGCTTTAGTTAACTGTGTCGCTTCCATATTTTTTTAATTCCTCCTAGGTTTTCATCAATATTTCCTAGACGTGTTTTTGTTGTTGAAGCATTTTTTTCTTCAAATGCTTGTTTAAATTCTCTTCTCTTTCTACTTTTTGTTGAATTTGCTGCTTTTGCAACGCAAGATATTGCTCTGCCTCGAATTGGAACACTTCCAACAGTGAATCTTTGCATTTCGCATCCATCGTACGAATTCAGTTTACAATTTTCGCTTGTATTAAAGAAATATTTCCCAATAAATAGAATCAACCAAGTTTTCTTTGCTAATTCTTTTGTTTGAAGAACAACAGTTTAGCAGTCCTTTTGTAACTTAATTTGTTGGACGCTATATTTCTAGTCTTACTAGAATCAATCCAGCGAAATAACATTTGTTTAAAATTTTTGTTTATTTGCATGCGTTTTTATGTAGCAAAAATAAATTCCGTCGTTTTAAATATCCAGCAAATTCGTATAGGACATTTTTACTTTTTTTTGTTTCTTTTTTTACCCTCTTCGCCTTTTGCAAAGAAATGAATGGATTCTTTACATGTTTGCTAAGCATCAATTTTTCACCGTCGGTCTCTCTTTCTCTTGACAAAGTCAAGCTTGTTTTTTTTTTCAAATCTCAGATGTATTTGCTAGTTGGTTTTGGACAATTAACTTTACAGAAGAAAATTCTTACTGTAGGAAAAATGGATGTGGTGAAGAAAAAATGAACCCTTTTCCCTTTCTAAAACACTTGGTGTGTTAAATTATTAAATAATTAACAACATTCGCATTTTTCGTTGTAGATTTTGGTAGCAAGTTTTTTCCCCGTCGCCAAATTACTATTCTGGTAATTAATTCGCTGTTAATACTTGCTTATCCAAATATCTGCTTAAATGGCGTAGGTATTCTGCCGTAAAGATTGTACGAATCTTTATTTCAATCACTTTTGGTTATTCTCTGCAGTGATGACCGTTTCGGTTCCTTATAGGAAATCTGTTGTATCGTGGAAGAACAGTGAAAATAGGAACAATCAAGTCGAGGTTCGGTTAAGGAACAAGTGCTTTAACAATAATGTACAAATATAGGAAAGCGTGTATATCTGTTGGGCACCCGGCTTGCAGTTGAAGTGCAGTTGCATCTCGCTCAGCAGTGTTGGAATTACTAGCGCGATTTATAGTGCTATTCGGTGTAAATTCCTCCGTTCAATGAACGCCGGAATAACAGTAATGAAGGTAATATATTATCTTTAACAAGCGATAGGCTGGTCGTTCGTCCGTGTCTAAGACCCTCAAGGGTCAATGTGTCATAACATTCTCTTTTTTTTTTAAAATTATTTCAATTTAATATGCTTATATCTGAGAAGAGGTTAGGGATTTTACCGGGTCTGTTAAAGGTTTTCTGGGTTTCCAGGAGACGGTTGAAGAGAGGGAAGGGGGTTAGAGGCGTAAAAAAGAGAAAGGAAGGAAGGTGGTAGGGGGAGATGGAATGGGGAGTGAGGAAGAGGGACTAAGAAAAGTAGAAGATCAGGTGGCATCATTTAAGGTATTCAGGTCAAGGTATTCAATTGTGTGTCAAGGCGGATAAAACACACAATTTTTATAAGGTAAGCTGACCTGAATACCTTAAATTATTGGAAAATATATTATTAGTCATTATAAGAAGGCAAATATCGATTTTGTGGAAAATATAAACTCTGACAGCAAATCTATCACTGACAAGCTTGATATTAGCAGTAGAATCCATAAACTAGCAAAAGCAAGCATACATCCTCTTAAAGGATCATAAACATAACTTCAACAATAAACAAACTACTAGGTTGATCAACCCAACAAGACCAGAGATCGGTAGAATCAGTGTAAAACATCTTAGAAAGAATTAACCTCCAAATCAAAACACGTATAATCTTGAGCAATGGATCAATACGGCTGAAGCTATGAGCTGGTTCTCAAAAATACAAAACAAAGATAGATGTGCTTTCATACAATTTGATATTGCTAACTATTACCCATCTATCACTAAAGAGCTGTTCAATGACGCAATGGAATTTGCCTCTCTTCTCACTGATATCTCCAAGGATGAAGTCGACATTATAAATAAATGCAAAAACTCGGTCCTAATTAGTGGGAACAAGCAATGGATAAAAATCAAGCGGGACCTTTTGACGTTCCGATGGGCTCCCTTGAATTTGCAGAAATTTCAGATTTAGTGGGACTATACATCCTATATAACCTTACTAAGGACATTGAGGTTGGCATGATCGGCCTCTATAAAGACGATGCTTTTCTTTTCGTAGAAAATGCTGACAGCGCCAAATGTGGGAGAATAAAAAAGATTATCATTAAAGAATTCAAATGAATTTAGCTTAAAGTTGTAATTGCCACGAACATTAAAATAGTCCACTTCCTAGATGTCACACTCAACCTTAACAAAGGAATTTATGAACCCTATAGGAAAGAAAACAGTAACCCTTTATATGTCCACCCCTCTCTAACAATCCTAAAGCTGTAATGAATCATATACCTAGATCCATTAGCAAAAGAATTAGCCCAAACTCATCATCCAAAAAATATTCAATAAACACAAAGATTTTTGCAACAAAACCCTAGTAAACAGTGGATATAACGAAACCATATTAGAATATATAGAACCGTCAAGTAATACAACACATCTGGAAAACCTATAAAACGTTCAACTAAATGGTCAAGACAAACTTGAGTAGAAAATTCATTAATCTCATTAAACTACATTTCCCCCCAACAACATGTTCCACAAAATATTCAACGAAAACACAATCACACTGAGCTACAGTGTCGGCAATAACTTAGAAAATATAATAAAAAACATAATAAAAAAATTAAGCAATGACACAGTACACAATTAAGGGAACAGTGTAACAAAAACGTACAACTGTATTAATAACTCCAAATGCCCCCTTAAGGGAAATGTCTCACAACCTCTGTAATTTATCAAGCAAATATTAGAGCCAAGGAAGACCCCACATCCTTAATCAAGATACACAGGTCACAAAAGATCTTTCCTAAACCCAAATAACAAAGATAAGACATATTAGCCACACACTAAAATGATCTAACGAATAAACTTGGCACCTATTGTTGACTGTCACATCCTAAAATAAAGTAAAAACTTGCCACTCACTAAATTCACCTTGCCTTCTTTGCTTAAATGAAAAAGTATTTATCACAAAATTTAAGGATAGGGATAAACTCTTAAATAAGAAACAAGAAACCTTCATAAATTGCAGACATTACAAATCGCATCTGCTCTCTCACTTGCGAATTACTCCCCAATATATTCAATTCCAACACGATCCATATGCAATATCCGACAGCTGAACACCTACACATCCTAACCTACTAAGGTCCAACATTCCTGAAATCCAAAACAACACTTTTCCTGAGTAAAACCATGCATAAAAAATAAATAAATAAAAAATAAAAAAGGCCTAAATTAAACCATCATCAGTTTATAAATGACATGCAATTACCATTATTAAAAAGTCTTCAATAAATTTACTAATACACAAATTAATGAATCAACATTAAAGGGAAAGACGAAAGAGAAATTAATATTCGGGAGGTCCAAAAATAACCGATTTTATTTAAGTAAGATAAAGCAGAGTTATTAAATGATGCCTGAATACCTTAAATGATACCACTATCTCTTCTACTTTCTTAGTCCCTCTTCCTACTTCCCCATTCCATCTCCCCCTACCGCCTTCTTTCCTTTCTCTTTTTTAGTCCTCTGACCCCCTTCCCTATCTTCAACCGTTCACTGGAGGCCCAGACAACATTCAACAGACCAGGGAAATTCCTAACCTCTTCTCAGATATAAGTATATTAAATTGAAATAAACTTTTTAAAAATGAGCATTTTATGACACATTGACCCTTGAAGGGTCATGGACGATCAAGCAGCCTCTCGCTTGCTAAAGATAACGTCTGTATAGCCCTAGATTTAGAACAAAATTCCCTCAACCCACAAGCTGTAATCCCTAACACCAACACGAAAATAAATAAAGTCACCGATAAATAAGTAAATAAACATATACGAGAATGAATAAACTAACAAATTCGCACCCAATTCAACCCTGTTCTTAACACTCATGTTAAAAAAAGGCTTCTATTGCCGAGGATATATTTTCGCTCTTCTATTTAGAATTTCGTTTTCGAAAATAAGGGTTGTTGCCTGATGAGGTCTCTAGTTAGTAAATACTAGTAGACCGAAACATGATAATGGCTGTGTAGCAACAAACTACTGCTTATGTAAAGACACATGTAACCTGTTATACTTCTGCATTGAGAACCCTTGTATGGACCTCGTTAGATTTCACTGGTTACCCTACCTTTGGAAAACAGCGACCTCAAATTATATATATATATATATATATATATATATATATATATATATATACTATATAATATATATATATATACTATATAATATATATATATATATATATATATACATATTACCTTCACCGCGTCTTATGTGAAGACATATATATATATATATATATATATATATATACATAAACACATACACATACACATATATGTATATATATATATGTATATATATATATATATATATATATATATATATATATATATATATATATCGTCCACCAGACTATCCATTCATGTGTAATCACCTTTTTCTTCAACATATGCCATCTGCTTCACTTTTTTTTTGTTATATTTGACTTACTTGTTGTTTCATCAAATACTTTTGAATGCAAAATCCGATCCCGCATTTTGCTAATTCCTTCCTCTGACGAGAAGGAAATTATTTCTTACTAACTCCGCGGATTAAGGACTATCCACTTATCCAGTGTTTCCTTTTCAGATTAAATATGTTTTTAACTCATTTCAAAATGTTTTTTAACATGTTTTACTAACTGTTTGCTCGTATATATATATATATATATATATATATATATATATATATAGGGAGATAGAGATAGAGAGAAAGATGTAAGATTCGAAAGATAAGAAGATATTATTAAAAACGTTCTAACTTCAGAAACATAAATACAGAAGTATATATTTTTATAAGAACATTATCCAGATTTAAAGACTTAATACAAGGGATAGGGCATAATATAAGTAGAAAAGGCAATATATTGAAGCATTATAGTCACAATATCTAATGTAAAGCAAGGGATAGGAAAGAGTCTTCTCATTAAGGGAAAACAGTAAGGAAGAGGTAAGTATTGATAAGTATTTATTTTTGCTGATAAGCTTAATTTTGGAATAAATTCGAGAAAGGAAATTGAAAGAAAAGTATATGTTTATAGAGTATATGAAAGATAGATAAAACATAAGCATGTTCGTTTTATCTAATTTACATTAGCCATGGATGTTTATTTTGCCAACTGGCTCGTTTCATATCTAGTTCTCTTCCTTTAAACTAATATAATTTTTAACTTGTATATATATATATATATATTTATATATACATATTTATATATATGTACTTTATTTTTAACTTATATAACATTTGAACATGTGTGTATGTATATGCATACATATGTGTGCGTGCGTGTTTAACTTATATATATGTGTGTGTGTATATGTTTGTCAAAGATATATATTTAAAATTTCAGTATGTTGACTGTTATAAAATGTATTTATTTTAGTAGGTTGTGATAATGACAGCACATGTTTCCTAGTTCAGAATTATTATTAAATAATAGCCCGTGCATACATAAAACAATGTGTCCTAATTATAACGGAATTACTAACCTTTATTATGCTAAACGTTAGCGTGGCTTTTAAAACTTTTTGCTATTTAAACGGTTTATGAGACTTTATGGAATGTATACAAGATAATATCTTAACAATGCTGTACGTGATCAAGCGATATAATCAAATAGAATTTAATTGAATTAATTAGATTTGATATGTCATTTTTTTTATCCAAAATAGCTTCTCTAATGCTCAGTGTAAAATGATTTTATATTTTAAACGTTACCAATGAAAGTGGCATAAATAAAAGGAACATAAGAAAAGAACGCATACAAAAAATGAAAAGTATAAAAACGTAAATGATAAGGGTATTGTATTATGTCATATGTTTTGTTTAAACGGAAGAATTAAAATCGATGAAAATATATATAGAGATAAATTCGTTGTCAAAAGTGGCAGAATAGCAAAATATCCGCTGAAATAGATGTAACAATGATGTGTACTAATCAAACCCATATCATATTTTAGACGAAAATATACATTTGTGTATAGACAGTTTTCTTCTCAAAAGTATCCAATTTTTTAAAGATGTGTAATTGTGTATATATGTAACATGTTCAGATAGATAAAAATACGTATGTTTTATTGCTACATGAGTGTTGCAAATATGATGTACAGAAATTACAAATATCTTGTCCTCCTATCCTTCTTACGTAGCGCCATTTAACTTATCATAAACTAAAATATGATTGATTTTGTTACATTTCCCCCAGAGTTCATACATACACTATGATTATTTAGTACTTTGAATACTTTTTATACCAATGCAACTTGGCCATGGCATTCACATTTTCAGATTTCGAGACGAATAAATTTCTACAAGGAAACTTAACTCTTTTTGTCAGCGGTTAAAAGGCCAAACCTCAGTTGGCAAGCAAACAAAAGAAAGGTAACTTCTTCTCAACCGAAGATTTGGCGACGCAATACCGGAAGCTGATTATCTGGCAGATCTTCGAATATGTCATAAGGTGATCTTTATGTAACCCGATGCAGACATTCATCCACTTTTCTGATTTGATATATCAAGAAAGGGATAGGTCGTTAATGGAGAGAAATAATAAATAATAAATATATGCATACATGTATATATATATATATATATATATATATATATATATATATATATATATATAAGAACAAGTAATCAATATAACATGCTAAAAAATCATGGAAAAAGAGTTAAAACAAATTTAATTTTAAAAAAGAAGCACAAAAGAAGGCGTTTCGAAGAAATACTTTTCTTCTCATCAGAAGGTGTGATTTAGCAAACTGCGGGATCGGATTTTGCTTTAAAAATATTTAATGAAACTACAAGTAATTCATACTAACAAATATTGGAGCAGAGGGAATAAGGTGAGGAAAAATATGATTTCATGTGAATGGATAGTCTGGTGAAGGGTAAAATATTCAATAACGGTAAAATCCAAAAATCCAAAATCCAAAAGAAATATAGGATGTGCGTAGAAAAAAGAATTTAAAACGACTGTCAAAGCAGGGCTGACTTTAGAAGAATGAGTGAAGACGAAGAATATATATATATACAATCTAAAAACGTACTGTTCAGTTTAAATTTTCTATATAATAGCTTGACTTAAAGTTTAATATGCGAAAGTCACCTAGCATGCTATAATTGCGTTCTAAACAGAAACATTAATTTTGAAAACGCTTGTTGAATATTATTATTCGTGAAAAAAGTAAATAAGATTTGCAAATATATTTATTAAAGGAAACGGCTAGAAACGAACCCAGTAATCGAAATTAAAAAGAATACATATAACAATCCAAGTAATGTGGAGCAATTGCCCATTGTGTTAAGAAACA
>NC_136490.1:156668917-156708917 GCF_053919585.1 Euprymna scolopes | reverse complement strand
TGACTTGATGCACGTGTTCCATTTCAGGTCAGGAGTAACAATGTAAAGCCCAGAAGCTTATCAAAACATTGAGCTTCCCCTTGACGAGAGCCACCAATTTAAATTGATGCCAGATGGGGATCTCCCCCACTATATATAACTATATATATATATATATATATATATATATATATATATATATATATATATATAATAGATTAAAAATTATAATTAATTTGCCAAAATGATCCAAGATGGTAAAGATAAAGTATATTATAAATATTAAATAAGTTTTTATTTATAAAGTAATCTCAACCTGATTAAAGCTTAATAAACCAATATGAGATAGAGCTTATAATAAGAGCAAACAGTTAATAAAACATGTGATAAAATACTTTGAAAAAGAGTTTAAAACATAGTTAATTGGAAAAGGAAACACTAAATAAGTGGATAGTCCTTTAATCCGCGGAGTTTCGAAGAAATACTTTCCTTCTGATCAGAGAGTAGAAATTTGCAAAGTGCGAAATTTGATGAAACTGCCAAAGTCAAATATTTTGATAAAAAAAGTGAAGCAGAGGGATTAGCGTGGAGTAAAAGGGGTATTTCACTTTATTATTATTTTTTTATTTTTCTTCCTTTGAAGATTGTAATGCTGGGTATGTGGCAGCAAAATCAGTTGCCAATATTGCCCCGCTTTTCATGGAAAGCAACCGAGAGCTCTTTTTAGTATCCTCGCTGTTCCCTTAAGTGCAATTGTCTGTATCTCTTTTTCACTTGGTTCACCAGGAATATGGATAGTCTGGTGAAAGGTAAAGCATCCAATGACGGTAACATCTTTTTGCACATAGGATGCTTTTTCATAGATTAAGTGTAAAGCAACCAAATGTATAATTGTTTATGTTCTGCATAGTATAGTCTCGGCATGATAGCAATTAGAAATCATTTTACGTCAACGTTGCATTGCATAATTTATATATATATATATATATATATATATATATATATATATATAGACTAGCAAAAGTACCCATCGTTGACTGGGTTGAAACACAGCCTACAGAAAATGAACTCTGATTTATGAAAGTACGAAGGGTTATGAAAAGGAAGGGTTGTAGAGAGATAGCTTCGAATTTGGGGGTATTAAAACAAAAAGCAAAATATGATGAAAGTAAAAATAAAATAGATAAACGCCATAATTTATTATACTATACCTCTTCACACTGAAACACTAATCACAATATTCTGTGGATCTATATTAAAAAAAACTTGGTTAAACTTTGTGACATATTTCCATTCTATGGAGGTCAGGCGCGAACGAACACCCCATAATTTTATTATACTATATTTCTTCAAAGTGAAACATAAAGTTTGTGCCTATTTCCATTGCATGGAGGCCAGGTGTGAAAGCAGACTCCACAATTTTATTATACCATCCCTATTTAAGTTAAAACATACTTATCAAAGTATTATTATGTACATCTATATCAAAAACACTTGTAAACTTTTTTAAATTTTTTAATTTTTTATTTCCATACATTGTGGACCAGGCGCGAAACAGACCCCACAATTTTTATGAACCACCATTCTGCCAGATCAAACATACCCATTCCTGTGTCTCGATATATCTTCTATCATTATATGTAATCAGTTGTTTAAAATAGTCAACCATATAGGAGCCTATTTGTGACCAGACACACACACACATTTAGCTTTATATTATATATATATTTTTGTGTGTTTTTGATAGTTGTTTTGTTTTGCGATACATTGTTTTGAAATAATTCAATTATTTATAAGAAACTGCATTTTGATCTAAATGCAAGTTGGGTATACTTTTCCATCTAACGAATATGGTATCCCTAAATTGGGAGCGGCATATGTATTGCTAAAATATAATTATTCACGAAACCTGTTTCGTCGTCTACGACACATCATAGTGCCTGAATCAATGAATATATATATATATATATATATATATATATATATATATATCTGTGTGTTTGCGTGTAAATGAGTGTATATGTATATAGGAGTTTACTTCTCAATAGATGAAATGAACAAAACTACGACGTTGATTCTTAATCGTGTAGTAATCCGGTAGCGGTGAACCATGTTTATTATTTTAAATGCTGGAGGGAAAGCGGAGTGGGACGATAAATCAGAGGACACATATTATAATGAACATAATCTTATTAACAACAGAGTAAGAGGTGAGTACAGCGCAAAGTAAATAAAAAATTGGCGGAGATAAAGAAAAGATTAATAATAAAATATGTCAGTGGCGATGAGTAGCGAAAGCAGTAGAAAAATGAGCAAAAATGAATGAGCAGCAAAGGTAATTTAGTGAAAGAAGTTAAAATCAAGTTGTATATAAATAAATAACGTAAATGAAAACGAAAAGAAAAAAGTTCATACAATAAAAAAAAAGTAAAATGAGATTTAAAAAGAAAAAGAAATGTACACTCGAGAACCCGGTGACGAGTTGTTTGATAAATTAAAAAAAAAATAATACTAAATAATTACTTTCTAGCGAATTAGCAACGCGTTTAGATTTTCCTTTTTTTAATATTGATTTCTTTAATCGATTCGAAAACAGTCGCACCTGTTTTAATTTTTCATTATTGATTCATTTTCTATTTATTTTTTCCCTTCGTCTGGAATATCTTCGTTTGCATTGGATCGATAAGAGAAAACTAAAGAAAGGCATGGGACTTGTCATAACGTTGTGTTAACGGCATGAACATATTTCTCCGAAATATAAAGAAACATAACGTTTTTCATTTTCTAATGAGTCTAGGTGGAATATGTCAGCTATAATATCGATTAGTAGAAAACTGTTAAATTTTCATACGTCCAAACAGCATGTTGTTTTAATTAACTATGGTACAAAATTTACGTTTACTGAATATGCTACTAATTTCGAAAATCATTTGTTATAAGTATTACCCACATTATCACCCCCGATTTCCAAAATAATAACTTTGATATATTGTCTGGACTAAGTATTTCATTACGAACACATCAATTAATTAACTCAAATTCCATCATTTTTCATTATTCTTGGATATATCATTAAGTTCGACAATCATTTTTCATAATTTAAACCCCCATTATATCCCCACCCCTGCTAAACTAATAACTTGATATATTGTCTAGGCTGATTATTTTATTACAAACACACCAATCACTTAACTCACATTTCATCATTTTTCATAATTGTTGGATATGTTGTTAATTTCGACAATCATTTTTCATCATTTTGATTCACATTATATGCCCTCCTCTTACTAAGATTTTAAATATTTTTATGGGCTGATTATTTAATTTCAATCAGTTAATTCGCATTTTATCGTTTTGTATCATTCTTGGATATGTTACTCATTTCGAAAATCGTTTTTAATAATTTTGCCTCATATTATTTCTCCTCCCCCTTACTAAAAGATGAACTATTATATATTATCAAGGCTGATTATTTCATTAAAAACACACTAAACAATTAACTCACATTTAATCATTTTTCATAATTCTTGGATATGCCACTAATTTCGACAATAGTTTTTTTATATTTTTCATTCGCATTATTGACACCCCTTACTGAAATAATAACTTTTATATATTATCTGGGCGTCTTATTTTATGGCAAACACACCAATCCATTAACTCACATTTCATCATTTTTCGTAATTCTTTGAGATGTTATTAATTTCGACAATCATTTTTCATAATTTCAACACAAATTATCGCCCCCTCTTACTAAAATAATACGTTTGTGTATATGGTCTGGCTGATTATTTAATTACAAATACATCAATCAATTCCGTGTATTATCATAGAATATGTTCCACCTTTCTCATCCGATCCCATGTGACGCCGCATATTCTGCTAGTAGATATATTCCACCTATCTCATTCGATCCCATGTGACGCCGCATATTCTGCTAGTAGATATATTCCACCTATCTCATTCGATCCCATGTGATGCCGCATATTCTGCTAGTAGATATATTCCACCTATCTCATTCGATCCCATGTGATGCCGCATATTCTGCTAGTAGATATATTCCACCTATCTCATTCGATCCCATGTGATGCCGCATATTCTGCTAGTAGATATATTCCACCTATCTCATTCGATCCCATGTGATGCCGCATATTCTGCTAGTAGATATATTCCACCTATCTCATTCGATCCCATGTGATGCCGCATATTCTGCTAGTAGATATATTCCACCTATCTCATTCGATCCCATGTGATGCCGCATATTCTGCTAGTAGATATATTCCACCTATCTCATTCGATCCCATGTGATGCCGCATATTCTGCTAGTAGATATATTCCACCTATCTCATTCGATCCCGCGCGAAGCTGGGTATTCTGCTACTACATGTATTCCACCTATTTTATTCAATCGTGGGTGACGCTGGGCTGCTAGTGTATATTTACACTTATCTCATCTAATCCCGGAACTGACTTCCTGTCCGCCACCCCACTTTTAAAACTATACATGAAATGAAAAATGTTTTAATCGTAAACTGTTTCAGTCATTTCCGGGACTGACTTCATATCCCCAACCGGTTGTTAAAAATGTACATGAAATAATGAAATATCTTAAACGTAAACTCCTTCAGCCATTTCCGGGACTGAATTCATATACCCACCCCACTGTTAAAATATATATATTAAATAAAGTAATGCTTAAATCGTAAACTGTTTAAGCTATTTCCAGGACTGGCTTCTTATTCACCACCCACTGTAATAAATATACATTAAATCTAAATGGTAGCAGCCATTTCCGACTTACATTATATCTTCCGACTGACTTTATCTCTTCACCCAACTGTTAAAAATATACATGAAATAAAGTAATGTTCAATGCGTAAATGGTTTCAGCCATTTCCGTGACTGATTTGATATCCCCCACCCACTGTTAAAAATATACATGAAATAAAGTAATGGTTAAAATCATAAACTGTTTCAGCACTTTTTCGAAATTAATACATAAAAACATTAACACGATTAGGAATTAGGCAACGATTACTTCAACATACATTTCTGAGTGTAGTATCAGTCTCAACATTCCCGTGACTTTAATCCCCCTCTCTTCCTTAAGGATAGTTTTTGCAATTACTGCCATGAAGATATTAAGGACGAAAATATGAACTCAGGATTGTTTGATATATTTACGTGATTTTTGGAATGTTACAAATAACCCCCTAGCGTGCACTGATCCATTTACTTGATTTTTGGAATCAGCAGTACATCCATGTTATTTTTGGAATATGACATTTTATGTCAACGTAGCACATCATTAATATATTATAGGCATCTTTTTTTACAGAGGATAATTACGTCATCACCGGAAGTACACGTGTGATACTATCATCTCCCACTCGAAAAGAAGGAGGAAGTTATGGTTGGGATTTCATTAATACTCACCAAATCCATTAACTCACATTTAGTATACTCTATATATTAATACGATAACGTGTGCTTTCTTAAATCTCAACCAATTTAATTTGCTGGAAAGCGTGAGACACAAAAGAACACACACCTTATCGTTTTAATATATAGATATCTTAAAATATTTAAAGATGAAGTATTGTTTAAACATTCAATTTTATATTATGAATATAATTGATAATGCTGCAATATTTTAAGTTATAAATTTATTGCACATTTTACTTGGATATCTTTCCTTTTCTTTTCCATTTTTAACAAGTAGTCCTTTAGTCCCAATCCTTACTTAGTCTTACACAGTATCATTTTTCATGCATTTTTCGATCTAATCCATGATTTTACCAGGTTTTGCTTTGAAATGATATGTTCTTTTTATGTTCAATATCATTGGCATTGTCAAAAATCGACGAAAAATTATCACCAACTTCTTAAATTGACTAAATAAAAAAAAATCAAATAAAAGACATAAGTAAATAAATAGAAAGGGCAAACAAAAAGAGAGAAACAAACAAAAAGTGCGACGTCATGAACGAAATATTATCAGCCCTTCCACACTAAAGAGGGCATCTTTGTTAACTCGCAATTAAAAAAAAAAATAATATCGTTTGCGAGTGACATTCCCGCTATAATTTCTGAAGGTGTCCAGTACGTAAAATTTGCTATCGTTACCAACAACCATGAGAAGAAATCGTCACTATTGCAAAAGTTGTTATGGTAACCAACAGATAATACGAAGAAACCGTCTATCACGATCCTTATTAATTCTGAGGATTTTGAAGACCAGTAATTTTATTATAATTTGGTTTAAATAAACAAAAAAATTAAATTAATATTTCCAAATATACCTGAGAAACTGACCTATGAACTATATATATATATATATATATATATATATATATATATATATATATATATATATATTACTACTTAATTTTATCACATAAAATTAATATACATGTATATAGATTTATGCGTAAACTTTAAGTATTTACTTCAAAAGTGCTCAATACTCATAGGTCTGAGGAGTCCTGTAAATATACGCTAAACAAACTAAAGTTAAGGAGAATTCATTAAGTTATATTTGATTTATATTCTTATCTGTTTATAGTCAGTTTTTTCAGTTCAATGACAAAAACATAGAAAAGGGGAGTATAAGCGCTATTTATAGCTAGTCAAGTAGAAATCTAATGATTCTTGTCAGAGGAGAAACAACTACTCAAGTTACATATCTAGCGAAATATGATATTCAGCTTAGGTTATATAAGGATATGAATGGAAAATAAAATGGGAGGCTGATAAATGAAGTATAAAACATTAAGGATGGAAGAGAAAACGAAAGAACATATAGGGAAATTGTTTGATAGTTATATAAATGGGGGTTCTGAAGGCTAGCGTGACCTGATGGGATAATGAAACACGGTTTAACATTTAATAGAAGACAGCCAGGTGATGTTTTTAAGCTAAGCAGTGTAAACCGTAGAGAAAAATGTCAAAAACTAAAATACTATGATGGATAAAAAATAATATGACATAAAAGAATAGAGATAAAACAAAATATAGACGTATACGCAATGAACAATACATCGTGATGAGTTCGTATCTCAAGAATATTTCAATATTCTTTAAACACATAAGATAAGATGTATGTATACACACACACACATATATATACACACATATATATATATATATACATAAATATGTATATAATTCTTAATATCTTACAATAGATCTTATTTACCTAATGCTTTAAGATTGAAACAAATAAACTACTGAGCAATTTATAATTTTCTTTCAGAAAACTAATAATAAAGTCATAAAATATCACAATATATTTAAAATTCCCAAGCTTTTATTTATTTGCAGATTGTTATCCTCATCCTTATAGGTGATGATGTTTTACCACGTTTCACACAAATCTTCATCTGGCATTCATCAGGTGATTAACCACGGCGGGATCGGAATGCTGACTCTTGTATCTCTATCTCCAGTAATTACTTCCTTCCAGAGTTGCTGTTGTCTCATCGTATTTTTGAACAACAAACCTCTGGTTTGCTTTAGGTAGGATTGAAACCGCTATTCTCAGATAATTCTCACCTGGAATATTTAACAAAATAATAATAAAATAAATACACAAATTATTCATCTGAAAGAATATTTATAAAAAATATTTTATTTTCAAACTTGTCAAAATATTTACAGCTTTTAATTCTGAACATCGTATAATAACCAATGAAATTAACATAGCAAGGTTGTTTGATTAAAGGTCCTACATGTAATCATGAAACAAGTATTTTTTTATAATTACATACTTTTGCGATAATAAAAGAAAAATGCAAAAGAACGATCAAGTATAATATTAAACAACTCACAGACTAACGTACAATGATCTAAATGGGTACATTCATTTCTCGAATTGAACTATATTCTCAAATATGTTCTCTGATCTCAAGTATAGTAAAGTAATTACTTTTTAAAAAATCATCAAGCCTACCTTGTAGAGTTTTATTATTCATGATCTTTATATAAAAGCGGAGGAATATATACAGTTAATATTGCTTTTACAAATCCTTTGTAATAAGCCAATAATATCGATATTTTAATTTATTCCTTGTTATTGTTTTTCACCCCAAACAAGGTACAGTGACATGTTGACGTAAGAGGCTACTATTTTGGACAAAATTTACAGGGATAATATGTGGCGCGATGAGCAGCACTATGTCTGTTAATATCACACTTGCAATTCTGTATATTCGTACAGTTAGAGATGTATAGACCAGGAAGCGAATACCAAAGTCTAGCAGTTTGAGGGAAGAAACTATTTCACAAATACTTATAAAATATCATCGGACGATTTTTGACAAAAAAAAAACACATTTATCAAGACCTGGGGGCCCATTGAGGATAAGGTTAATGGGTGTACGGTCGTCAATGGAACAATGTTGTACTAATCGTTTGAAATTGAAATTAGGGAAATTGGATTACTTAAAGCGTTCATCAATAACGTATTTTCGTTGGATTTGAAGACGACGATATTGTAGTAAGCTTAAAAGCAGGCAAACAAAGGAGATATTCACATGCGTGCAGTTCTACAAAAGAAGCTTTGTTCATAGAATCACCTTAGGGTTAAAGCACAGATAAAGAGCGAAGGAAAATATTGATAACAGTTTAAGTTGGACAAGTGTTTGTATAGGGGAGATCATACATTGGAGCTCAGACGTACAGTTGACATGAAAATAACGATAACTTGTAACGTCTCATCTATGAGAAAGAGGTTGCAAGGAAGAGTAAGGCGCACTCTCTATTAGGTTACGAACTCTATTTCGAACTCTGTTTAAGGAGGATAAGTTGCTTTTAGAGCTACTGCCTTATGCGACAACAGTACTCTATCCCAAGATATACATGGCTCTTATACAGGTAGGGAATTGAATCAACAGCAATATATCTAGTAGAGCGGTAGAATAATTTAACCATTTTTACACAACTTAGTCAACGGATTTGATGTACCATGTTCCATTTCAAATCAAGAGTAAACGTCAGACCTAGACGCTTGTCAAATCATAGAACTATTCATTTCAATTGATGCCAGACGATGATCAGAGCGTTGATAGTTAAAACATAGAAGCTCGGTTTAAGATGCATTAAAATAAACTAACTACATCTTTCCCCATTGCACCACGGCTTTAAGACAAGAAGAGAGATAATCAGATTGATATTGGTCATTTATGGCCTTTGAAGTGTTGCTATACATTGAAGTGTCGTCAGTATAAATGTATAAGGAAAACTTAAGAATATGATTTGGGAGGTCATTAATGTAGATCAAAAAGAGAGTTTGGTCCAGGATGGACCCTTGGGAGACTCTAGCATAAATGCTGTAGGCTTCTTATTTCTGCCCATTAACCACTACTTTTATAAACCTATTAGAGAGAACTGATTTAATGATTGGGAATATTTTACCAGCTATAACGTAGCAGGAGATCTTGTGGAGAAGACTTTTATGCCATACCTTATCAAAGGCCTTTGATATGTCACAAGCAATTGCCCTACACTGAAACCTCTGTCGAGCGATTAACTAATCGCCTATGGTATCACAGTTAAAATATATGCTATAGCCTTAGAAAAATGAAGACGATACTGGATGTCACTGGGGAGGTTATTTCCTCTCAGTTGCTTTATTACGTCGCTATTTAACCCGGATTTCAACAACTTATGACGCACAGGAGACTTGTTAGTTTGTACTGCAAAAGAGATGAGCGACCACCTGATTTTTATAGGGGCATACTGATGAGTTTGTTCTTCCTTAGGCATGTTTCCTCATGCGTGTCCAATTTACTTCGATGTCAGGTATTCTAGTATACATTTGTAATTTAACGGGATTGGTGCGCCATCATCAGTAATCTGTTGGCAGTGTACGCCGATAATAATTCATTTGATCTTACAATCGTAATTAAAGACTTCGAATTGGTTGAAGCAGGTAGATTTTTCCATGTGATTAAGATATTGCGGAAAATGGTACCTAGATCTTTTTCAATCTGAAAATACCTTCTCTTAGCGTCTAACAGCGTGGTCAAAGAATTCTTTATATTTCTGTCGTACGCTCGGGAGTAATAACAATATATTGTTCCAATTCCGTAAGTGACATTACTCGCTACGATAATATCAACTTTCGAATAATACTGTATAAGAAACATATCTGATTTTAATGTATCTTTGATCTGTTTGAATGCCACCTCGTAAACGGACGTCCATTCTACGATTTTTCTTTCTTTTATAATTCGTTTAGCTGCATGTATCTAATTGAAGTTGGCATTTTGGGATGAGGCCATCTTTCATTTTCATGCATAACATGGTCAAGATGTCTAATCTCATTTATGAGGATATTGCACTCCGTTTGTTTGACCATAAATCTGTATTCTTGGATTATTATGACAATATGCTTGTTCGAAAACTTCCCTTATTATTATGTCGTCAAAATAGATTCTTGCGAATCTAAACCGCCCGGCATGATGTCTATGATAAATTTGTTAAATGGCCTGTGTGACTTTGATACCAGATTAAAGCCTTTGGAATTCGTATACTCTCCTATATCTGTTTGTACGCAGAAGTGTGTTTTTTTATACTCACGTTCGCCTCTAACAATCGCATATTAGCATTTGGATGTTAGAGGGTTACTGTTTGGAACATGATTAACAAGACGTTGATTAACGTTACATTTAAACTTTACTATATCAATACCATCATGGAAGCGAGTAGCAGGGCGGAAATTTTGAAGTCCAGCAGTTCTAGGGAATAAACTATTAGAATAGAACGCTTTTTTACATTAAGGGACCTAAACAATTATGAGGAAAGATATTGTTGCTAAGCGGTTTTATCGGGGCTGTGTACGTAGACATGGGGCACAAGTTCACATTCCATCAAAATATTTGGAAAATAGCGACAAGGATGAGACAGGGGTTGGTACTTAGTTGGCATGTGGCACCTATTAGACTGGAACTCTTTTTTTGACTCTATCCAAGAGGGACAGGCTAGTGGTAGAAGCACCAGCCTATATGTTGCAACAATACTCCATATATGGGCGAATAGTAGCCTTCTAAAGATAAAGGAGACCCATATCCTCAATGTATTTCTTCAAGTTCATATTGCCCGTGTATGTTTTATCGAGAAGTTTGAATTAATAATTCTCAGGTGGGGTATTATGTGTCATTTATATCGGTGGTTGGAGATGTGTCCTGTAATCGCTAAAAAAAGAGCAGCTTAGTCTTACTAACATTAAATGTAACCATCAAAATTGCATCCCCCCATTTTACTACGGCCTGGAAGTAATTTTCTAACGATCCTGCCATTGTCTTATATTTATGTACATCCATTTTTTTTACGTCGTGCATGTTACAGAGCGTTGTATCACTAGCATCTCATCACAATATTATCAGGGAGGTCGTTTGTGAATATCAGGGATATGAGGGGCTCAAGGGTCGCCCCCCTGAGGCACTGTGACATTAATGTTATACTGTTTCCATATACGCTCATCAATGACGACCTGGATAGTCCTATTTTCTAAGAAGAATTTAATTATATTTAGTATACGTCCAGTTATACAGTACGCTTTAACTTTCATGGCAGACTTCTTAAAGGCCTGCAAGCCGTGACTTCGCACGACTTATCCAGTACATAGTATATGCATTGGAGTTTCCCCTTCTGCATGGGTTTGTATATATAGCTAAAGTCAAATTTTGAAACATGTTCGCTTCGTTGATTTGGTAAATATATTTTAATTGGATGAAGAGAAAATAGTGGTGGCCAATTCATGACTAAATAAAAATATATAATTTCCATGTTTTACTGTATGTAAACCTACACGCTAAAATGTTTTAGTCTCTGAATTATTTCGGTAAGTTTATAAAATGTCGCAAATGGAACGTTATTTTTTTGTTTTTTTCTTTTTTTATTGAATGGTATGATGCCCTTTTAACCTCACACTTGTTTTTCATTTAATGCATCTGAAAAAGAAAAACATCGGGAATATCTGGTTAATTTAACTTTTAATTCCTCGATATCCGATTTCAGGTTTTTTCACTTTTAGGCAGAAAGTATTTATTGAATGATCCCAATGTTAAAACTGTTGATCTAGCCGGCCCCAAATAAATCCTAAAACATGTTTTTGTACGGATGCCTAACACTTCTTCGTCGATGAAATTTATTAGTAAAAATAATTAGACAATAACCTGTATTTTATTGTCAGTTTAAGTGCGAACTAGATTTAGTATTTTCTCAATATTCGGTTGGTTAGGTATCTCACGCATGAAAATTTATAACGAGAAAATCAGTTCCAGTGTCCAATTATAATTTCACTATTTGTGTATTACATACGATTTGTATTTATTTCTAAATAAAATTATCATATAGTGCTTTAGTATTTTAATTACTTAACTGTATATATGAACTAACATTTAAAAATGTAATGTCAACTTTGCCATTATTATAGGAGGGCAATTAATAAAGTCATTTAAACTAAATATTACAGCTTCTCCCACCTTCCTTTTTTCAAATTAAAATTATCTTATTTTCAACTAATACGTAACAGATCTAAATATTATCACCAGACTGATAGATTTCTTCAGGCAACGACGCCTTCACTTCATATATATATATATATATATATGTATATATATATATATATATATATATATATATATATATATATATATATATATAGTCGTAGAAATTTCCAGGTTGGTATGTGGCGGCTCATTAATTAACTGGGAGAGATGCACCACCCGTCTTCGTTAAAAGATGCATCCAGGAGAAGGAAACACTGATAAAAAAAACCTACGGTCTACTGCATACTCTTCCAATGTAGCAGTCATCTGTACCGATAAAGATTAGCAGTAATACCAAGAATGTGGTTGGTTCTACACAAAGTCTTCACTACTATAAACACATCCTCTGTGGATTTTTGAGCAATTGTGGCGGAGGCTCATGCGTAAAATCGACAGGAGAGTCTATTATATATATATATATATATATATATATATATATATATATATATATATATATATATATATATATATGTATATATATTTATATATTTATATATTTATATGTATATATATATGTATGTATATATATGTATATATATATATCTGTGTGTACGTGTATATATATATATGTATAGATATACATATATATATGTATATATATATATATATATATATATATATATATTCATAATTCGTGTGTCCATGCAAGATTCTTTTCTCATTCTAATAAATTGAGAAATTCAATTTCAACGCGGAAAAATTCAGTATTGTCATAATAATAACGATTTATTCTGCTTTACCAGATATTTTCTTTAAAACTTTGTAAAATGTAAAACTGTTTAAATGTTTAATGAAATAAATAGATGGCAATACATTGGTATTAGAGTGTATCTGTTTTGCATTTATTTGTATATGTTTTTTTTAATTTAATATACATCGAACCTCATAAATAAAAATATTGGTGTGAATAAAACGTAACACTATTTAAAAAGTATATTTACACACACACGCACAGACACACACACTCACACACCCATATATATATATATATATATATATATATATATATATATATTATATATATATATAATTGTTGATGGCTACACTCTTTTAAATATACATTTTTTTCTCTCGTTGGAACTACACAACCATCACTTTTAATATAAATAACTACAACGACAGAATGCCAGCAACAAGAAAAAAATATCTGGCAATTGTTGATGGCTACACTCTTTTAAATATACATTTTTTTCTCTCGTTGAAACTACAAAACCATCACTTTTAATATATATATATATATATATATATATATATATATATATATATACATATATATATATATATAGAGAGAGAGAGAGAGCGAGATAGAGAGAGAGACAGACATACATACAAACAGACAGACATACAGACAGAGCGAGAGAGGGGTATATTTTCGTGTGTATGTAGGTGTAATATCTTCTCGATTTTCTCTATAAATATGCTATGATAACTAATAGAAATCTCTTCAATGATTAGAAGGTTATATACTCGTGTATAGCGTACGGACATCGCCTCCGTTTTCTTGTTGCGACTTAAGTTATATTTACTTCATCACGTCTCGTTTATTTTAATTATTCCTGATTGTGTTATTTACAGCTATACACGGAGGTTTGCAGATTTTCCAACTATGAAGTTCTTCTATCCGTGCCATAACATATTAGATCTAAATGAAAAACGCATATATCAACGCGGACATAAAGATTGTCTATATAGTTTAATTATAACATACTACTGGTTGAAGTAAAAAGTTGATCTAAAAGCAGCACACCTTAGCTTTACATTTCTTGGCTTCCTGAAGCACAAGTTGTATTTAGATTAATCCCTTATTTTAAAAATAAAGGCACACGAGGTCATACCTTGGAATGTAAAGAAAATATCTAATATAGAAATTAGTATCAGATGATTTAGTTTATAATTTGAATATTTGCCCGTTTTTTTAAGTATCTATACTATCATCGACAACTGCATTATTTTTATTGCATTTTGTACAGTGCTATTATTTCTACTAGTCGTTTTAATAGCTGTGGAGTCATAAAAAAGTGGTGGTGATATTTTCCATAACAGGGTATTAAACAATGCCATTAGTTTGAATGACTGTTCAAGCAAATTGCAAAAAAAAGTCAGCTGCAATTGTATAATTGTCACAATAGGTGTACTTAATTGTAATTAATGAGATAAATATATAATATATATTTTTTTTTATAAAATGTTGTTTCAATTTTCATGTCATTATCACAAGGTTTCGACAAAGCAAACGTCTGAGAACTTTCCAGTGCGTTCTATAAATCTCGACAACCGTCGTCTCGAACCCAAGAATCTAAACGAAATTTTAAAACTAGCCTTTATTTAGTTTACTGCATTAATGTGTCCGCATTACATCAATTATGGCAACATAGCAGATTGAATAATGGTTTAATTATTTTTTTTTATAGATGTAAGTGTATAAGACCCTAAATTACATCAACATGAATACTTTGTGATAATGTCTAAGTGAAGTATCCGTGGAAATTCCGTCCGTGTTTATTTATAATATCATGTCAGCTGATAGTTTAGCTTGGCGATGAATGCACTGGAGAACTCACTTCTAATTAATGTTCAGTTTTAAAACATGCTAATGTATAAAAAAAATGCGGCTACTTTAAATGATACTCTTCTTTTAGAGTAAATTGAATTCATTAGTGAGAAAATATTAAAATAATATGTTGAGGTACAAGGTGGCTTGAACATGGGATCACTCGATCTGTAGTCGAATGTTCTACCAGAAAACTAAACCTCCAGATGTCAATGACGTTTAATAAGCAATCATTTGCTAAGATTTTATCATCTCCCTTCTCGGTGTAATGTGAAAAGTCTTCTATTCTATCTATAAGAAATACATTCTTTTTAGGATTAGATTTTTTTCGATTTTAGACACTTAGATGATGCAATTTTGTAAAAAAATAAAAATACCTAAGAACACTACGTGACATAAAAATAACCTTTGTGTAAAATTTTCAAAAGATACGCTCGGCCGTTTGGAAACCTTAGAGGAAGGAACTGACCCACACAAAAAGTGACACATGTACACACACACACACACACACATATATATATATATATATATATATATATATATATATATATATATATATATATATAATGGGTTAAGAAATTCCAACGAGAGAAAGATGTATATTTAAATAAGGGGGGTCACCAACAATGTGTATTTTTTAACATTATTTTATTATTCCGTGTTTTGGTTTTTCATTTAAAATTATGTTTAGATCATTGTAATAATGTTTTTTAAATCATTTAACTCGTTTTTAACGCGTTTCAGACGTTTTGTGAAGCGTCCTCTTCAGAAAGTATTTAAAATGATTAGAATATATTCAAGACGAAAAATGAAAATGAAAAGAATATTTTCGTAGTTCATTTGAAATGTTCCGAGAGGTGAAAACATGTGTACATGATTTTACTATTCATTCGTATCTCCAATTTTTATTACTGGTTCATTGGACATTCTTATGTTTCTCTCTCTCTCTCTCTCTCTCTCTCTCTCTCTCTATCTCTCTCTCTCTCTGCTTGTGTTTCTGTTTATCTTTCTTTGTTTTTCTCATGTTTTTTACTCTTACTTAAGTGGGGGTGAGGGGGCCGTTGGTACTTGGTAAACTGGGTGCATAGGGTAGGAATTGTGTGTGTATATGTGTGTGTGTGAGTGTGTGCGTGTTTTTTTATTGGTTTGAAGAATGTATATCTGTTTTATAGTATTATAAAGCTATTTGCTCCCCTAGGAAGGTAATGTGATTAAATGTCGTTACTGATATGTGTGTGGTAGGAGGGGGTAGCTCCTAAGAAGTAAGGGTGGGGGTGTTTTCATTCAATTTTGATATTTACTTTTTGGATTCTTAGATTTTAGTATTGTGATTTTGCGTTGCAGTCTTACACTGTTCGGGTATTCTTAATATTATGTTAGTTTAGGTAAAGAAGTGTATTAATAAATATACGTAGCGGATTTTTTAATGTTTCTATTTATTTGTCTTCCCATGTGGGTATCGCCAGACCCAGGACCGGTTCTTAGTGTAGGGAAGATCTCGTCCCCAAAGGAGAGGGGTAATTGGAGGGGTATAGGTATGACAAAAGAGATGATAGAAGGGATGATAGTTATCTCAGTCATGAAGGATTTTTCTTCTACTGACTGAGGGAGGGGAAGCGAGGTATTGGAACAGATATTACACTATGGTTCTAGGTGTTTCCTAGTGTTGTTGGTTTCGAGGTTAAGTAGGGTTGGTATTGTTCAATCTGTTGTATAAGAGACAGGGATGTTGTGTCTGTGTGTGGGTGTATGCATGCGTGTGTGCGTGTTTTAATGTGTCGGTTCTGATTTATGTGTGGGTGTGTATATGTATATGTACGTGCATGCGAGCGTGCCTTGCATTTCATGTTTTTGTGTGGTGATATTAAGCTCTGCTTAGTTTGGGAGTGAATCTTTTTTATGTTTTTTTTCTTCCTGTGTAAGTAAATAGTAATAATTGTCTGTTTGGAAGATTGGCATTATCTTGAAGCTATTTCCACTGCATGTGTGTACGTGTTTTGAAACATAGAGATGTTTGTTATCTGCAAGTTTGATGTTGCTCTTATGTGAGGCCACTCTGTTGCTGAAATTTTTGGTGGCGCCTATGTAGTTGTTGCATGCTGTGCATCTTAGTGCATAAACTACATTTCTCGAGGTGCAATTTAGATCCTTTTTTTATTTTGAATGTTTGTGTTGGGTGTTTGAATGTGTATGTTTTCCTTCTATTATTATGTCACATACTCCACATCGCGGATTGTTGCATTTTGTAACCCCTTTTGTAGTGTGCGGAACGAGTTTTGAGGAAGTTAGTGTGTGTTTTAGGTTTTTGGGTTGGCGTTTGCTTTTTATTATATGTGTTGTTTTAAGTATGTTCTTTAATTGGTCGTTCTGATTGAGGAGGATAAGGTTTTTTGTAATCTGTGTAAATAGCTTTGGGTTGTTTGTGTTGTGTGTGGAGACTACGCTAAAATGTGTTCTTTGTTATGTTCTTTTTTTATTTTAATTGGTCTTTTGGAATTTTTTCAGCCAGTTCAATACCTTTGTGCATTAGTGATAGTGGATATCCTCTTTTCCGCAGCGTTATTTGTAGTTCATTCAGTCTAGTCGAACGGAGGTCTCTGTCTGTTACACTATGGTGCAGACTCTACGTGCTAGGGAGTAGCGTATTGATTTTAGACAGTTTTTAGGATGGTAGCTTTTGAAGTGGAGGCATTGTTGAGTGGCTGAGGGTTTGTGATAGATGTCTGTAATTATGTTGTTTTTTATTGTTACTAGGGTGTCTAGGAAAGGTAGTTCTGTGGGGCTTTGTTCTGGTTTGAAGTTTATTTTTGGGTGTAGATTTTGTAGCAAAGTGGGGAGTTCTCTGATATCCCCCATGTGGTCCTCCAGAAGATAAAGCAGTCGGCTAGGTAGCTTTTCCAAGATTTTATGAAGAGTGTTTTTATATTGTGCCTGTATTTCTGCTCTATCCTTTTATAAAGGGTATCTTCTAGGAAGGCGAGTGTAAGGGTGGAATATGCTGGTGCCATTATAGTACCCATTGCTGTGCCTTGTATTTGGATGTAGTTTTCATTATTGAATTGGAAGGAGTTCTTATTGAGGATTATGTCAATGCTGTCAACCACAAAGTGTTTATTGAATCTGGGGTGTAAAGTCTGTGTATGTTTGTCAATCCAAAATGCTCCTTTTCCAAGGTAGTGTGGGATATTGTTATATAGGCTGATAACATCGAATGTGGCTAGTATTGTCCCATCGTCTACTGTTTGTGGTAGGGAGCTAAGGAAGTGTGTGTCATATCTTACATAACTTCTGACTTGATTGGTGAAGGGCTGTAATAATATATCTATTAGGTTGCTAAGTCTGCTTGTTGGTCATGATGGTCATGCTACTATGGGTCTGAATGTGAGGTCATTGGGTGTTTATGTACTCCGACGTTTGTATGTTGATGGCATGTCTTACCTGGTTAGATTCGTGTATTTTTGGTAGCCCATAGAAGATGTTTGTTTTTGTTGTAAAGTTTATAAGGAAGTATTTTTCTTTTTTGGTAAGTGTACTACTGTATGTTGTGGAGAGTTTTGTGATTTAAGATATGGTTGTGTCGTCTATGTTAGAGCTAATTGGTTTGTACTAATGTTCGTTCCCTAGTGATTCTAAAATTTTTGTTTTATAGAAGTTCTTATTCATGACAACCACCCCACCACTTTTGTCTGCTTCCTTTATAACTAAGTTGTTATTATACCTGTTTTTAAGTGCTTGATTCTGTTTTCGTGTTAGATTACTGGTGGGGTTTTGTTTTTGTTGGGGGTTGAAGTTCAAGAACCTTTAAAAGAAAGGATTTAGTTCTTTTGTGTTTTTTCCTTTGTTGGGAAAGTATGTTGATTTGTTTTTTCAATAGAGAATCGTCTGTTGTGTTTTCTCTGTCATTAAGTATATCTATAAGTCTAAATTTGCGTTCAAATTCTTTAAGATCTTTTTTTAACTCGGCTATGTAACTTTTGGGGGTTGGGCAGAATTTGAGGCCTAGTTTTAGTACTTCAATTTCGTACTTTTTATCTCTGTAGATAGGTTAATGACTTTGGGGGTTTTGTTGTCCAGTCTGGTATAGTCATTTTGTGAGGGATTCCTAAAAAATTATTGCGTGGTTCGTTAGTTTCGTTGTTCCGGTCAGGCGGTGTCGTTTTGTAGGGATGTGTGGATTATGAAAGTACCTGGGGTATTTGGATTGGTTGTGTTTGTGTGTGGGGTATTTTAGGGGTCGGATTCGTACTGTAGGGTACTGGGGTGGGTGTTGTAAGGACTTTTTTGTGTTGGGTGGTATCTATAGGGGTGGGTTTGTTCAATTGGGTGATTTCGGTGGGGGTTGTTAAGTAGGGAGATGTTTCGGTGATTTGTATGGGTGGGGCGTGGTAAGAGATAGTGGGTTCTTGACTGGGATGGGTGACGTGATTGGTAGTAATTATTTTCGTATTGTTGTGGGAGGTTGTATTTTTTAGTACTGTCGTGTTGGTTGTCGGTTGTTGATATGTTGTTTGGGGGGCATTTTGGTAATAGTATTTGTATTTGTATGGTGCCTCTCTTCTTCGGTGGATGTGTGGTGTGCTTCATTGGAGTTTTGGTTGAGCTGGTGTGTGGGGATGGGTGTATGGTATGAATATGTTCCGGTCGTTTCGTTGTATGTGTTTGGGTCTGTTGTATGGGTATGTTTGTGAGTAAGGTGTGTCTCGTTGTTTACCTTTGTTTGGACATCCCTCCAGCTGTTGAAATCGGGCTTGTTTTGTTTTTGGTTGGTTTGACTGGTCATGTTCGGTACTTGTTTGTTTGTTTTTTTTTCTGGTAGTTTTTTTTCAGCCAGGTTCTTTTCCTTTGGATAATTCTTTTGGATTTTTCTTCTTCCTCTCTGCATTCAGACTCCCAAAGTCCAATAAGAAATTGGTGGGTCTCCTTGAGGCATAGCTTCCTGATGTCGGTAAGCACTTTATCGTCGATTTTTGTGTATTCCTCTGTGAGGTGTATCTTTCTGTCCTCCTGTATGTATTCCTATTTTAAATAAGGATATAACATTTATATATATATATATATATATATATATATATATATATATATATATATGTGTGTGTGAAAATATTATATCCTTATATAAGAATACAGCAAGAAACATGGTGTTATGGGTGAAAGACAAAAGGGTTTATTTACAAGGGAATACAGGTGACATAAGAGTTACTCCACATATTTTCTTATTCTCTTTCTGTCTTGTTTTCCTTCTGCCTCAGTCACGTGAGAGGGACAATATATCCATCGTTCATTTCATCTATGAAGGGATGTTAGATTATTTCATTACATCGCCTTCCCCCAAGCTAAATTCTTCCATTGAATTTTACTTCTACCATTTTAACCTTTTTAAATCTTTGTCCAAAACATTCAGTCCTTTTCTTTCTCATTTCACTCCTCATCATTTGTGTTTGCCGATTTTTTTTTTACTTTTGGAGAGTGACTGGATTTCTTAGTAAATGGTACTTCCATTGGTAACTATTGGTTTCTGAGGGGTTCTATGTATCGGTGTCCCAGTTGGTTAATATGTTTTTTGTGAGAAAAAGGCTGCCTTTTATAATGTAAACCATTCTCCCAATTCTTCTTGAGATTATGCCTTCTTCCCAAAAACTCCTCCCTGCCCGATAATTTTTGAAGAAAATTTTATACCCGTCATTTTAATTATTGCATTTATACTTTTTTTTTTACTTGTTCTCTTCGGATAAACCGATCGAACACAGAACGTACGTTCCTGGCAAACATAATTTCAGTTGAGGATAATTTAGCATTTGCGTTTGGATTTGTTGTTATCCTATATATTGCTAAGAATTTTTGAATGCTTTTATTTTCCGTGTTGCTGTTATATTCTTTTTTACACTCGTTTAAAAGTATCAACACTCTTTCCGCTTGTATGTTTGATCGAGGGTTAAAAGTTTGTGTTGTAATGTGTCCAATGGCCAGTGCCTCACAGTTGTGCTTGAATTCCTGGCCTGTGACCATAGTGCAATTATCACTAACAATTGTTTTCGGAACTCCAAACCGACTAAATGCCTCGTTCAGCGCTTTTATTGTGTTTGCAGCTGTAGAGTGTGTGTATTTAAACATTTCTGGCCATTTTGACATACCATCTACGATTACTAGGTAATAATATCCCTTCAGAGGTCATGCGTAACCAATATGGATGCGTTCCCAGGGTACATATGTTTTAGGCCAAGGTTGCGGCTGTATGGGGGGGGTGATCCCGCCGCTAGTTGGCAACCTTTACAGAATTTCACCATTTTCTCAATGTCCTGATCCATTCCAGGGCAGTATGGGAATCCTCTCATTAGGTCCTTAATTATGGAGATTCCAGGATGTTCCATGTGGAATTCCTTTATGATTTTCTTTTGTAATACTTGCGGTATTACCACTCTGTCTGCGTGCATCAGAGTTACACCACACATAGAAAATGGACACACTTTTTATCTGTTTTATTATTTTCGTCTTGTCTCAGTTGTTTTTAAATTAATATATTTATCTGTTTTCGCTGCTTTCTTTTTTTCCTCAAGTGTAGCACACGTTCCCACGCATGTTGACGCACATGTTTACACGCTGATGTTTTATAGCAAGCCCCAATGGTTTACTTCTACTTGTGCAATTGACATCACAAATGGCAGCATGCGTACCGCAGATTTAACCGACATAAATCCAGTGCAATCAGACAGAAGTATATAGAAGCCAGAAATAACTGTAAGAATGAAATAGAGACAGCTAAGAGAAAATTGATTGAAACGACCAAAAACGCATTCAAGCATAGAAATTAGGAACCTGTGACTTCGGGAAAATCTCCAACAGTGTAGTAAATAATGGACAATCAACAATTCCTCCACTAACCAACAATCACGAGGTTGTTTGCTCAGCAACTGAGAAGACTAACATGCTTGTCAGTCGTTTTGCCTCCAACTCCACACTGGACCATGCACCCCCCTCACCCTGAGTTTCCGACAGAGGCATCACTAGACGATCTGGAAATCACCCCATCTCAGGTGCATGCTATCATAAAAAATCCTGACACTTCAAAAGCATGTGGACCTGATTTCACCCCAGCTGTGCTATTAAAAAGTGCTCCGCCGAAGTAGCGCCGGTTCTCTCCAAACTTTACCACACATGCCTTAATGAATCTTGTTTTCCTGACTGCTGGTAAACTACTTCTGTGGTATCAGTTTTCAAGAATTCTGGTGAAAGATCTGGCCCAGTAAATTACCGCCCCATTAGCCTCCTCCCATTTTTCGCCGAAATAGTTGAGTCCATTATTAGCAAAGCTCGAGTCAACCATATTACAGATGCTAAACTTCTGACCGACCAACAATACGGATTTAGGCAAGCCCATTTCGAGGTAGACATCCTAACTGTAATCTCTGAACGTATATACCATTCACTTGACAAAGGAGAGGAGGGTAGAGCGGTAGCTTTAGATATGTCTAAGGCTTTTGACATGGTATGAAATGAAGGTCTTCTGAGGAAAATCAGATCGTATGGTATCACTGGAAGAATACTTAACATAATTAAATCCTTCTTATGTAAGAGAAAAATCCAGGTTGTCATCCATGGTCGTACATCCAAACAATATGATATAAATGCGGAAGTGCCCCAGGGGTCTATCCTTGGACCTCTATTATTCCTAATATTCATAAATGACCACCCCGACAAAATTGTCTGTGAGATGGGTATATATGCTGATGACACCATTCTCTATAACCGACCCGAAAGGAAAACAAATGTACACACATCTAGAGAAATGGCAAAAACACTAGAGGATGACCTCCGATCTGTAGTGGAATGGGGACAAAAATGGATGGTCACGTTCAATGCTGCTAAGACTAAACTTGTTTCCTTCAATAACTTCAAGAAACCTTCTCTACCCCCAATAGCAATGTCCAAAGACTCTATATCTGAAAGCATATCGTTTAAACTCCTCGGGCTAAGGCTCACAATAAATATGAGTTGGAACAATTACATTGAGAGCATTTCCAGGACCGCTGCGAAAAAAGGAGGTTCTCTCTACTGTGCTAGAAAGATATTAATGCCAGAAAGTACCCCGTTCCTCTATAAGGCCACCATTCGCCCATGTATGGGGTATTGTTGTCATATTTGGGCTGGTGCATCTGCTACTTGTCTCTTACTCCTAGACAGTGTTCAAAAGAGATTCGCCAACCTAATTGGTCCTGAACTGTCATATAAGCTTCAGCCTCTATCCCATCGACGTAATGTAGCATCCCTCTACCTGTTCTACAAGTATTTCAATGGTGAAAGCTCTGCCGAACTGCAAGCACTTAAACGTAAGTAACACCCTTAAACGTAAGTACCACCCCTTCATAGTTGAGATCCCTAGATGTAAGAGAGCCTTCTACTCCAGTAGTTTCTTCCCCAGAACCGCTGGACTTTGGAATTCCCTTCGGGATTCTTGCTTCCCCAACTGTGCTAACATGTAGGAGTTCAAGTGTAACGTGAACCGACATCTTGCTGCCCAACTCCCCACAACCTATGTCCCTGAGAGTAGCCCCCTTCATCAAAGTTGCAATGGTCATTGTTTGAGGTGAAATTGCAATAAAAAATGTAACAGAAAGTTCCCTAACAGTATTTATTAATATATATATATATATATATATATATATATATATATATATATATATATATATATATATATATATATATATATTAGTTCATTTTCTTCTTTTAGTGCTGCTATAACAGTTTCTTTAAATTCAGTTTTACTGGGGATCAATCTCGCAAACCATCTGCATGTGCAATTTTATTAGATGATATGTGTTTCATTTTGAAATCATAATTGAGCAAAATAATATTCCATCTCTGTAATCTATTTGCTGTATGAGTAGGAATCCCTTTTTCGAACCAAAAATCGATAGTAATGGTTTACGGTCGGTTTCCAATACGAAAGACATTCCATGAATGCATTTATGGCACTTTCTTATTGCATACCCAATCGCCAGACTCTCTTTTCCGATCTGACTGTACTTATCTTTCAGCGGGTAATAAAACCCTCGAGGCGTAATGTGTAACGCTAGATCCGATAACAAATATATTATAATTTTTTGGAATGCTTCCTCACATTGTTTCGTTTAGAACCATGTTTTTTCTTCTTCACTAATTCAGTTCATGGTGCTCTTAGTTCGTGCATATTTGGGATATAAGAATTATAGTAGTTTGCTAGACCCAAGAATTACTGTAACTTCACTACATTGTCTGGTCTAAATCCGTAGTTTTCTATTTTCTCGAATATCTTCCGAATATGATTTTTATGTTCTTTTACATTTTTGCTTCTCATCAAAATATCGTCTAAAACCCATTGCAAAATCTAAGCCTGCCAGCATGGCATCCATAATTTGTTGTAATAAATTTGGTGCTACTTTTAACCCAAACGGCAATCGTTTTAAGGAAAATACTCCTTCATGAGTATTCATTGTCAGGTATTTATAACAATCTTCATGGACTTTGACCTGCAAATATGCTTCTGATGAGTCGATTTTTGAGAACATTTTTCCTACCTTTAACTTAGAAAATATTTCCTCAGGGGTAGGGCCTGGATAGTTATGATCCTTTAAGCAATCATTCAGTCCCGTCGAAAAATCTCCACATACCCTGATTATTTTAATTTTCTTTTTCACATAAACTGTGGGTGATGCCCATTCAGAGTAGTCCACTTTTTTATTACTATTATTATTTTTCCTTGAGTCTATTTAATTCTTCTCGATTGTTTCTAATGCTCATCAAGGGACTTTCCTTTTTGGGTTTAAACACCGGTTCTGCTACATCTTTGAGTTCAAATTTAACTTCCGTTTAATTGCAACAACGCAGACCTTCAGAAAATACATTTTTAAACTCCTTCTTCAACACCCCAACAAATCTTTCTGGCAGTTTGATACTTTCAGATCCTATCAAATGTACTATTTTGCAAAATGATGTTATTAGTTTCTCCCATAAATTGAAAGGTATTATCAAATCCATACCGAATAGATTAGAATTTTTTTCCGGGTAACACATACATTTTAGTTTTTACCGTATTTTCATTCAGGGTCACATTAGTATAAAATTCACCTTTAAATGTTGTTCTATTTCCAGACATTCCTCTGGCAATTTTCTTTGTATTTTACAGCTTTGGAGGAGCAATTTTCTTCCATGTTGTTTCATCAATTAAGGATATTTCACTTCCAGTATCTCCTTTTTGCATACTGTTCACTTGTGTCCTTTACGCCCGAACTTATAGCATATTTTACTTTCGAAGTAGCACTCTTTTGTGAAGTGATACTTTCCTCCACACGTCTTACAGCATATTTTTACATAGTTGTCCCTTTATATTTTTTCAACATTTTTCTCTTCTATACTAGTATTATTCTGTTTTAAATTTAACAGTTTCTGCCATTCCTCAGTAAATTTCTTTAAGGTTATTTCTATGTCTTGGCTCATAACGGATAATATAATGGCACGAATCTCTTTATCCTTCGCGGATGTTAATCCTTGCACAAATATCAAGCATTTAAACCTGACATCTTTCAGGTCTTTCAACTCAACTTACTCGCATTGGCCATTTACTCTGCCCGCATAGGCAATAAAGTCTTTATCATATTGTTTCAAAGTATTTAAACACCTATAACGAGTATAAAATAAGCCATCCCGCTCCCCAAAAATGTTCGATAACATTTCTATAGTCTCTTTAAAAGAAATATCTTCGGGTTTCCTCGGAAGTATAACATTGATACTCTTGATATTTTCATGGGATCCCAGTTTTTGCACCAGTAAAATAATTTTCTCGTCATCCGACCAGGCCTGACATCGTTTGGAAAATATTTTCGTATTTACGATAATATGCTGGAAACGTTAAGCCATTAGTTGGTTCATATAAAAATTCAGTCAGCGAATTTACAATTCCTTCCCGAGTGAACAGACAATCCTTTTTTTTCTTGTGTCATTAATATTTTTTAATACTTCATTTTGTTTTAATTGTTCTTTTTGTAAAATTTTCATCTGTCTTTGTTGGACACCCAGTGTTATTTGCATAGTGTTGTAAACTCAGCTAATTGTTCCAGGCCGAATAATTTTTCTTTTTTTAAACACAGTAAAAAAAACAATAGGTCAACAGTACCTGAACACGGAATTAAATAAATTCACTGAATAGTTTATTCTTAAACCACACAAAAGAAAAACATTATTTTGTAGACAAGGTTATTGGAGGGGTTTACCGGCATACGTGCGTTCTTTTCCGACGTATTTACTCTTCTTATGAAACAAAAGTAATCTGAAATGGACAACTTACTTCCGTTCCGAGAAAAAAACTGTTCTTTTCCATGCTTCGTGAAATGTTAATTTCTCTTTTTTTCAGTAGTACCCTAACAGACTGAATTAACAAAAAAAATAACTTAGTTTTTGTGTGTGTCGTAGCTTTTTTTTTCAGTAGTTGATTTTTTTCTATGCAGTATTATTTCCATTCGTTATCCAATATCTTTTTGGCTTAAAGTTTCCTTTTTGTGAATTCGAAAATGTCATCATTTGTTATATCCTTACTTTTAAATAAGAATACAGCAAGAAACACAGGGTTTAGGCGAAAGACAACGGGGGTTATTTTCAAGGGAATACGTGTGACATAAGTGGTACTCGATATATTTTCTTATTCTTTTCCTGTCTCTTTTCTTTCTGCCTAAGTCACGAGAGAGGGTCAATATATCTATTGTTCATTTCATCTATGAAGGGATATTAGGTTATTCCATAACATAAATAAATATATAATAAACGTATATATTTTGTTAACGCTCATGTATTTCTTTATAGCACTTAAATAGTTTTTTTATAGAAAAAAACACACAACCGCGCAGCAAATATGAGTTCACTATTATTTCTATAAAATAATGCTCATTGCATTTTAAATATAGAACTAAACTTAATGAGATAAACTAATAATTACTAATAAGTAATAATATAACATTGTAACAAACGATTTTTCATTTACTACTTTAGCAAAACTCTTTAATGAGAAAGTACTTTCTAGTTTGTCTCTTTCGTGTGCCAATTTCTTAATGACATTTTTCTTCGGCGAAGAAACGTTGTACATCTAAATTACCACGCTCGTAGATTACATTAAGATTTAAAGCGCTCCAAATTATTGTTTTGAGTTTGTTAATTTGTTATCAAATTAAGTCGGATTTTGTTCAACAGAAAATGATGATTTGAAAGGCTTGAAAAAATAATGATTACTGTTGTGGACCGTTAGAAAAATTTGTTGAACTCACTAGGAGAAAAAGGAAATGCTTAAATCAGTAGCCCCTAGACTCAATAATCAGTGGCTTTGTCTATTTTAATGAGTTCAGATGTCTACGCTAGTGGATAGCAAAGACTTGTCAAATTAAGTAGAAAGAAACAGAAGAAAAGAACAAAAATATATATTAAACATTATATTTTTACGAGTTTATTGCGTTGTAATAATATTACAAAACTATAATGTATGCACTTTTTAATCTATTCATTAAGATAACTGGGTGAAGCTAAAGAAATAAGAGTCAAAAATTTTAATGTTAATAATAAATTGAGATCACAGTATTTTAGTAAGAAAAGGTAACACTCTTTTATATAAAGGGCGAATATTTATGTATTTGTGTGCTTATATTCCTCTAAAACTTTTCTCATGCGCATCGAACCGGCATTGTTCGATTGAACGATTGTTAAGACCAAACATACTGAAAAATTTAAAAGAAATCCTCTATTACTTCGTGTAGAAATTTCATTTAAATTGAAGAGGGGGTTGGTCATATAAAACTTTGTTTCGGTGCAATAATCGTCGTTATGTTCTTCCGTTTGTAAACACTAACTTAGCGACGTTAACAAATCTGCGTAATCGTCGAAACATCGGTAAAAGTGCCCAGTTACTAACTTCAGTTATGTGAGTTCGTCATTGTTTTTCTTTTAATCTTGCTTAAAAAATATGCTTCCAGTTTCGCTTCTGCCGATGGGAACCTAGCCGCGTTCTTTTTTTACGATTGAGAAACGCTTACCACGTTTTCCCATTTTATTCGAACGGGCAACGCCCGCCCCCTCTTGCTAGTTAGATATAAGATTTCTAGGATTGTTTGTGAATCATCAGAGTGATTAAAACAATATGACATAAGGATAGGATTTATTAAAACTAGAAACGTAATAGTACATTTTAACTATACAAGTAGCAATTATATATAATCATATTATCATGAAGAATGAACACCACAAGGTCAGTTAATCATAGATTAGTACACTTGCCTAATATGATGATGCTGCCTCCTTCAGTCTTAAAAGACAAAGGAAACTCCTGTAGGGATAGCTGCGTGTGTACTTTTGAAACAAGGTTTGCGCAATCCTCGGTCACACCTCTCATGGATCGGCACTGTGAGTACAGTGGCAAAAGCAGTCCGGGACGACTGGAAACAATTTCGAGATAAGTGGAGAGCAGATAAAACACCTGGAAATATCAATGGGATCGGTGCTCGCAAATGACCTCAAGAAATGCTCATTTTAGTGTGATCCGACGTTGCCCGCAATATATTTTTTTTATTTTTATTGCCACCGAAATCGGCGAAATCGTCTATTTTTCAATCAAATCGATTGATTGCCTGCTGCAGTTGGGGGCATATCGCGGTGCACCGGCAGGAAGCTCACATGCCTCTCGCAGTGATTTAGTTCACAATATATTGTAGTTTACATTGCACTCTAAAGAAAATCCTGATTATTTAATAAATTATTTTTATATAATTACTAGCATTAAAGTTTAAAATTGAAAAGTCAAGTATCACGCTTCAAAAGTGGTCTAAAGAGAAGCATACATTTCGATCGCTTTCCTGCCATATCGAAGAACCTTCTGTTGATTTTTATGCCTGGTCTTAAATTGTAAATAAGTTAGATTGTGGGCTTAAATACGTTCAATTTACGTTTAACATGTAAATGTTAAGTATCATAGAACTCTTACCACAAATCTTCATTTTAACGCGACCCTGTAATATGAAAAGCCTCCAGTATATTTTACATGCCTGACGTTTCTGCATGTTTAAACTAAAACTTCCTAAAATGCACCTGTGATGTAAACCTGTACAATGTGTTAACAATAGTACAAATCGCCTATTTTTTACTTTAATATATGATATCGATTATCAGTTATCGATACTTATTGAAAACATTTCGATGAAAAACCTATCTAAGCAGACTGCCAGACCCAGAAAGTACCTGTGTATGAAATTTCATACAGGTAAACTGAGTTGATTTCGCGTCCATATGCAAGGATATTTTATATACAGACAAAATTTCTTATATAACACACACACACACACATATATATATATATATATATATATATATATATATATATATATATATATAGTTTAGATCAGATAAGTCCCTGGTACCTTCACTTTCATACCTGATAATGAGGGAGAGTTATAGATCCTCATATTCAGCATTTTTATGCAGGTACTCGTCTCCTATCGGCTGAAGAGCGCTTGATATAGGAATCTAAAACATTCACCTATCGTTAGGTTTGAAACCGACAGTACTCATGACTTATCTCAATTTTCTTAAGATCAAAACTTAAATACTACGCTCTTTATTTTGGAATTGTTTTCTCATAGTATAGCACTCTTCCGGAATCTTGATGTTGATGTGTACTGTGGAAAATGTCGGTCGTAGAGCCAAATATTTTGATGAGCATGTAAACAGCGATATGCACTTAGTTGTTTTTTTTTTACATTTTCGCCCCAAACAAGGCACATTGCCACTTTTATGTAGGGGCTACTCTCAGAGACATAAGCTACAGGCGTACTATGTGTGGAGTTCGGCAGGAAGATGTCGGTTCACGTTGCACTTGAACTTCTGCATGTCAGTACAGTTGGGGAAGCACGAACCCGGACGGGAATTCTAAAGTCTAGCGTTTCTGGGGAAGGAACTACTGGAGTAGAAAGCTCTCTTACATCTAGGAATCACTGCTGTGAAAGGGTGAGGTTTAGCTTCTTGTCGAGTTTGTCGGGGATTTACGTCGAGGGGTTACAAGTGCTTGCAATTCGTCGCAACAGTCACCGTTAAAGCACTTGTAGAAAAGAAAGACGGATGCTACATTTCGTCGATGGGACAGAGGCTGAAGCTTAGATTACCTATCAGGTTGACGACTCACTTTTGAACCTTGTCTAGGAGCGAGAGACTAGCAGCAGATGCACCAGCCCCAAAATGACAACAATACTCCATACATGCGCGAATGGTGGTTTTATAGAGGTGCTGACTACTTTCGGGCGTTCGCAGCTTTCTAGCACGGTACAGAGAACCAACCTTCTTCGTAGCGGTATTGGCAATGCTCTCAATGTAATTGTTCCAACTCATGTTTCATTTGAACGTTAGGCGGAGGAGTTTAAAATATATACTTTCAGATAAAGAGTCTTTGGCCATTGTAATTGTTGGTACAGAAGGTTTCTTGTAATTATTGAAGGAAGCAAGTTTAGTCTTGGCAGCATTGAATGTGACCATACTTTTTTGTCTCCATTCCAATCCAGCTTGGAGATCATCCTCTAGTTTTTCGACCATTTCTTTAGATATGTTCATTTGGTTTGTCTGTTATAGAGAGTGGTGTTATCAGCATATACCCATCTCACAGACAATTTTGTCGGGGAGGTCATTTTTGAATATTAGGAATAATAGATGTACAAAGACAGGCCCTTGAGGCACTCCCACATTTATATCATATTGTTTAGATGTACGACCGTCAAGGATAACCTGGATTTTTATCTTATCTAAGAAGGATTTAACTATGTTAATATTCCTCCAGTGATACCGTATGATCTGATTTTCCGGAGAAGACTTTCATGCCATACCCTGTCAAAAGCCACATATATATCTAGACCTACCGCTCTACCCTCCGCTGCTTTGTCCAATAAATTGTATATATATATATCCAGAGATTACAGTTAGGGTGTCTGCTGTGGCACGGGCTTGTCTAAATCTATATGGTTGGTCGGTCAGAAGCTTAGCATGTGTAAGGTGGTGGACTAGGGCGTTGTTAATAATGGACTCAAATATTTCGGCGAAAAGTGTGAGGAGGCTAATGGGGCGATAATATACTGAGCCAGTACTCTCACCAGAATTCTTGAAAACTGGTACCACAGAATAGTTTACCAGCAGGCAGAAAAAACAAGATTCATTAAGGTATTTGCTGTAATGTTTGGAGAGAACGGGCGCTACTTCGGCGGAGGACTTTTTAATAGCACAGCTGGGATGAGATCAGGTCCACATGCTTTTGAAGTGTCAGGATTTTTTATGATAGCATGCACCTGAGATGGGGTGATTTTCAGATCGTCTGGTGTGGTGTTTGTCCGCAAAGTAAAGACAGAGAGGAGGTGGTTAATTTTCTCGGTTGCTGAGAAAACAGTCTAATGATCTACAGTTTTGTTTAGGGGGATTTCAACCATTATCACTGCATGATCAGCGTTACCAAGTGGCCTGTGGGCATTCGTAACACAATCATCGTGAATTGTGGTCAGAAACATGTAGAAGTGATGCGTGTCTTTCTTGCTGATCTGGAAAACGGGTTGGAAACGTAACCATTTGTGATAGGGATTGAGATATAGAGAAGCTATGTTTTGTGCTACCAGCTTCATCTGTGTAAGTAGAAAATCCAAGCCAGTTGCTGTGGTGGACATTGAAGCCACCAAATACATGCACTTATGCGCTAGTGTCGAGGTAAAGTGCTGTATCTATGCTGTCAGATATTTTGTTTTATTAGGGAACTGTCTTGAGTCGAGGGAGAGCGGTAGAGAAAATAAAAGTAACTAATGTTATGTTGCATGTTAAGTCTAAAATACATACAGACTTTATCGCCCGATTCCAGTTTGGTTTCTCCAGTCAAAGGGAGTGGGTTTCGAATATAGATTCCAAGTCCGTGCATATGTCTGTCAGAGTCCTTCCGGCAGAGTGGGAGATATCCCGGCAGTTTTATATAGTAAGAGGGGATGTGGGAGTGCAGGTTACTCTCAATTAATGCTAAGATATCCGGGGTGTTTCTTAAAAGAAATGCTTCAACACCATTTAGATTAGTTCCAAGCCCACGGATGTGCAGCATAAGTACTTCATTCGCATCTTGAACAATTAAACTTGGAGAATGATACAGTGTTCAACATGACAGTGCTCTTTGATATTTTGGCTTGCGTGTTAGACAGTTTTTTAACCCAAAATTTTTCCACATATGGATTGGAAGATGTGGGCTATTTTATTGGCCTCAACCTTAGTGTATAATAAAAAAATTGAAAGCTGAAATAACTAATGTGATTTTAGGAATTATTGTAAATCAGATGGCAAATGATTTAAATGAAGAGCAACATCGTATAACTCTTTGTATCATTAATTATGTGGACATGTAGAAACTTAATTAAAATATTAATTATACCTTAAAATTAGATTTATTTCTTTTAAAATTTCTTGTCGTAAATGCAAGTAAAATCATCTTTTTTTAATGTAACAGACTTTATGTTCACCCTATATATAATTATACACACGCACACACACACACACACACACCCCCCCACACACACACACATATATATATATATATATATATATATATATATATATATATATATATATGTGTGTGTGTGTGTGTGGGTGCGTGTGTGCGTGTTTACGCACCTAAATACACATAGATACATACATAGTGAGTAGTACCAACGGATATGCCCGTAAAAATCAGAAATACAATAGAATACAGTATATAATGCATATGTATATAATAAAGGAAACATAAAGCGGAGTAAATGTCATAAGGAGAGGCTAGAAAAACGTCGTATTCAATATCGTAACCTGAAAAACCATATCTTCGGGCGACATATACATTCACACACACACACACACACATACACACACACATATATATATATATATATATGCATACAAATACATATACATGTATATATGCACACATACATGCATATCTAATAACATGTATGTATACATTTATATATGTTTATACCCAAATATACATACATGTCTATACATACGTACATGTATATATATATACACATATATATATATATATATATATATATATATATATATATATATACAGGAATAAAACATTAAAATTGTTGTCGTAAACAAGATGATATGGTTTCATTTCCGTGTTATAAAATCGTTTGTTCTTTTGCTGTTACTTGATGTAACAAATCCCAAGAACGATAGGAACCTTCTATCAAAGTGATACTTTATACAACAAGTAAGGTCGTGGATGCGTCGCTATTCAACTAATGCTCTCTACCGATACAAGGTATGACAACAGGTCTATTGCCAGCATCCTCGAAATGCAAATCTGGGTCGTTCAATGCTTGATGATACAGCTCTACGCATCCGGCAACACATTGGAAATGGTGCCGCGGAGGCCTAAGGCGAGGACAATGCCAGGAACACCCAAATAAATGGGATCATCGGAAAGATTCAGTCAACCATAAATGAAACTCTCTAACAACCTACTCAGCAAATTGCCAGTGATTTAGGCATCTCAGACACAACTGTTAATTTATGTGTTAAAGAGAACTTTAAGTGTAGGTCCTACAGGCGCGAGAAAAGCCAGCTGTTACCTAACAAGACAAAGAACCTCAGGCTAATCAAGTTCGTCAGGATGCTTAGCAAACCTAAGCATCCAAAGAAGTCAAATATGCTCTTAGATTTTTCCTTAGAAATAAATTTTGCCAATACTAGGTGGTCAACAGCGAAATATATCGCTGGATTGCCACAAATGACAAGTGTGATTACTTGCACCTGTACTCATTGCTGTGTGCTTTTTTCTGATATCTCGATACGTATTTAGTTATGCTTACACTGACGTCAGTTTCAATTCCTATAATCTGGTAGGCTATTATTGCAGCAGCGTTTCAAAGCTAGGACTCGTCTTCCTACTAGATTGATTCGTGATTTACTCTTTTATCACAATTCTGCTCCTGTAGCAACATCGTTTAAAATGCACAGTCTCTCCTTGATTGTTTCACGGCAGCGTATAAATCATTTGGCATTAGAGTCAGCGGTGTATACAAGAAGTAGTGCGTCAATCCTACCCAACTCTAAATCAAGCAGACGGTGTAAAACAGAATGCACCAGAACATAGATTTCCCGAAATACAATTAAGGGTGAGTAGTAAAACACCAAACAATGTCATTTCATTTCATAATCTCGGCACTTAAGTTAATCACAGTGAGCCCTAGATAATAAAATTGTTAACAGGATTGCTAATCTACTTTGCCTTTAGAAAGCATCGTTAACGTTTGTGGAATGAACGAGGTATTCGACTGGACACAATATATATATATATATATATATATATATATATATATATATATATATATACCGAGCTGTTATTTTTTCGATCCTCATGTACGGTTCTGAGTCGTAGACTCCAAACAGGCATCATAATTGGATGTATTTCATTGAAGATGTATGCGCTCAATGTGTGGCATTACTCTTTTAGAATAGTATTCAATACTGACCTTTACATAAAGTGCAATATTTCTGAGAACTGAATCATTCCATATTCAGAGACAACTGCGGTGGACTGATAACCAGCTGAGAATGCCTGGTGACAGAAAATCCTAATACACAATAAGTTAGACTGAGAAAAAGTGATGTGGGGTTACTATTAATGAGGTATAAACACAAGTTAAAGAGCAATTTGTCTTCAACTGCTATTTCACATAACAGTCTTGAGAACAGAAGAAGATTGGATCGACAAGAAAGGTAATCACTTTATTTTAAAGGTATCCGCTATTTTATTGATGCAGTTTGAATCATTTGCATGATTCTCATGAATAGTACTTTGAATATATATGGCAAGTCAATTATTTTAGGGGCAAGTATATGCATATATGTATGTTCACTTTTTTTGAATGAGTATTAATATCGTGAACATTTTTCTTTTTTTACACAATGATATAACATATTGGAAGTAAATACATATACATACATAAACACACACATAAACATACATATATATACACACACATATATATATATATACATATATATAGATATCTACAATGTGTGCACAGGAGATATACATTAGGAAATTTAGGGGCATAATGTGCCGAATGCGGTGTGTAACGCATTTATCTTCTCTTTGTCCAACTACTCATGCACCCCCACACATATACACGCACACACATATATGTTAAACTAACGGCTAGATGTAATCCATGGATGTTTGCACAGAAACATATTTAATATCCCGTACTAGAGCAGATTTGGAAAAAATAGTAAAAACGAAACATATAATATAAGGAAAGATACAAGATGCAAGGGAGGAAATCCTGAATATAAAAAAAATTATTCCATGAGAGTGACCCCACTTTAAACAGAAGAATCGAGTAATAATACGAATTCAAGCACCAAGCAAAACAGGAATATTAATATAAACGCGCAAACATGTAGAAAAAAAATTATATAAAATTATACGATAATTGGACAAACAATGATAATGGGGAAATAAAACAAAATATATAATTATTAAATAAAAAATAAACAAAAAAAGAAAAAGGTGAAACTACGGGTAAAAGCAGAAAACTATCTTGACATAACAGAAAACGTTGGAGGAAGTGAGGAGGCATTGCTTTGGAAATCTTTTTACCCGAATACGAGGTTCAGCATGTTAAAAATATACCTTTTGTTGTAAAAATCTAATGGATAAACACCTGAAGAATTTGGTGGTAACAGGATATTTTTATGTGCACATAAATCGGAAAATTGCCTACCCACTAATAAAACAGTTGTAATGGAAACACTCCAGGAAATAAAACAAGGTTATAAAAAGGAAACGTGAGTCTTTGAATTTTCAACAAAATGTTACACTATATATATATATATATATATATATATATATATATATATATATATATATATATATATACTTATAGTGTAACATTTCGTTGAAAATTCAAAGACTCACGTTCCCTTTTTATAACCTTCGTATATATATATATATATATATATATATATATATATATATATATGTGTGTGTGTGTGTGTGTGTGTGTATACAAGGTGTGCCAGAGACAGATTTAATAATATATATTAATCACAATTTATGACACGAGAATAACTAAATATCATATCAGAGTTCATTATTGTGGCCATATAATTTACCTTCTGGGTTTGTTTTCAGTATTTTATATCATTCTACCGTTAATGAAAATCTACTGGATGGTTCGTTCTGTTAATCATCTCAATCATATTTTATGTGGATAATGAAACCTAATAAAAATAGATTTAAAAAATACACGTTCTAAGTTATTCCAAGTAAAATAATAGACGGAGGTATGATTAGGTTAGCATTACAAGCTTATTAAAACTTGCAGCTTACCAAGCAGATCGCGTAACATCCTAGTATTACATAATGCTTATGAGCGTGTGAGAAAATATCAGCGGCAGCGACCGATGGCTGGCTTGCGAGGCGATTAACAATATCATATGTAAATGAGAGAGGATGCGCAAAAAAGGGGGAAAAAGAGGAGAAAATTCATTGTTGTCAGTGAGAAGCAGAGAGGACGTCGAAGAGAATAGACGTGTAAAGTCGAAGATAAGAATGAACTGGCTGGGTTCAGCATGCGGGTGGAAGAAAGAGAAACGTATGGTAGGTAACACTGGCAGTTTTTTAAGTGATACCGAAACTAACGATACTAACAGCTATCGTTAAAAAGAAAACAAAAAAAACTGCCGACCTGGATTTTTCTTTTTTCTTTCTTCGCATGTGTATGTAACGGCAACGCTAGACGAGCAGAATGCTTGGGAAAAGTCCTTGAATCATTAAAATTCATTTAACATGGTATATATAATAATTTAGAAAACGTGGCAGATAATCTTTCACGAAAAACACCCGTCTAGCTGAACCCATTGTCAAAAACTTTCCCCACTCTTTATCTGTTAAAACCAAAACGTAGATTCCATGAACAAAGCTTCTTTCTTAGAAATGCACGCCTGTGGAACTCTCTTCCGTATGCCTGTCTCCCACTTGACTACAACCTGGATGTCTGCAAGTGCAACATAAACAAATTCCTGATGAACCGCTCTCTTAAGTAAGACACTTCATCAGATCTCCAATACTAACGTACTGTACACACGCAATAACACTTATCCCCGAGTGGCTTCCGAACCTTGATAAGTGGTGACTACCTTGTAAAAAAACATGCACACTACATTAGTTCTATCTAAATGTTTTTAAGAAAACATAAAGTTGGATTGTGTAAATTACGTATATCTGGCTTTAACATATACCTAAAATATTGATCAGGATTAAATCGAATCCTTTAAATAGTCATTCTTTCATTTACTTCGAATGTTTAGTTTTTCATTATATACAAATAAAATAAAAGGAAATAAAACCTAGCAATATCGCATGCAATTTATCTTGATTTTAGCCTCCTTGGCGCCTAAACAGTTTCAATGCTTGCTAAAACTATTGTTGTTTATATGTTTGCAAATATATGGAATTAAATTATGTATATGTAAATATTTATTTTCTCAAGTGAACATATCCTTTTATATATGAGTTGTGTAACTAAAAGTAATTCATTTAATATTTTAAAAAATCGATTATATTTGTCCTGCAAATTTTAAAGACACGTTTTATTTAGAATGTTTTATTCAGAATGTTTTATTTAGAATGTTTTATTCAGAATGTTTTATTTACATGTTTTACTTACATAACACATAAAACAACATAAAACAACAAATAAAAAACGACAAAAAGAAAAAAATCAATTCATCTTTGCTTAGCATTTAATTTTCCCGACGCCAACATTTCTTCATTTTTTTCTGTTATAAGCCTATAAGGTTTACTATGGCATATACGTTTTAATTCATAAATATAATCTTTGAACAGAAAGTTTTGAAGCTTAAAATGATTTATTAAACGTTTTAAAAATAAAATTAAGTCCACTTTCTTATAAGAATTTTAATTCATAGACAAATATCTGGTGGAGAGTATTTTTAGTTCGCCGCTTGCATACTATAACGATTTCATTCTAAACGGAAAGACAGAAAAATGCCAAAAAGTGAATCAAGCAAGTAATTCATACAGTTTCCTTGCTGTTATGTGGTATTTTTAAAAATAATGGACTCATCCACAATAGACTAAACTACTTATATCTTAACATCGCCATAGTGATTAGTAGCAGTCATGACCCACAACATCATGAGGTGTACTTTTGTGAAATATATTTGTTTATATATTTTTATTAATTATACAATAATTTTTCTCTATTACACACATGCACACTCATACACACACATACACACGCATACACACATATGCATGCACCCACACATATGTGTATATATATATATAAAGATATATATATATATATATATATATATGTATATGTTGATGTTAGATCACTCAAAATGCCGCCCTAACAGAAAACAACACTACAACTTTATATAAATGTATATATATTTATGTAGAACAGCTGACAACTATTTAATGTAGCAGCCTCCAGCCTCAATCAGCGCCTAAATACGAAACTGGACGCATGCCTTTTTCACAAGTCACGGTGGGAGCTTGGCAGATACTTTGCGGATGGCGGCGATCATGCTGGATTTGTTGTTGTGCGAAATCATTTCGACGTATAATCAGACAAAGTAGTCCAACGGGTTCGGGTCAGGGAAGAAGGGGTCAGCGAGAAAAGGGCCAAAAGTCGTAGTATGTAGGAGATCATAAAATTTGTCTTAATCTTGCTCTTTTGGGGCGTAGCAATTTATGATTGTAAGTCTGGTATTGTTCTCCAAGTCAACAGAAAGTGTAATGATCCGATTCGAAATACTTTTGGACAAGAAATAAAATGATTTTGTAATGGCTCGACTTAATGGCAAACCAACACCGGGTTGACGAGGTTTGACGAGGTTTGTTTTCATTATTCTCTGACCCCCCCCCAAAAAAAAATAAAAATTAGTACACATCTTCGTCTCATCTAAGTTGGTTATTACAGGCCAACCGGCTTTCGGATAAAACAGCTACGTCAATTTTGTATTTTTGCAACTCAAGAGATACAATGATGTTTTGTACTTTTGCAGAATTATTATCCTGGAGCCCACAAACATTCCAGGATCCAACAGAAAATATTTATTTACGGTTGTCCTTTTATCACACACACACACTCACACACACACATTTGTTGGAACGTTTTTATCGTTAATTCAATGCAGTTATGTTGAATGTAGAAACTATGCATATAATTCATTTAAATAGTGAACTGGAATTAATAATCTAATAATAAATAAAATAAATAAATATAGAAAAAGAACGCTTGTGTGTTTAAGCAATATGCATATAACTTTATATAAGCTATAATAATTTATATAATTAGTTATAATAATTTCTATAAGTTATAATATATATATATATATATATATATATATATATATGTATATATCTATATATATATGCATATATATACACTTGTGCCCGATATTATTCATACCCCTCGGATCTTTGAGATTTCTATAAGAATATTGCTCAAACCAGAAGATAGACAATATTAAAGGGATTTCAAACAATAAATCAAGCATAAGCATTTAATTTAAACTCAACAAATAAATAAATTATGCAAGTTTGAAGCATTATACTAAGAAAAACAATAATGGCACTAGTCCAAAATTATTCATACCTCTCTTACTAATAGTCAATAGCATGCCCTTTATTCTTAATAACTGCCTGTAACCGTTTTGGATATTTATCAACAAGGTTTTTACAAGCATCAGCACTGATTTTTGACCATTCTTCAATGCAGTAGTTCTCTTAATCCCTCAAATTTCTAGGTTTCCGCTTTTTAACCTCAGTTTTCAATATGTGCCAGAGGTTTTCGATAGGGTTCAGGTCAGGACTCTG
>NC_136490.1:156298917-156663917 GCF_053919585.1 Euprymna scolopes | reverse complement strand
GGCACTTTCAACCACCGGGTGTTTTTTCTTTTTTGTTGTTAAGCAAGCCATCGACCAATTGCCGATTCGCTTATGTGCTTTTTTGGCTACTGCTGCTAATATCCTTGGACGCTAGCTAACTTACAGCTCCTGGTGTTTTTTTTTTCATACGCGCTCATACATGCTCTGTTACCAAAATTAAAGAAGAAAAGAATACACATAAAGAATTTAGTAAAAAAAAAAGTGACGAAAAAAATAAGAAATACATCTTCTATTTTCTCAGAATATATGTATATGTATATATATATATATAAATATATATATATATATATAAACATATGTGTATATACATATATATATATATACATATATATAAACATATATAATATATATATAAACATAGATATATTATATATATATATAAATATATATATATAAACATATATTTATATATCACAGGAAAGCGACACATATATTAAATAGTTGTGTGTCAGCATTTATAACGAATTATTTAATTTTTGATTGTAATTATGAACAATTATTTATCCCAATTTTTGCCTACTACAGGAGTATATCAATTTTTTCTATCAATGCTATTTTATGTTATTTTATTTTAGTCTTTAAAAGTTTAGCATGTATCCACGTTTAAGAGTACTTTGCTTTTTCAATGACTATCTATGTATTTAAATATGTTCCCCGGTATTTTCCAGTTTGCATAATAATTTCAATTCATATATTTTACTAACATTTCAAATCACGATTTTTAAATATAACCCCATCCTATATTTGAATTAATGTCATAATTCATAAATTTTACCTTAATCGAAGTAATGTTAGAAGACATTAATATCAAAATATTAAAATGTATTTATGTTAAATCAAAGATTTAAAGATTTTAGAAGCAATAAAAATTCACTTAAATCTTAGAAGGTTTACGAAACTCATGAAAAATATAATTTAACCTTTAGATATTTAGTTCAAGTTTCAAAAACGTTTTTGATTATTTTATTGATTTTATAAACTCTTCTTCAAAACAATATAAACGTAATAGTTGGCTTCATCTCAAGCATAACAGTCGCTATAAAGATTTACGACACTATTACGTGCCATGTAAATAGATTACGTATAATTTGTCTAAATCTTGTGTTCATTTCCATCATTTTTCTGTCATATTTGGAGACAAATAGACCTGATAGAAACAGAATCATTACAAGATCTAGTTGAAAGTAACCTATTTATGACGAGATTACTCAAGGTTATCAATATCATGGACGAGGTTTCAATCATTTTAATCTTCGTACAATCCAATCGATAGAAATCTATATATTTTCCGAATGTTACAAGTTAAAATGAATATCGCGAACAAACAAACAACAAAACTTTTAAGGTGGTGGGTTCATTTTACTTTTACCAGTAACTTCCATAGGCTTAATAAGTGTTAAACTTTCATGCACGTCAGACCTACTGATATCAGTGAAGAGAAAATAGAAAATCGAAGCATAAGTTCATTAAATATGTCTAAGTCCCATATTTTATTGAATGGAATGTAAACAGCGTTATATGCAAACACGTCGGTGACACAATGTTAATAAAACAATTGACCGTACACTCAATGTTACAAATTAGTTACGACCAAATGTAAGATCTATATATTAACTAGCTGGCCGTATGTAACTTTTCGGTCGTAAAATACTTTAACATGCGGGGAGGGGGTGTCCGGCTTTACCCGGCTTTTGCCAGTCGTTAAATACGCTTAAATATATTTCAATTCGTGTAGATTACGTATATATATACTTATAAAGCCGTGATTTCGAAAGTAAACAAAGTATTTGGATGGCGTCAGCTAAGAAGAACCGAAAATCAAACTTTCGCATTCAAAGCTGGGAACGTTACAACATTTCCAATGTGAAACGCATATAAACTGATTTAAAATATACTAAGAAGAATGTACAAAATGTAGAACGATATGTTGCGACTTTTACTATCGGAGAGACAGATTTTGAAAATATCGAGACAAACAGACAGACATAGTGAGTTTTATAAATTAGATTTATGCAGATTTCGTATTTATGAGTATAGAGTCAAGTCTATCGATTATAATATTGTGCCTAATATAATGTAGTTATTATAAAAGTTAAAAAAGACAAATGGTACTGCATCTGAGATTTTTTTTTATATGGAGGTAACCACTTATCAATGCCCGGAGGCCACTCAGGATAAGGGTTATTGCGCGTACAGTAATCAATGAGATAATATTGTAGTACTCATTATTATTGGAGATTTGACAGAGTCTCTTACTTAAGGGGGCGGTTTGTCAGGATTTTTTTATGTTGGATTTGAAGACATCCAACTTGTCGTCAGGTGGGAAACAGGCAAACGGAAGAGAGTTCCACAGTCGTGCACTTCTGATAAAGAAGCTCTGCCAATGGAATCTACGTTTGGATTTAGGCACAGATAAAGAGTGGGGAAATTATTGACAGTAGTTTCAGCCAGACGGGTGTTTCTCGTGAAAGATTGGCGAAGGGGGGGCGAGAGATTGGAGCTCAGACGAGGACCTGCCATGGAAATAACGATAAAACAAAGACAGCCTCGCAACGTCTCTTCTGTGGGAGAGAGGCTGCAGGGAAGAGAAAAGGGCATCCCCCACTAAACCACGAAGTCTATTTTGTACTCTGTCAAGGAAGGATAGGTTGTTTTTAGCAGCTCCTGCCCAGAAGTGGCAGCAGTACTCCATCCTTGGAGTACTTGGCTTTTATACAGATAGAGAATTGCATCAGTAGTGAGATATCTTCTGGATCGGTAGAACGATCCCACCATTTTCCCAGCGTCCTTGGCAACACCCCTGATGTACGTGTTCCATTTCAGATCAGGAGTAAAGGTCACACCCAGAAGCTTGCCAAAACATGGAGCCTCCCCAAGGTGAGAGCCATCCATTTCAATTGATTCCAGATGAGGGTCAGAGCGTTGATGATGTAAAGATAGAAGCTTGGTTTTGGATGCATTAAAAGTGACTAGCCACCTCTTCCCCCATTGTACCACGAGCTCAATATCAGAGGAAAGAGAATAAGAGATAACTCTGTCATTTACGGCCTTTGATGTGTTGCTATAGATGGTCGTGTCATCAGCATAGATGTCAACGAATGATATATATATATATATATATTACAAAATATTACTAGTCATAATGCTCTATGTATTATCCCATCTAAATATGAATTGCTCAATATACAGGATAGAGCAAATAAAGTAAATTAAAGTTATTCAATGAAATTTTAAAAAAATATATTTTAATCAAGGATTTTTTTTATTATTCCAAGTAAGACAAAGGATACTTTAAAAATTTTATCTCCTAATCCTATAGGATTTAATGCCTACCATCTCTGCAGAGGAGAAAATATTAGCAAATAGATAAATGGTATTCACCCTATTGGCTAAAGTCAGTTGGCCATGAAAAATCATAATCAAAGATTGATTTAATAGAAGCCACATAGCAGGGGAAATTGAAAAAAAAAAGGATATAAAGTCTTACTTCCAAATTGTGCGGTAAAATCCAAGGTAACTGCCCTTTAAAGCTGTGAGGTAATGAGACCCAAGCTGTATATTGTGCCGTCCACATCATAGAGTAGAAATCCATGTTGGACATATTTCTGGAGTAATTCTTCTTTATGGGCCGGTGAAAAGATTTTTAAGGTCTGGTTGAAACTTTTTATTAAAGACCTTAGTGTTACTGGAATTAAGCGTTAGTAGGATAGGATAGGAAGAAAGGGTAGTGGAGGGGAGAAGGAATCGAGAACTGGAAAAATCGAAACACTTGGGGATATTGGAATCAGAAAAAATAGTGGCTATTTTCCAATTCCAAAACGATTCTTTTGCTTTTATTTGATTTTGATTAAAACAAAATGTTTCATTGCTGGTAATAATGATAAAATGATAAATATTTATTGATTTAAACTATCATTAAAGTAAAAATCGATAGATAACTGGAAATGTTTTCTCAATCATTAAATCATTTCTCTCCCATAGGCTCATAAGAGTAGTGGGAGATGGACAAAAATCGGAGGCCTGCAATATAAATGCTGGAGTCCCTCAGGGATCAATCCTAGGCCCAACTCTCTTCCTGATCTACACTAATGACCTCCCTAAACACATACTTAAATCATTCGTTGATATCTATGCTGATGACACGACCATCTACGGCAACGCATCAAAGGCTGTAAATTACAAAGTTCTCTCTGATTCTCTGTCCTCTGATCTCGAGCGCGTGGTTCAGTGGGGGAAGATGTGGCTGGTTACCTTTAATGCATCCAAAACCGAACTCCTATCCTTACATCATCAACGCTCTGATCCCCATCTGGCATCAATTGTGATGGATGGCTCTCGTCTGGGTGAGGCCCCGTGTTTTGACAAGCTTCTGGGTTTGACCTTTACTCCTGATCTGAAATGGAACACTTACATCAACTCTGTTGCCAAGGTCACTGGAAAGATGGTGGGATCGTTCTACCGCTCCAGAAGATATCTCACTATTGATGCAATTCTCTATCTATGTAAAAGCCAAGTACGTCCAAGGATGGAATACTGTTGCCATATCTGGACAGGAGCTGCTAAACAAGCCTATCCTGCCTTGACAGAGTACAAAATAGACTTCGTGGCTTAGTGGGGGATGCCCTTTTCTCTACCCTGCAACCTCTCTCCCACAGAAGAGACGTTGCGAGCCTATCCTTGTTTTATCGTTATTTCCCTGGCAGGTTTTCGTCAGAACTCCAATCTCTGGTACCCCCTCGCCAATCTTTTACGAAAAACACCCGTCTAGCTGAATCCACTGTGAAAAATTTCCCCCACTCTATATCTGTGCCTAAATCAAAACGCGGATTCCATGAACAAAGCTTCTTTCTTAGAACTGCACGCCTGTGGAATTCTGTTCCGTCTGCCTGCTTCCCACCGGACTACAACTTGGATGTCTTCAAGTCCAATGTTAACAAATTCCTAATGAACCGCCCCCTTAAGTAAACACTTCAGCAAATCTCCACACTAACGTAATGTACTTCCAATAACCCTTATCCCTGAGTGGCTTCCGGGCCTTGATAAGTGGTGATCACTGTGTAAAAAAAAGAAAAATTATACTGCACAAACGGATTCTTATGTTTAGGAAAATATCTGCATATTTAACATATTTTTTGCGGAAATTGGGGAAAATAACAACTCTATAGTTATATATTAAGAGGTTGATAAAGAATCGGAATCGGTTATTGTATCGGAATTGTGTAAAATATTGGAATCGTCCTATCACTATTGTATAAAATAATTTTTATGTATACTGGTTCGAATTAAAATTTAAAATGCAAAAGTTAGGTATCATACCTGTGTTCAAAACAGAAATATTCATTTCGAACGCGCTTTTGTCATATCAAAGAACCTACTGCTAATTGCATATATCAGGCCTTTCTGCTTGTGTGGTTCTAGGGTTGTAAGCCATGTTTAGTTCAGACCAGTTTCCGATGGTTAGTTGTTCTACACAAGTCCTGTAGGTGACTGGTTCTCAGTAGAAAGTTCTCGAGTTGGAAGCCACAGAGCAAAAGATTCTTCCCGTGTTGACACGAAGAAAACATATGCGAAGTTGCTACAGAAAAGGTTTAATTTTTATGGAGTAACTCTGCTTTCTGATTGGTGGTAGCAGAACATGAATTACTTTGATTCGTCAGTTCCTAGCAGCATCATTTATAAATATAATCTCCCGACTGTGCTGGATCATACCCCCATTATCATCCAAAAATATTGCAACAATGCAATACAACTTTTCAAATCCACTTGTGGTGTTAGGTTGTGTAAGGTGTAAACTTTGGTCATAATCGCCTGCTCCTTTATCGATCAGATTATTTGGATTATTGCCACTTATTGAAGACATTCCGATACAAACCCTATCTAAGAACACTGCCAGGCACATAAAATACTTTCGTGTGAAATTTCATAAAAATCGGCCCAACCGTTTTAGAGTTCATAGGGAATGAACAGAGTTTCTTTTATATAATAGTACAGATACGGAATGAAAACAATAGTGAGCGCAAGCTACGATTCTGACATTTTAACACGAACGCGCCTCTGTGATATAAAAGAACACGTTCTCCGACAGATTGCAATAGTCTCTCAGTCTTTAAACAATATAGCATAGCCGTTACGCTTAAATCGTGTTCGTTACAGTTCAAACCTCTCTCGGACCCCCACGCGTTCCAGCACTGTCGAGGAACAAACAAAAATATATCTATATATCTATAAAAGTGAAATTGTCTTTGTGTGTGTATATTTCCTTAACAAACTATTCTGTCAATTTCGAGTCTACAGACTCGAGATTAGACGTAAAGGGTATTGAGATTTGGGAAAAACTTTTTAATCGGTTTTCGGACAGAAATTTGTCTTTCACGGGGGTCAAAGTTCAACAATTTGACCTTTGAAAACTCTACCAAATACCACTGCCAATTTTTGAACACTTGAAAATGTAAATGTAGATTCCTTGGCCATGGATAAACTTTAACTTGAGTTGAGCCCAAAAGAAATTGGCGTCAAAGTTAAAAATACTTCTCCTCTGAGCCAAGTTTTTGTTTAAATATTGGAAATCTTACATAAAGTATAAAAGGCAAGCTTTTTAATCGGTTTTGGGCGAAATTTTGGCTGCTAAGAGGCCACAGCTTAAAGAGTTGATCTTTGCAGACTCTACCAAACTCCTCCGCCGATTGTGGGTTTAAACACTTGAAATTTTAGATGTACCCTGTACGTGAGTACACATTTTTAATATATATATATATATATATATATATATATATATATATATACATATGTGTGTGTATATATATATATATATATGTGTATATATATATATATGCACAAAAAGTTATGAACATTACATAGGGCCCCAGCAAAGCTAGTTGAACTGCTATTAAATGAATAAATCCGACTCTATTTTTCTTTCTTTTTTTTAATACAACGCGTTTATAGTAGAACCCCTGGACACGGTTGTCCCAGGATACGTTTATTCCAGTGGAATATGATGTTTTTCTTGACCCTGGTTACGGTATTTGTCTCCCTTTATGGCGTTGTTTATAATGTTATTTCATAATATACATGTGTATTATATACTGTACTGTATTTTTTTACTAATTTTTAATGTATGATAATAAGTAGTTGACTTCTCTTCCATCAATGGCTTGCCATTAGTATTGCTTCTTTGCGGGTCACAAGATTGTTAACTTCAAATCTGATGCCAACCACATCTCATAAATCATCCTCGTGCGTTATCACATTTTATTCATCCAATTATTTTCAATCCTTTCATAATATTATTAATCCTTAAATTGTCTTTTAGCCTTGATAAGTTGTGACTTATGAATAAACATAAAATGATAAATCCGTGCCTAAACCTTAATGTAAATTTCATGAACAAAATTTATTTCTTAGAACTGCACGTCTTTGGTACTCTTCCATTTCTCTGTTTTCCAACTGACTACAATATAGTCGTCTTCAAGTCCACCGTGAACAAATTCTTGATGAGCCATCCCGTTAAGTAATCCAATTCATCAAATTTCCACTAAGGATTACTACGACATCTCCCCCTTTACAACTGTACCATTGTTAAACATTATCCTCGAACAGCGTCAAGTAAGTGGTGATTCTTTTGTAAAAAAAGAAAAAAACCAAAAAAATCTTTTCCTTGCCCCGATTTTTTAATTATTCCACATATTTCTGCCTTTTTGGACTACTTTGGACCATCTTCCAATCACGCGATTCCCATGGATTTTACTTGTTGAAATGGAAACTTAACCAACTTTTTCAGTTTTTGATTTTTGGATTTTACCGTTATTGGATATTTTACCCTTCCTCAGACTATCCATTCGCGTGAAATCACCTTTTTCTTCACCATATTCCCTCTCCTTCACTATTTGTTTCCAAGTAAGATCTATCACTTACTTGTAGTTTCATCATATACTTTTGCAAACAAAATCCGATCCCGCATTTTGCTAAATCCTACCCTCTGATGAGAAGGAAAGTATTTCTTCAAAATAATTTTTAACACGTTTTATTTACTACTTGTTCTCGTTATAAGCTCTATTTCCTATTTGGTTTTTTCGACCTTTTACATCTGGTTGAGATTACTTTATAAATATTAACTCTTTAATATTTATAATATACTTTGATTTTGCCATCTTGGATTACATTGGTAAACTTAACTGTAAAGCGTATCATATATATATATATATATATATATATATATACATATATATATACATATATATATATATATATATATATGTATATAGCAGGTAATATAATTGTCTGAATTATCGACGGTTTCCTTTCTTCTTACTTGTTTGGATCGTTCTATTCATGGCAATTTTAAATATGCTTTTTATGTAGCATTGTAATAAAGTTTTTATTTCATTAACTACTTTGCTAAAATTGCTAACTTCTGTAACCCTCTACTTACTTTTTCTACCATTATAAAACAAAGACGGATTGGTTTTCTTGATTTATAAGATGGCAATGAGTCTTTCTTAGGTTCAGTACATTTATTGGCTTAACGTTTTGTCTGAGTTTTACGTCCAACTTCATCTCAAACCTAACCAAAAATACTTCGCAATTTATTTTTTATAGACAGAAACCATCATCTATAATTTGAGAATTATATCATTTCATTTTCGTGATATCGAAAAAACATAAACACATTTTTTCATGGATTTATTCTATATACCTCCTTATCTTTAAAAAATATATATGTATATATATATAGAATAAAGTAATTTTGAGATCGTAGTGCTTCACGCCTTTCTGAAACTTACTTGATGTGCTCCCTCTTGTAAAACTATATGTGGAAAGAGTAATTTTAAAAATGGTGTAAATAGGGTTAGTACCGGATATGACTTCAGTAGTTTACGATTTGAAAACTACTTTATTTCATAAATATTTTAAGAGAGTTGTGTGACATTGAGTCAGCAATGGAAATGTCTGAAGCACTTTACGAAAAAAAAATTAAGTGATTTTACATATATATATATGTATATATATATATATATATATATATATATATATATATATATATATATATATATATATTAAGAGGCGGGAGTATGGAATCAGTCCTGGAAATGGCAAAAGCAGGTTACGATCTAAAAATTACTTTTTTCACATATATTGTTTATGACCGGGGGGGGGTCATGGGGTCAGTTCCGAATATATCTGAAGCTTTTGATATGAAAATTACTTATTTCATATATATATATATATATATATATATATATATATTTTAGAGTGAGGGGTATATGGAGTTTATCTCAGAAATGGCTATAGCAGTTTATGATCTGAAAATAAACTAATTACCTCCCTTGTATCAGCATTTACAATTTTCTGTGAAAGATAAATCTGATCCACTCAATAATTGCCCAATTACTATCTTTATATTATTTGCGTCAATATATTAATCAATTAAACATGTCGAAGCCCATTCTATTTCTGATATTTTAGCGATAATCTCTTGGCAAATGTATTATGCAGTGGATAAGGAATGAGGAAGCTGGGGCTGCAGCCATTGGTATATCATAAGCCTTTGACAAGGTCTGGTACGAAGGTCTTTTTATGTACGTTAACGCATACTGTATTACTGAACGAAGACTTGATATAATCAGACCCTTTTTTAAGTAAATAAAAAATCAAGTAGCCTTTGATGACCGTAAATCCAAACAGTATGATAAATGTAGGGACCTTATATATGTTACTTTCTTATATCAATGAATTACCTCCCCGATAATATATTTTTCACGTCAACATTGATAAAAATCTCTTATGATTTTTTTATTTGACAGGATTCGAAAAAACATTCAATTACGTGTTCTTTTTAATTGGTCCATTTCAGCAATTAAACATACTAGTGTAAGCTGTGGAAATTCCACGGCGGCATTTTTCATATGTAATATATTGCTATTCTATAGAAGTTAAGCGTAAATGGAGAACCCGCGATATTATTGTAGCCGTCTTTTTTAAATCGTTAATTTTTTATCTGAGTTATCTGATAAATGTTGTGTCAGAATATATCTAGTTATTACGGTTTACCTCCGATATCATTATAGGAGTCTGTGACATATTTCCATTGTACATACGACCGGCACGAACGTAAAACCCACGATATTATTATACCATCTTTAGACAGAGCAAATACTAGACTTGAGTACTAGTAAGAAGACCAAGAAGGTACATTTTCGTTTCACGTACGGTTCAAAAGCGAAATTACATTTTATAATATTTTTACATTGTGCCGTCGGTATCGAGATACCAACATGCAATTTACATCAAATTAGCTTATTCATACAATAATTGAATACTCCTTTTTAATAAGTAGGATATCCCGATCAAATGACGTAAACTCTGAAAACCGTGGCACATGTATATACGTATGTACTTACGTACGCACTTTGAATTCACTACAGTATTAATGTATAGATTCTTCTCAATGTCTAACTTATTTAATGTATTTTAGCATTGTGGAATAGTTCTAGTAGCAGACATGCGCATTTGACATCACAATAATCAAGCATTATGAGCGTGTCTGTACGTCCGTTTATTTCTTTGATCTATTTGTCTAGGACCTTATCTCGCGGCATGATTCTTAACAATAAGCGTTCCATGAAGTTTTTCACCGTAATTACTTACAGTTTAACCCTATGCACCGTATCCCCTTCCGTCGTGGATGGTCATATCGACATGAAAGGAAAACCCCGGGGACACTTTCTATATGCAAGGAAGATGAAAGAAATGCAGACAATGAAGCACATAGCACGGACAGAATAGAATTAACTTAATAGTTTGATAAACATACTGCAAACAGCCACATTGAGTCTTCTAGACAATTGCGTAAGGTGATTATCGTATGAAGCAATTAAAATGTTACGAGGTTCATTAAGATCTCTCCTGCACATTGCGGTACACTGATTTCGAAAAGTTGAAATCCTATAAAAGAGTTATATAGAATTCAGCACAAAGTAGTGATGACGCGTTATATATATATATATATATATATATATATATATATATATATATATATAGTTTAGTGGAGAGGTAATTAATAAAAAGCTTAAGAAAGTGCTCAATACTGTTGTACAGCAAATATGCGTTTTATTTTTTGTTACCGTATCTTTCTGTTAAGTTACATTATTGTTTCGGCTACACAGCCGCTTTTTGGCCGTCTGTAGCGTCCTCAGACTTTTACAGAAATGTTCACTATTTTGGGATGAAAGAGTGGAAGAGCGAATGAGGTCAGAGGGGGTTGAGAGTAAGGCGGAAAAGGAAGAGAGGAAGGGAACAAAGAGGGAAGGTGGGGGTGAGGCGTTTGGTATGTCGATAATGTTTTAGTTTTGGGGTGTAAGGAACTTGTGGGGGAGGGTCTGGGAAGTTCATTTCTGGTGTGGCTGAGGGCATAGGGATACATGAGGGGAAGGGGAAGCTGTCTTTATCCTCGTCTTTGCCCTGAAGGAACTATTGTGCATGTAGAATCTCTGCTTGAACGTCCCTTTCGTTATCCCTATGTATGTCTCTGGTTTATCACTGGTCTCGTGCGTAAGTATCGCTTCGTACACGAGGGATTTCGCCTTCCATTTTCCCTCTAAGGGGCAGTCTTCCCTGGATCTGCAAGAGCAGCCCTCAGTTTCATTTTCATTGCGTTCCTTTGTGATTCTTTTTTTAATCGATGGAGCGGTGGAGTAGCTGACCTTAATCGTGTTTCTATTGAACAGTCTATGTTGTAGAGGGAAGTTTCTGCCTAGCAGTTTCAGGAATAGGTGCCCTACTCGTGTTTTTGTGTTGAGGGAAAACGGAAGTGAAAACCAAATGATGTTCCGCCTCCTGTTGCGCCTGTCTTTTGTTGGCTGATTTTGGGTTGGTCGGTATTTGATGCTTTCCCTGAATCCACTTTTTTGGAGCGCTTCATTGTAATATGGGGCTGCTTGGTTGAAGATGGTGGCGTTTGATGAGAGCGTAGAGATTCTATTGCTGATGCTGGCAACCATGTTTTTGAACACCGTAGGGGGTGACAGGATTCTTTGTTTATGTACCGGAGTGTCTCGTTGGTTTTGTGGAAGAGTTTATGTGTCTTATTTTTTAGATTTAGAGTTGTGTCTAGAGAATCCACTTCGTGTAGATTGGTGCTAATAGTAATCTTAAAACCTTGTTCATGGAATGTTTTGGTTAAATCTTTTCTAAGCTAATTCCGTTGTGATCGCGTGAGAGCCAAATGCCGTCGTCTCTATACAGGCCGAATATATGGTTAGGGAATTTTTTGTTTAGGGTATCTAGTAGGAAAAGGCCTATTAAGTCGCAGATGTCTGCACTATCGTAGGCCCCATTGCCACGTAAATTGGGTCCTCTGGATTTGATTTTTTTACTCAGGTTTTCCTTCACAGAATAAGAGGTTTAAATTAGCATGCATGATGGTTTCTATTTCTATATTGCTAATGTTTTTGTATTTTGATGCGAATTTCAATTCTTTTTCTAGTGCGTCTTTTGTGATGGAGGGTTAAAAGTCTGGTTGTGTGAATTTGCATCTATGTTGGTCGGTTATATTGTTGAACCATTTTAACACTGACTGCGTATTGCCCCATATGTTGAGGTTGGTTTTACTTATTATATTCTTGATTTTTTTCTTTTATTATAGCTTTACTGGCTAATACTATTTCTCTTTTGGCTGGGTTTATAAGTCTGCAGGATGGGTTGTTGGTGAAGTTTTCCTCATGGTCTTTTAAAGTTACGAACGCTTTTCTCTTAGCTAGGCGGTTAGCTCTATATCCTATGCCTAATTTCGTAGCTACTTCCATGGCTATTATGTTAATAGATCTATATGTTTCTTTATTTGTTATTTTATATTTATCGTTAATTGCGTTTAATATTAGTTGCTTTTTCTTTGCCTTGTCCATTTTATATAAATTTTTGGCTTTATCGGAGAAAACTATTGCGTCATTATTCCTTTTTAATCTCCGTATATCGTTAGTTAAAGATCTCTGGAATTTGTTTGGCTTGTATTTAAACTCTAATGCTGGGATAATGTCTAATTAGTCCTTTTCAAATTTTTCTAATTCGTCTATTTTTCCTGGGTATTTAATTAATTTAAACCCAAAATAGTTTTTTCAGTCTTCTATTTTTGTTAGGAGCATCCTCGTGTATAGCTGGTTGCTGGGGGTTGGTATGTTCTTCTCGAAGTATTCCAAGGTGCATTTTTCCATTTTTTAAATTTTTATCCCAAGGTGTGTAAGCCGTGGGTTCTTCTGTGATGTGGGTTTTTTTCTCTAGAGTGCTCGACCGCCAGGCTGTCGGTGTTCAGCTGTCACTAATAGCAGGGGCTATGTATATGCTTACTGTATTTTGGGGAAAGAGTTCCAACAAAGTGCTCGATTACAAAGAAAAACTTTTTCGATATAACAGCTAAATATTTATTTATTAGTTTTACAGAAGTTCAGAAAAAAATTAATACTGTCGCTTTCAAGGCCAAACACAACGGGAAACCTTTAATGGTAACACGTAAATAATGTTCGGCTCTCGTCAGCCATCTTGTATTCTGCCCCGGGCATATTTTTTCAGGTCCGCATATGTTTGTTTATATAATGATGTATGTTTTTATTTATTAGACTATAGCTAGTTCCTGTATATACATATATGGGTGTGTGTTTGTGCGTGCGTTTATATTTATACATACACACACACACACACACATATATATATATATATATATATATATGGGTGTGTGTTTGTGTGTGCGTTTATATTTATGCATACATATGTATATATATACTTATATACATATATATATTTATTAATATATATATACACACACATACACTTTTCGTTTTTTTTTCTATATAGAATAGTTAGGCAGAGTGTGAAGCTTACTTATACGACTTATGAATGTATTAGGAATGTTATTATAAAGTCTTGCCTTACGAAATGCATGTTAATTCCACTTATTGGCACTTATTTCAAATGCTAAGAAACGTTGTATTCTCGTATATACTAAGTAAATAAGCCTCAACACTATAAATTATCACATAATGCAATTTCATGATACACTTATATGAAAACAGAGTATTTAGCGTCACGCGGATATCACACATGGCTGATGCTAATTTAATTGTCTACTCGCTTATGCAAAAATATATAAAGTCAATCTGTACGACTTGATTATTTATTTATATTACACCAAAATAAAACAATCACAAGAGGTAGTGCTCCCTAAACGTATCTATTGGTACTCTGATTGTCCGAACTTCTTACTGCGACAAATAGTTTCTCTTTTTCCCTATTAGAGTACCACTGTCAATGATGATCAACCCAAGAGTTGGGCGAGTATAAACTTTTTTTGAAATGCAATAATTAATGTTCAACGTTAAATTGTTGCCAGTTTTGAAGCGATAAAATAGAATGCCACATTGTACAAAGAGTTGACACAAATGATATGTATATATTGCAATCTACTTTTTACTATGCATTTAGGATGGATATATACAGATATGGACTCTGGGCGTTATACGTTTGCTACAGGACGTACTAAAAAGTCAGTTAATTAAACGTTTAATGGTCGGCAACTTTTATAATAGGTGTAATCATGTCCGTTGGAAAATGTAACCGTTGTCTATAGATGGGTGTTCGTTTGTCAATTAAAGAAAATTACCAATTTACTTCATCAATTTACTTGACCTATTTACTCTTAAGTAAAATGCAGTCTTAAGTGCTGGGTTAGATGTTCAGCCTTATGTGCGGGTGATTCTTAAAATAGAATCGTGTATTACTTAAGAGTTTTATCAGACCATGGCTGTTATAATGAAAGCAACTTATCTCTCTCTATGCAATGTAGTAATATGTTTTCTCTAATATTCCATGGCAATCCTTAAGCTTGACAGTAATATTATCGGGTCGACAAACTACGTGAAGTACTAACCCATTAGATCCCCCGAAACATTAAAAGGGAAGTACTAAAGACGTAGAACAGCAATCCGAACAATAATCTGACAAATATAATTATCTGTCAAAAATAAGTAACATAAATGAGTTTACAAACAATTTCTCGTACAATATATAGAACAACTTATAAGCTGTAATTTATCATGTACTATTTGGATCGTTTGAACTATTATTCGAATCTAAGTTCTTTTTTCCACAACATTTCGGCCGACGTAACATCCGGCCGATTTTAGGTGTATTCATACTGATTGTTATTCCTAAATGTTGAAAAATATTTGATTTATTTCATTGCTTTACCAACGAATATATCCGTTCGAAATTCAAAACGCAAATAGCGCCAATAATATTCAATCTAAATGTGTCAGAGGGCACAACGGCCGAATCGTTGTGAAAAACACAACCAAGATGAGAACAATAGTCCGATCAATCGAAATAATACAAAAAATAATTATCAATCCTAATCTCAAAAATATACATACATTATAAACTTTAATTGACTGATCAAATTGTTCATGATTTATTCAGCCATCTATATTTTAATTGCTGCGCTCTATTCATTTCTTATACTGCGTAATATCTAGCATAATTATAATCCTATTTTTCAGCGTCGTCATCTAACTTGCCTACGTGATTGCACACACCATATACATATATCCACAACTTATGTAAAAAAATAAGTTGATTTTCTTTAATATAAGATTAACAAAAATAAAAAATGATCTGTTTTACTACTGCTACTACTACTACTACTACTACTACTACTACTAATAATAATAATAATAATAAATTCTGTGCAAATATTTACAGCACATGAAATAACAACTGAAATAACAGATCTACTCTGAATAATCCTGGACAACTTCTCAAAGAAAAAAAGAAACAAATGCCGAAAAGGAGGAAGGCCTAATCTACACTGAATAGAAAAAAAGATACTGTAATAGGTAAGATGTTTAAAAATACGAACAACAGAATAAAATAATAGACCGGATATATAAATAAATGTACGAAAATCTCCGTTAATCATGGTAATAGAGTATAATCATCATCATTCGGAATGAAAGTGTTAAGGAGTTATTTGACTGAGACACGACTGTGAGGATTAAATAGATGCGTCTAAATTGAAAAATATAGCCGCTGTCTTCTAACTCATAACAGCCCTACCAATGCGTCTAACGCCTAGCAAGACGTGCTTCAAGTTTGGTACACCTAATTATCTGATCAAAGATTGATATTTATTTGAAAAATAAAACACCTAATTTACAATTTTCTCCGAAAACGATGTCTGATAAAAGGGATAGTCGCCGAACAACTATCCGAGCACACAGCAACTCTCACGGTGCTACAAGTATTTCAAGTTGGGTTTTCATCAACATGAAATATTAATTTATTTGATTACTTATATCGAAAATAAGTTTTAAGCCAGTTTTAAGTAAGCAAAAAACGTATAAGTTTCATAGGCATTTATCAGCTGACTCTAAGGGGGAAAACTGAAATATAAATGGGTTAAAAAGGCAAATGTTTCCATATTAGTAGTGTGGGACACTATTTGACACCAGTTGCGTTCGGACATTAGTAAGCTATGTAGTGTGTGAACATTGAAACCCACGAAATACCGCTGTGTTGTGTAGAAATCTGAAACTATAACTACATGTAAATAATATAGGGCCACAAATATTAGATGTTCTAACTGTTTGATAAAAGGTAAATGTATGGCTTGGATTTATGCTATAGAGAATATAGATCAAGTTCAGATCTGAAATTCAGATGCCGTTTACGATAGGCGGTTTTCAGCATTATAAAGCTATAGTATTTACCAAACTGGGTGTTCAGGTTTTTCTTTTTCCCTGAAGAAAGAATTTGGACGGCAACTCGGCAGTGGTGTGAATCTCAGCCATCAACTTAAGTTAAAATAATTAGCGGGACAATACTAAGTACCAAATATATGTTACGGGCGTACAACAATGTGTAGGAAAATGTGGCTTAACAATAGTTTGCTAGTAATATACTCTGAATAAAAACTCAGTCGTCTAAAAGGAAACTATATGTAATGTGGAAATGGATAGTAAATGTAAGGTGCGTCCCGTGCTCAAGAATGAGTACGGAGATGCTTTTTCCCGTTTATTCTAATTCTATTATGTGTAACTAATTGTATTTATTCTGCTGATAATATTTAATTGATTATTTTTCTCTTAATTAAAAAGAACCGAGCGTTTACAAATGAGTTGCGTTCCTGATTACGACAACTTTGCGTGTAAGGAGATGAACATTTTATTTTAAAAAAAATCAACATTCCAATTGGTTTAATTAACATAAACGTTATATATTAATATAAGATTTCATGCAGATAACCTGTTCGGCACTTTAGTGTCGACCAATTTTCTGCATTCATAGCAGATCTGAGTTGGGAGAATTGATGTAGTCATCTTCTCCACTATGGCCAAGAAAAGAACGTTTACGCGCTAAAATCAAAATACATATATAAGGTGTAAATTTCACAAGGACTGGTAATTTTTTCTTTAGATTGTGTCCCATCACGGAGGAAACGAGTCAAGAGTCGATGTTCATGGTTTGCAAACCTTGTTTGTTTAGTGCTAGTAAAGACAATCGACGTAACATGTCATCAGAGAAGGCGAAATGAAGAGTAGTATGTTTAAATACTAATATATAAATTACACTCACGTTGACATATTTGTAGACCAACAATGTTAAGCAAAGTTGAACCTGGCTAGCACATAATGGGTGACCATTTAAGAATAGCAGACGCTGTATGTAGAAAGATGTTGACAATTCGGTAGTTCTGTATTCAAACTAAGCTTCAGTTGTCTCGACGTTGTTCTGCCACTATATTAGGCTATATAACGGCATGGTGAGACTAGCTCTGCACGTCCAACTTCATTTTAAACGAAACCAGAGTGAGCAATCCACTATTCCTTGCATTAGATGTTCCTTCTGACAGATGAACTGCTTTACAGGCTTTAACATCTGAGAATAGGGGATAGAAGGGTTCGACCGTTGACTTTGACTGAAGATGTATTCTAAGTTGTATCGTTGTACAATCGAGACAATGTATAAATTAAAAATAACTATTTTATTTAATAACGTAATACGCACTACATAGTCGTACTCATCATAGTAGATATTTTATAATTGAGAATTGTTTGCATGGGTATGTATCATTTTCATTTACAATGTAAACCGTAATGTTAAGTCGGATTATGACGAGATGAATAAAAACTTACCGTTACCGTTAGAGATTTATCAATGTTTATTTTTAGCTGCCGACGGAAGGTTAGATGCTTATGAGGAAGCACCATTCATTGTAAACTCACAATGAATAAAAGATATTTACATAATACACAGTACTATATTTTTACATATATCATAGACTGATATCATTATATGAAATAATAATATCCGTAATATTTAATGTGAGAAGAAATTATTCTGGCGAAATCTAATTTTCATTCTCATCATGTCACATGTATCTAAAAATGGTCGGTTCCTTCTATCGATCCAGTAGATATCTCACTGCTGATGCAATTCTCTATCTATATAAGAGCCAGATACGTTCAAAGATGGAATATTGTTGCCACATATGGTCAAGAGCTGCTAGAAAGGACTTGTCCTGCCTTGATAGGGTTCAAAATAGACTTCGTGCCCTGGTGAGAGATGTCCTTTTCTCTTCGCTGCAACCTCTATCTCACAGAAGAGATGTTGCGAGTTTGTCTCTGATGTATCGTTATTTTCATGGAAAGTGTTCGACTGAGCTTCAATCTATGGTCCCCCTTCGCCAAACTTTCACAAGAATCAGTAGACTACCTGAAAACATTATCAATAATTTTCCCCACTCTTTATCTGTGCCTAAACCTAAACATAGATTCCGTGATCCAAGCTTCTTTCTTAGAACTGCACGCCTGTGGAATTGTCTTCCGTTTTCCTGCTGTCTATAATATGGTTGTCTTCAAGTCCAACGTGAACAAGTTTCTGATGAGCCGTTCCACTTAAGTTAACAAATTTACCGAACTTCCATTACTATTGATTACTATATTGTCCTTTTGACTACTCTACACTCTTTAATCCTTATCCTTGAGTGACCGATCGGCCTTGATAAGTGGTGACGCTTATGTAAAAACAAAATCTACCTGCCTCATTTAAAACAAAACTTAATCTGTTTTTTTTTCAAATAAATCCATACATGTATTAATAAATACTGCGCTGGAATTAGGGTTAGATTATTGCACAGCTCTGATATCATGGATGCCAATCTTTAACCTCCTCTTTACTGGGCGCTGTTATTTAACTCGCACTCTTTAATAGTGTACAGTGTTACAATAATTTCGATATTGCACAAGTATTTTGAGCTAAAAGTTTCTGAACTCTGCTGCAAATAAAAATGCATACATTGATTTACGGTATCCAGAGCCTTTATGACGATTGTAAATGCATTATCTCTTTTTCCAGGACACAGTGCCTACAGATATTGTTGTATGTATTACTTTTGTAATTTAGGTTTTTCCACATGTTATTGCATTTTATGTTTTGAATAAAAACGCTATGTTCTTCTTTTGTCACCATTATGATCAACAGTTATGGTGTCTCGTGAATCGGTACCTAGAATTTAAATGTCAATTTTCACACAAAAAAGACTTCTATCTTCATTAGATTCACAGGGGGCGACTATTGGTTTAGCTGTGACATCTAGACGTAAGAAGTTAGATATTTCTGAAAAGGTTTTTATATTATTCGGTTACACATTCAAAATCATATGGATCTATTTTTGCATCATATTTCCTTTGCGTATAACTAAGTAAGAAAACAATTCCAACCAGGACGAATGTGATTCAATCGCATCAATAAAAAAAGAAAAGAAGATGGAATGTATTCTGATTTTTCGTCCTTTATTTTCAAATGTTTCAATGTATAAAATAAATGAACATGCTACAATATAACACGTGAAAAATATTAAATGTTTAAACGAAAGTAAAATGCAGATGCTATAGTTTTATTTGGTGTTAAAACTATGACAGTTTATTTTATTTCGTTTAAATGTGAGAAAAAATTATAATATATTATTAAGCAATTATAGCAGAATGAGGCAAGTTTATCGCTGCAATGGCGACCTTTCGTCACAAGGATCTAACCTCATATTTTTAAATACTTATGTCTTATTGGAAAAGGTGTGCATCCACGGTGGGGCTTTCAAAAGGAATGCTTTCTATTTTTATTCCGCCCAATTATATTAGAATTGAAAGCAATTTGCATTGTTATGATGATAGAATGTTTATGTCTTGAAAGTTTCAAATCTCTGTTTCAGATATTGACTGTGTGAGATTATAAGAATCCTTTTAATGAACAGCCGTCTGAAACTGAGATTCCTTATTGAATTCCTTTAAACGACTCTCGCACGACAAAACGCTCTCTGGACGCCCATAAAAAGTCACCTTTTATTGCTGGCAAAGGGCAGTGGGTATGGTGTTCTCTCTGTTAAAAATAAAACTTTGGCGCTCAAAATGTTGGTTGTTTAAATTACTGTGTTAGTAGCATGTAAATTATTGGTAAAAATAAGAAAAGACGTTTTCATGTTTTACCACCTTCGTACTATAAAACACTTTGCACGCTCATGCACAACCATTGTTTGTGGTTGGCAAAACTGCATATACAATGCTGCTGATTATGTAGAAAATATATGCTTGAACACATGTTGCAATGGTATTACTCACGTTTTCGTTGCCATTACACGTTCTGATGTAGACATAACACATTTTATGTTTGCAGTGAATTTAGTATATAAAATCTTTTACTATGAATCTATGTTAAAAATGTATTTAAAACATGGAGCAACTTTATTACTCAAAGATTAGAGACACACAACACACGTCCGTATATTAATATATCTGTTACATGATAAGGGCTGTCCCCTTTTCATGTAAGTAAAAACATAAGGAATTAGTTAAATGTAAATATGAAATATGATCGTCAAGGGTTCGAACTTGCGAAGCTAGACTTGGAATTGAGAATTCAAATCATAAGTTAAAATAAACACATAATGTTATTATAAATGGAATGTCCAGTTAAATTGTTGATTCTGTAAAAATATTTAATAAATATTATTTGGATGGAAACTATTTACATTATTAGAAGGAAACCATAATAGAAATATGGGTTACAGTATTAACAAATTGGTTGAATTCCTTTATGAAACAAAGAGAATGGAAAATGTAAAGTGAGTTACGTAAAATTAGGTTAGAGAAGGGTTCATGCAATGCGTCTCATATACACGCACTCTGTCATGCAATGACGTCAGGAGTTATGGATTTAGTGAGAATCAGGATCAGTCAGAGAAAAGAAGCGAGAGGAGTCAGATCAAAGGAGAAGAGAGGTTCAGACCGATTCTCGGTTAGAATCCAGCCCCCCCCCTAGAAGCGGGAGGGTTTAGAAATAATCCTGTAACAACTTTGAATCCCTGAAATACATAATCATTTCCGACCGGTTGGAGAAAAAATGATCATCATGTTTTTTTTTATAACTGCTCTCTTTCTGTGTTTATCATTACAACGAGAAAGGTAACGTGTTTGTATTATATGTACAACTGTCAAACGTAAATGTCAAACGCACTCTCGATCTATCTATCAAGATATTCAAAAAAAGAGATTTTTGAATATCTTGATAGATAGATCGAGAGTGCGTTTGACATTTACGTTTGACAGTTGTACATATAATACAAACAAACTATTTTATTTAATAACGTAATACGCACTAATAGTTGAATTACAAGCATGGTGCTCTTGTAGTAACATGTACACTGTCTAATATATATATATATATATATATATATATGTATATATATATATATATATATACAGAACTGTTTCTCTCTCTTTATATATACTCTGTTTATGTCTCCAATATTCTATCTCCACAAACATGAACACCTTTATACAATATGAACACTCACAATGAATATATAATATCTAACAACTTAACAACACTCAACGCACATGAACACACTAAGACTCTTCCTAATACGAGCAGCCAACACCAAAGAATAATATATACGTCATCTTAATACCACCTGTTACATAATATATCTAGGGTCGTGCTTAGCAGTATTGCTCCCCGCGAAAATGCGAATGACGGCCTCCAACACACGAAATAAACTTGGGCGTCTAAACATATGGAACATACAATAAAAAGTTATTTTTAAAACATAACGTTATCTCGGATTGCAGAATCTTCGTGCTCAAGAGAAATATTGAGGAGATCGTAAAATTGGCGTTTTGAAACTTTAGATTACAAATGGCTTCGTAGTTTTTACCTACTTTTTCATTTCTTATTTTTATTGCCGCGTTGAATTGTTTCGATTTTCAACCTTCTACAAGTATCAAAAATGAATTTTGAAAACATTGAAAACCAAATGTAAAGTGCATTTTTTAACAAAAAGTTTTATATAGTGTTGAAAATTAGACTTTAGGAATTTATTTGGAAAATGGATATGGTTGACAAAAAGTGTTTGTTTAGAAAGGGGACCGAATGATATCGATACATTATTAGTAGTAGTGATAGGAGTATGCTAAAAGTTACGTAATCATTTTTAATTATCACAATGTGAGGGAAAAAGAACTTTACACTGTCAATAAATGCAACAAATGTAAAGAAAATGTATGAAGTATTTTTTCGATCGATGCAATTAGTTGTCATAGTCTAAAGTCACCCGAAAACAACAACATTTATCTCAAATTTTTACAGCAGAAATAACTCCCTGATTATCTGATTAAGTATTTTTCCTCAAAGATAATTCATGCATTGCAACCTTCCATTACATATTTGTTAAATATTATGATTGCGTCTAACGTCTGTTACCAATAACTCAAATGAAGTGTTTGTAAGCGCGTGAAAAGTATCAGAATCAGTGAAGGATTGCTAGCATGCGAAGAGATTAAGAGTAGCAGAAAAAACGCGCATATGCAAATAAGGAAGAATAACCGTGATCGAGCAAAAACGAAGTCAGAGACCGAGAATTGACGTGTAAATGAGAAGACGAGAAATGGCTGGCTGCGGCTGATGTGCGGTCGGACGAAAGAGAACCGCTAGCCAAGTCAAATGAACATGTCTCAGCGAGAGACTTTTTTTTAAATACAGGCAACTCGTACAACATTATAGCAAGCTACTATACTGATACATCCTCCCTATGTAATGTGCATCCAGGAGACAAGCGTCCGCGTGTTTGTGTGTTGTGTGGGTGCGTAAGAGAGACGGACGAAAAGGAAAGACTTACCTCGGGACCGGCTCGGCGTCGCCGACCGAAAATAGATAAAGAAAGATCAAGATGGCGGCCGCCGTCTTTTGTAAAGGATGATATCTCGCAAAGTCACATGAATTCTCGCAATATGCAAATTTAGCCGGCCTACAACGGCCATAAAAGCGGGTGATTGAAAGACGTTGGGGAGCGACGATTGACTTGGTCGGGAATCGTGTTGCTGTTGCTTCTCGTGCCTTGTGAGGATATCTTACCGTTGTTGGGTCCGGTCTGAGTAACCGTTCGCGTCCATCTAGGCACCCTGCTAGTTGGATTCCGTGCAGAACCGGTGTTTACTGGTTATTGAATTGCTTTACGTTGCTGCAACATTATACATCTACAGAGGGCGCAGTACTTTTAAAGGATTTTTCTTATACATCTACAGAGGGCGCGGTAATTTTTTTAAGGACTTTCCTTACACATTTTCTACAAGATTCACAACGACGGATTCCATTTAAAAACAATTGTTAGTGTCCAAGATTCAGCATGCCATCCATTGAGCCGATTTCTGGTAGATGTAATCAACATAATCATCAGCAAATCTCCATCATACGTCAAGAACAAAGCTCACTTCGTGGAAATAATGAATGCTCCCATCCATTCCAACCAGATGGTGAGTCTAGATGGAGTGAGTCTGTTCACGAATGTAACCACTGATGAGACGTGACAGTGGTTCAGGATAAGCTGACATCGGATGCCTCACTGAAAAAAAACGCATTAGAATCCAAACTGACAATATGATAGGGATTTTGACCTTCTGTGTAGAAGCTACATACTTTGTGATGATACCTTATATATAACGGCAGGAAGAAGGTCTGGCGATGGGATAAACATTATCGACGGGGATGACCAATGCATACATGGTATACTCTGAGGAAATGACATTAGGATTAGCACCACTAAAGCCAACAAGTGGTTTCGGTCTGTAGACGACACATTCATACTCTGGCCCGATCAGGAAGATGTTTAAACATTACTAGATTATGTGAGCTCGATCCGTCCAACTATGCAGTTTTCGATGTATAAATAACATAACAATAAATTATCGTTTTTAGATGTGCTGATAATTCGCACAGGTCAAGGGGTTATGTCATCCGTATACAGAAAGACAACATTCACTGGACAGTATCTAAGCTTTAACTAACCCCATCCATATAATGTAAAGAAAGAAATCGTCTCTTGCATACAACACCTAGCAAAAGTAATATGCAGTAACATCAGTGCATATCAAGAGGAGATGTACAGTTTAAAAGAAACCCTCTACCGAACCAACTATCAAGAGAGCATCACATCAGCTCCAAGAAATCTGGACCAACCACAAAACTCACGACAGTTTTATATCGTATGTAAAGGGCTTGTCTGAAAAACATCAACAAATATGTAATCCATATAGCATCAGGGCAGTATTCAGGAGTGATTCAACTCTCCGGAAACAGCTCGTAAGACTCAAGCCCCCAACAGAAAAAAAATCATGACTAAGAACTGTCTATATGAAATCCCATGTAAATGTGGGAAACTATACAAAGTTGAAACGTGTCGTCCATTGAAAGTACGGCTGAAAGAACATCGAAAAGCCGCAGTAGGCGGGGACACTTAGAAGTCAGGTATAGCTGACCATATCTGGAAGGAAAAGGGAAACCATCTACCATTATGGCACGAAGTAAAAATTGTAGACAGAAAGAAACGGTGGAGAGTAAGACGACTGAAAGAAGCAGCATATATGCTGGGGAATAACCAATTATTAAGTAGCCCTAGTAAAGAATTTAATCCGATATGGCAATCACTAATTATTAAAAAAATAGATAATATATACAAGTAATAAGTAAAAACATTAATATATACAAGTAATAAGTAAAAACATTAATATATACAAGTAATAAGTAAAAACATTAATATATACAAGTAATAAGTATAGAGATAGATATACATTAATATACAGTAATAATTAGTAATAAATAGTTACATTTAAAACTAGAAATAAAAATAGGTTTACGAATCCTGCAATTCGTACTAGAATTGTCCGCAAGGACCCGTGGCGCAGTGGTTAGAGTACTGGGAAAAATCTATTGTAAAAGTGATATTCTCCTGAAAGTTGAAGGTTGAATCCTCAGTGTGTGCGATCGAAAGAATATATTTGCGAATTACTTAGGACCTCCATCATGGCTGACAGATAAGAGTACGCTACCCCCGTGAAGTAAATTACGTCCAAATTCCCGAGTTCTACAGAAACATTCCCGAGTTCGACAAGCTACACGTTAAGAAGGCCGGAGGTTATACCGTTGTTAAAATCACACTCAAGATGAGAGCAGTAGTACGATGAATAATAATACAAATAACGAATCCTCATCTAAAAAATTCAGAAACGGTATTAGAACGGGTCTTGAATCACACAAAACTTTCGTTCATCTAAAGGAACACGTGCAATCGAAGCAAAGTTTTAGTCAGATTTGCAAAAAAAAATAAACACGTTTTATAAGAGTTATCCATATTAATTTCTAGGTTTAGTTCATGTTCAATGTTTATAACAGATAAGTGAGCCAGGCATTGCGGAGACATATAGTTCAACAGAAAAGTTTTAATTAGTTCCACTGTAGAGGAACGGCACTCACAGCATGCCATTATCTCAGGTTATATAGCTACAATTCTCAGTGTTTAAACATAACTTTATAAGTATGGTTTTAATTATATAATTTGCACATTCAATAACGAAAAATGTAATAATGCACTTCTTACTGTCAATGAGGTTGATAAAATTGATAATCTCTCTTTCAATTTTCTAACAGACAATATTAACGTCTCCAATAACTTTTGCCAAATGACGGCAACATAGCCAAGGTAATTGCAGTTTTCATATCATATGTAATATACGAAAAGCCGTAGTTTGATTTGAAACCATTCATGTTTTTCAACCTTTCCTAAAAACGTTTGAAAATGTATCAATGAGTGGAGAGAAAAAATATGGACAAAACGTTTCTCCGCTAATTTGATGACCTGATTCCTCTGTCGATTCGTACCCAAAAGGGGTGTTTTCTTCATGCTCTTTCATTACGAGTAGAAATCTTCCTCTTAAAGCCTATCAACTAATTTTCTTGGTTTAATCTCAACTACTACAGTCATTGTAAAACAAAAGACAAGCCAATGTCTACGTGAAAATTTTAGTCATCGAGGTATAGTGAGGGACTCTGTGGCATTTTTCCGATAATGTTCATGTGAAACTGCAAGTAATGATAGGTAAACAGGCAGAAAATAATAAGAAATTTTCGAATTTTTCTTGCTAAAGCCGTTGTTGATAAATTCGCCTCAATTTTACAGTTTTTTGACCGCTTCAAAAATATGTGTTTTCTTAAAACGCAATGAATTCTGCTTTCACTTTTGCTTCATATCTTGTGTTCATTAAACTGTGAGATTGGTCACATGATTCTTTCTTCGCTGATGTTGCACATCAATTTTATATAGTTTGCAGATAGCCAAAGAAATTAATGGAAATATCAAAAGTGCGTACATCATCAGCAATTACGAGATTCAATCATAGTTTTAAAACGATGAAGCAATTTTCCCCTAGATGACGGAAAACCACCCTCCTTAAGCGGAGTTCTACAGTAGAAAGTTTTTAGAATATTTTTTGTACGTTATCCTTCAACCATGCAAAGTAAAATTCTATAGATATTAGTGGATGATTTTCTATTGAAAATAAGGTTGAATCAGTTTGCATATCAGGTAACACAACTGATACAATGGAATCAATTTGATTTAAATCATTTTTGGCATTCCATTGTGTACATGTAGAATAGTGGTGGAACGAGAATCTCTGATTGGTTTATAAATTCGTCACTTTATTAATCTTCAGGTGAAACACACTGGCCTTTGGATCTTTTTGATTGATGTATGTTTGTCCAGGTACAAGTTCACTTTGATTAATCTCCCACATTTGATTTTAAGTGAATGCAATAAATCCAGTCTGCTATTCTGTAATTTCTGACATGTCATAGCATCCTCCGTCTTTTCATCTATGTATCGTAAGCTACACGTGAAGTTAGAAGCTAATAATCATATCTGACTTATACAGTTATTAATATGATCTTTTAGATGTATGTAGGAATCTACTCTTAGCTTGTTTTAATGAGTTTATATACATAAAAGTTTTCTTCAACTTCAACAAACCTATCACCTGTAAACTGATGGAAGCGATTTTCATTTCTGTAGAAGACGATTGGGGATATTATATCTGATCATTAAATGGTTGGCATAAAGACAAAAATATTAAACATGTTTTTTACGGTAGTTTACTAACATATTTTTGGTTAAGTAAGATGTGATGTAAGGAATGTAACCAGAAATTCCGGTCCATGAATTCTTCTCTTCGACATAACACCAAAATGAAGAAAAAGAAAAAAATCATAGACCGAACTTTCTACCATGACCAGGCTATGTAATAGCGAAATATCAGACTTACAAAAAAATAAGTAAATAAAAATAATTTTATCATTATATTCCACACTCCAAAGTTTGCAAATTTTCCATTTAAATTTTACTTTCAAAATAAGTTTCTTCAAAATGTGTGTGACCATCTTTTACTTTACATATATATATATATATATATATATATATATATATATATATAATATATATATATATATATATATATATATATATATATATATATATATATATATAAAGCTAAACATCTCCGTGTCTACGTGCGTTTGCGTCTGTACATGAATCGGCTCCTATCTATTTTACTATTATTTTACTACTACTATGTTTATATATATATATATATATACACCCATATATATATATATATATATATATATATATATATATATATATATATATATACATATACACTGCTGATCAAAAATTTTAGACAACATAGAAATCTTTAAATAGAAACCTTTTTTTAAGGATAGGTTTAAAACTCTTACGACTTAAACCGTCATGGAAACAAACAGTTCCATTCATATAATTTGATTTAAAAGTTTGCATTTTTATTAAATTAAGCTTTTTACACATGATAACAATTATAAGACTAAGGTTATAAATTGTTAGATTTATGGTAATTCTGATGTTTAGTTCCGTTAGAGATTAGCAATCACTGTGTACAGGTGTTACCGTGTCTAAAGCAAGAAAGCTAACCGAATTTGAGCGCTCTCGAATTCAAGGATTCCATAAGCAAGGTGTTTTACAGCGAGCGATAGTAGCTAAGGTGAGTAGTACTGAGGATTATGGAAAAGCAAAATCCTTTGGTAGGCACCCTCCCAAATGTCTCCTGTATTGAGAAGGAAATCAGACGAGTTGTTATGAATGACAGAATACTTTCTTCTAGTCAAATTAAGGTGGTTTAAGATGCTGATTGCAGTCCAATAACCATCAGACTACATTTACAACAAAACACGTCACAAAGTGGGCCGCTTAAAATATGATTGTGAATACCAAACCTGGGACGTTGAGAAGTGGAAAAAAGTCCTGTTTTCGGATGAGAAAAAAATAAATTTAGATGCTCCTGATGCCTTCCAGCGATATTGGCATTACAAAAACATGCCCTTAAATTTTTTTTCAACACGTAATAATGGTGGAGGGTCCGTAATGGTATAGGGTACCTTTTCTCATAGGGGGACGATGCAGCTCCAGGTGGTGCAGGGTGGTCAGACAGCAGATGGTTATGTTATCATGCTACAAACAGGATCTTTGGTGATGGAGGGTCATCGTTTGTGTGGGGATGGATGGTTATTCCAACAGGATAATGCTGCAATCCACATTGGAATACAGACCTTGAGCTTTATACAAGGAAATGGAGTCCATCTCTTGGGACATCATGCATGCTTACCGGACTTGAGCCCTATTGAAAATATTTGGGGATGGATAAGAAGAGAGGTTTATCGAAATGGCAAACACTATTCAACAAAAAAATGAACTTCGTGAAAAACCATCTTCGGAAACTAGAGCAGGATCCCCCGCACCTTAATGGAAACCCTTCTTTCTAGGATGCCCCAAATAATTTTTGAAGTCATCAAAAGCAGTGGAGGTGGAACTCATAATTAAGTTTGATTGTTGAATGGTTGCATACACTTTTCATATACTTTTTGTACAATTTAATAGAACTTATGGTGTCTTGTTTTATAATTGTTAACATATGTAAAACGTCTAATTTGATAAAAATGTAAATTGTAAAAATAAATCTATGGAATGCAGCTTATTGTTTCCATAATGTTGTAGATTGTAATATTGGTAATCTTAACTCAGAAGAGTTTCAAATCTATCCTTAAAAAGGTTTCTTTAAAAAGATTTTTAAGTGGTCTTTAACTTTTGACCAGCAGTGTATATATATATATATATATATATATATATATATATATATATATATATATGTGTGTGTGTGTGTGTGGGTGTGTGTATATATATGTGTGTGTGTGCGTGTGTGTGTGTGTATAATGAAATAAGAATTACAATTAAGTTTACCAAGATAATATTAAAGAGTTAATATTTACAAAGTAATCTCAACCAGATGTAAAATTCCTCCGATAATTTTGAGTCTAAACACTTGAATTTTTACATGTAGGTTACTTGGACACGAATCCAATTTTTCATTTGATTTGAAGCTAAAACAATAAATGTAAAGGGGTCAGAATTGGTGTCAAAGTATAACAAAGAATTAACGTCACCGCTCTCTATCAAAATATTCAGCCAAGTCTTGGTCTAAATATTTGAATTTTTACATATAGTGTATTCAGACATAGAGCAAGCGTTTAAATTTGTTTCTGGTCGAATATTCGGCTGTTAAGGAGTCACAGTTCAAAGCATTTGGCCTTTGTGGTCTCTAAAAGTGGGTTATTTACGACAACCGGCGACGTTCATCCAGGTTGTTAGACGCAGATGAAGCTCCTTGACACATCCCGAGTTACACATAAAAACTTGTCATGCTAACTGTTTGGCATTTTGCGATAGGTCGCATCAGTTACAGTTTCTTTGTTTTAATGCTGGCGAAACCAATTATGTTGGAGAAGTACTGTCCACACATGAATGAAATGCACCAGAAACTTCGACAACAACACCCATCGTTAGTATACAGAAACGAACTCGTTCTTCTCCACGACAATGTCCGACTGCACGTTGCAAAAGCGCTTCTGCAAAAGTTGAACGAATTGATCTACAAAACTCTATTTGATCCGCCAATACACTACAGGCTTCTCTCCTACCGACTATTACTTTTTCAAACATTTCGATAATTTTCTACGTGAGAAATATTTTAAAACCTAACGATATGAAAAACGTCTTCGGCGACTTTATCGCTATAAGAGTTAACATTTCTGTGTTACTGGGAGTAATACACTTGCTTTGCGTTAAAAAAATTCGTTGATTCTGATGGTGTATATTTCAATCGGTAAATTTCTATTTGACCCGAGATGTCTTCATCTGAATTGAAAAGTTAAAACTGCAAGAATCTGTGTGTCAATATGATATTTCGTCCTAGAAGTTTCCTGAGCGACATTTTTTATTGGATTACTGCTACACGCTCAAGACTTTGCTGATATGTTCCGGTTTTGTTATTCATTTGAACAGAACACTGAAATACGGTGTTCCTGTATGAATCGTCTCACCAATATCTCAGAACTACAAACTTTCAACTAGCTTTTAAAATAATGTTAGACCTGTTATTTTTTCCCCGCACTACCGAAGAAAAATCAGAACATAAAGATTTAAAGAAAATAATTCTACCGCGATATTGCATTTAATTAGGGTGAATCATTAAGAATTACTTATTATCTGGATTACTCTTCTTTCTTTCTTTCTTTCTTTCTTTCATTCTTTCTTGGTTGAATCTTCTAATCTGAAGCCAATTCAAGAGAACTATGTATACTTATTTGAGGTCATTATGGATTTCTTTACTTATGCATCATTCTACCATTTATTTTTCATTGCTTAATTTCTATTGATTATTATTTATTTTATTTCCGTATTATTATTTTTTATTTATTTTATTTCTCATTGATTTTTCTATTTTCAATTTTTATTTCTGCATTCACTTTATTTTCTTATATTTGTTATTTTATTATTTAATTTTCTCACATTCTTCCTTTTATACCGCATTTTGCTAAGCTTTTATGCCTCTACTCCATCTGTTCCTTCCCTATGCCTATTAATTATATTCATTAGCTATCATCTGCACCTATTCTCTCATTAAGTAATTTCGGTACCAAACTCCACCATACCCGATACCACTCTTCTTGTGCTTTTAAAATTATTGATTATCATGTCCATATCTTATATATATATATATATATATATATATATATATATATATATATATAATTAGTGTTGTATCCTTAGAAACTACATCAACAAAATGTTATTTTCCCCTATTCTGATGATAAGATTTTTTGAAATGCTATGGCCTAAACATGTTTCATTTCCCCTCTATTTGAGGTATTAAACTAACCTTCATAGTTATCGACATGATAATCTAATAAAGTTCTAATCTAACTTAAATTATTATCTCTCTATCTTTATAAATATATAAATGTGTGTTTATATATATATATATATATATATATATATATATATATATATATATATATGCAGGTGTATATATAAAATTTGCAGGGATATATATATATATATATATATATATATATACATATATATATATATATATATATATATATATATATATATATATATATATATATATATATATATATATATATATATATATATATACGCCTCCGGCAAACAGAAAGTCCGCTCTGGTATTTTTGTCAAACACTGTACCTTTAAGCTAAATATTATGTAACTTTAAACAACTATACCTCATTTGGATTGCTTTTTATTCTACTATAATTTTACCTGCATATGTTCGACTTTTAATTGAAATATTATAGTGCCTGACGCCAATTTAAACACATAACGTCTTAATTGAGAAGGCAAAAGGAAAGTCCGCAAAATGGAAAATTGTTATTTAAATGTTACCTTAGGCAATTAATGCAACATAAAGACAATATAAACCGAGAAATGTAACATGTTTGCCAGTCAGTTTTCCTAAAACGCCACACTGGACCCTTTTAACCACCCCTACCTGAATTTCCTATGCGGACAGACGCCACGCTAGACGATCTGAAAATCACACCTGCTCAGGTGCATGCTATCATAAGAAACATGTGGACCCGATCTCATCCCAGATGTGCTGTTAAGAAAATGCTCAGCCGATGTAGCTCCCTGACAAAATTGTCTCTGAGATGGGTATATATGCTGATGACACCACATTCTATAACAGGCACGACAGGAAAACAAATGAACACATATCTAAAAAAAATGGCAATCTGTAGTGGAATGTTGACAAAAATTGATGGTCACGTTCAATGCCGCCAAGACTAAACTAGTTTCATTCAATAATTACAAGTATCCTTCTCTACCATCTATATCAATGGCCAACGACTCTTTATCTGGGAGTCCATCTTTCAAACTCCTTGGTCTAATGTTCACAGGAAATATGGGTTGGAACAATCACATTGAAGGCATTGCCAGGGCTGCTGCAAGGAACGTGGGCTCTCTCCACCGTGCTAGAAAACTAATAACACCCGAATGTATCCGGTATCTCTATAAGGCCAACATTCGCCCATGTATGGAGTATTGCTGTCATATTTAGGCTGGTGCATCTGCTACTAGTCTCTCGCTCCTTGACAAGGTTCAAAAGATAGTCGCAAATCTGATAGGCCCTGAACTGGCATCTAAGCTTCAGCCTCTGTTCGATCGACGAAACGTTGTATCCCTCTACCTGTTCTAAAAGTATTTCAATGGTGAATGCTCTGACGAACTGCGAGCACTTGTGTCCCCACGACGTGAACACCCTCGACAAACCTGACAGGCTGCTAAATCCCACTCCCATACTGTAGAGATCCCTAGATGTAAAAGATCTTTCTACTCCAATAGTTTCTTCCGCAGAACCGCTAGACTTTGGAATTCTATTCCAGGTCCCTGCTTCCGCAACTGTACTGACGTGCAGAAGGTCAAGTGCAACATGAACCGACATCTTGCTGCTCAAATCCCTACATAGTACCCCAGTAGTTTATTCCCTTTATAGTAGCCCACTACACAAAGTGGCAATGTGCCTTGTTTGAGGTGATAATATAAAAAAAAGAAACACAATGAACTAGTTTATATTTAGTAGCATAGCCCTTCCGCAATTTAACAGCTTGCAATTTTTGGGGATTTCCTTGAATTATATTGCAGCGATACTCCTAGGAAAGGGCATCCGAGTTTTCGTTCATTTTTTGTCCAAAATTCTTTCAAACATCCAGACATCGCTTTCTGTTCTTTACAGAAATCATAGGCTTACTTCTTGCAACGTATTATCCCAAATTAAATTCTTTTAATCTGTTTTTGACAGGGAAATGTGGCACAATGGGAGCTTCTACATCAATGAACCTTGTGTCTAACTTGATCTGCACTTATGCGGTGCAAATATGTTAAACAGGTGTTTGTGACTTTGAAAAGTTTCTCCTATTACTCAAGCCAAAAATAGCAGTTTGTTTACAATATTGGACCAACGCAAAATGATATAATACTTTAGAATTTGAAAGGTCAAACTCGTAGAACTCGTCAACGAGGCATTCGAAAATAAAACATTGCGTTAAAAGCATCTATCTCTTTATCTATTTCTCTCTTTCACCCCTTTTTCTCTTTCGTCATTGAAAGAGACAATTGAAATATGATTGTATTGTAAAAACACTTGAAGATTTGAATTTAATAGTTTGGTGTGCACGCAATAGGTCGATTAAATATGCTTCCTACTTGCTTATTGTTAAATAAAGTACATATATTTTTATAAAAATGCATTTGTTCGCTATTTTTGTACAAGTGTTCGATTTCAGCCTGCGCTTCCTTCCATTAATGCACGATAGAAAGCTGTCTGTAACAACGCAATGAACACACATGAAGCGACCCATGCCAGACAGTTATTGCCGACGACATATCGACCCGCTTTGTTGATGTTTCCAACACGTGCCTATCGCTTAGGTACTGTTGAATATCGTCTGTTCCTATGGGAGCTGGTTGCATTCCCAAGACATTCCCCAACCAAGTAACCATCCTGGGGAAGCGATAGTGTCATATTGGTGCGGTGACCAGGATTGTTTCTAACATTGGAACGAGCACGACTTACGGGAAAAATCCACGGAGACGAGATGAAAAAATCAACCACTAGACAACTAAAAATCCACGGGCACAATAACAATAAAAACAAAGACAACATTTTATTAATCAAAGTCCACTGAAACACAACAACGCAAGAACTTAACTAAAAAAAAACAGCGACTCAACCCAGCACATACAGAGGGAAAACTACACCAGAAAACCCCAGAAAAAAACTAAGGTAGGTGACTATTTTCTCTGGTTGTTTTTTGGTTTGAATACTTTGTAAAAATTATTTAGTGGATAAGTATTTTTTTTTGTTTAGACGTCGGCTATTTAAAAATATATATTTAGACATAATGGCTAAAACCAACCAAACCCAATATAAAAGTCCTCACAGATGGATCGAAGATCCCAATCTTTACTGGAAAACCATCAAACTTTTGGCCATGGCTAGCAGCTCTAAAAAAGAAAGAGTGGATTTACCAGCGTACAGATCCAGAGCTAGTAAACCTAGCATATGATTTTATGGAATGACTAGTATCGGAAATGATCGGAGAATTTCTCGATGGTCATCCGAAATGCACCAGTAAGGATCTGTTCGATCAAGTAGCAGCCCAGTACGACGAATTCACAAATGCTGCAGACGCTGCTCGGGCTTTAATAAAGTATTAAAGCTAGATCGAGGTGAGATACTCGCAGATTTGGCATGTAGGATATATAAACTTACTAAGTTAGCCTATAGGGACGCAGAGATGAGAAAAGGTCCAGCTGTGCGAGTGCACTTAGCTTAATTCTTCATAGAATTCTTCATACCCCTTTATTAAGCCGGATCTGGTCAGATCGAATCCTACAACATTATCAAAGGCCTTCCTGCTGCTAGACAAAGCGGAATGCTCTATGCGCGACTCCGAAATGGCCACAAGAAGGAGCAGGCTTTGTTAAATGATAGCTTTAATAGGTATCAGGAAATAATATGGACCTTACTAGATTTAGCTGTAACGCTGTAAGATATAAGTTTTGTGGGTGTTCTCCGGAAAAGCCGGAAGCGAGGGCCTTCCAGTTATAATAGGCTATAACGAGACTGGCAATGCTTACCTGAAGAAAGATTAAATAACTTCACTCCAGGAAAAAGCAAGACAAGATTACACTCGGAGCCCACTCACCACCGACCGCTACAGAAGTCAAACACACGGACATGCAACCATGAACAACCCTCAAATAAAAGAATAACCCTGGGAAGGATAAAGACCAGAGGTCACGTATGTCTAGAAAGTCGTGAGAGCAGACCTAAACGGGCCAACCGAGGAAATAAATCGGTCAAGAAAACTCGGCAAAATAGTTACACCCGAAGAAATAAAAGGTCCAACCAGAGCGACGGAATGGAGTGTATAGTTAAAATAAGGGGTATACAAATAGAAGCACTCATCGATATTCGATCGGAGGCTCCGCTCCTCAAAACATCAGCTTTTGAAGAGTTAAAAACGCATAAAAACAGTTAATGGATCATAACCTAACAGTTTCTCTCGCAATCGGGCAAAGGATGGCACTGAAAAGCATACCCAATTTTCCTATTAAAATAAAGAAGGCGAAAACTTGGCCAAGGTTTTATATCACCCCGACTTGGATCAGGAATTGATATTAGGTGCAGACTGGTTACAAAAGAACCACGTCCAAATAACCTTTCGCCCTAACCATCTAACGGTTAGAGGGGTGAACATCCCACTTGGTAATAATACCATGGGTAGAGTCAAGTTACGTCGATGCACTTCATCGAGCACACTGTTAGAGTAGTTTCTAACAATCATAAAAAGAATCTACCCCGTCAGCATCGGATTTTAGTCTAGGAAAGGAAACCTGTAATAGAGGCAATTACAGTATGCCCCCAACTATTCACATTAAAGTTACCTGTGCATCGTAAAAGCCTCAGAAAACTGTCAGCTTTTAACAGGAATTTTCCTTTCGGAAAAAGAAGGGTCTTCCAATGATTAATACCTTTACACAAAAATCCAAGAACTCTCAAATGCTTACAAAATATCTAGGTAACTCACAGCCTAGAGAATTCTCCAATTTACTCCTGTTCAATATTATGAGTAGTAGCCGAGATAAAAAAAAAACTTTTGGAAACAGCCAAGAAATTAAAAAAAGAAAAGCATATGTACACAGGAGCAAAGGGAAATTGTCACCAACACACACACACGCACACACACACGCGCGCACACACACACACAAACACACAAAATGTTGAACAATTCCAAACAAGAATAGCTTCACAAAAAGTCAATGAAAAATCAAATGACTCTAAAACTAAGCGTTTTATAAAAAACAAATTGATCAAATATTATAAAACAATGATCAAAAGAATGAATGTTTAAAAAAAAAATAGAAAGCCCATAAAATTGAATGAAAAAAATTAACAGGCGAATATTAGCGTATTCTCTAAAATAAATAAAGAAAGAAATACGATACTATCCCATTGATTACTGTACACACAATGACCCGTACTCCGAGTGGCTTAAATAAATAAGTAATAATAATATTTTATTGAAAAAATAATCAAAAGAATTTATGTTTATAAAAAAGAGTGACTATTAATAAGAATGATTGAGAGAAGAGAAAAAGATTTTTTTTATAAATAACCATTTTGCCAACTACCCGACGATATTATGACATTTGCTAGTGAAATAAAAGCCACGAAAAATGAGGGACAAAATGTGGCACAATGATGTAGCCTCTTTTGAGGGAGCTGGGGGGCTTCTACATTAATTAACCGTATGCCTTACTTGATCTGCACTGGTGCGGTGCAAATATGTTAAATAGGTGTTTGTGATTTTGAAAATGTTCTGCTATGACTCAAGCCAAAAATGACAGTTTGTTTATAATATTGAACCAAGGCAAAATGATATAAAACCTTAGAATTTGAAAGGTCAAACCCGAAGAACTCGTCAACGAAGCATTCGAAAACAAACAATTGCGTAAAAGACATCTCTCTCCCTCTCTTTATCTCCCTTTAACCCCCTTTCTCTTTCTTTCAATGAAGAAAGAGAGAATTGAAATATGATTGTATTATAAGAAAGAGTTGATATAGTAGTTTCGTGCGCACGCAATAGGTCGACTAAATATGGTTCTTACTTGTCAACTGTTAACTAAATTATATATTTTTTATAAAAATGCATTTGCTCGCTATTTTTGTAAAAGTGTTCGATTTCAGCCTGCGCTTCCTTCCATTAATGCAACGACAGAAAGCTGCCTGTAACGGTGTAATGAACACACAAGAAGCGACCCGTGTGACTATCGTTTAGATATCGTTGTATATCGTCCATTCTATCGGAGAGGTGGTTACGTTCCCAAGACTTTCCTCAACAAAGTAACCCTCCCGGGGAAGCGATAGTGTCATAGAAAGAGGCTACTCTTTATAAGGTTGCACTTTTGTTTGATTTGGGAAGCCGTTTCCAATCTGTTTCTTAGACTGCGGATCTTGATAGCATTGTCTTACTTAGAAGTAACTCTAGTACGGCCAGATTTAGGGGCATCACACACACTGCCGATGATTTGGTGCTTTTGCACAGTCTTTTGTACCGTTTTCTCATTACATTTCAATTTGCGGCCGATTTCTCGATCGGATAAATCAGAAAGGTGGAGATTAATGATCTCCTGACGATCACTAAGAGAAAGTCGCGGTATATGGTCTAAATGTTACGTTGAACAAAAACAAATGCGATTAGAGATGCTTTGTTTCCCGTTGGTGGCTATTTTAAACTGATTTAGGGGCGATAATTTAAGCTGGTTTTAAGCGATTTTGTTGCCGCGGACTTTTTTTTAGCCTCATCAAGTTGAAGTTATATTTTAAATTGTTGTGAACACTAGAATATTTCAATTAAAATTAAATAAGAACAGGTAAAATTATAGGAAAATAAAAGGAAAATAAAATGGGGTATAAATTGTTTAAAACAGTTACGCTAAATTTAGCTTCAATTTCCAGTTTTTGAAAAAATTACAAGTGCGGATTTTCTTTTTGACGGTACCGTATATGTGTGAGTGTCTGCACGCGCACGCGCGTGTGTGTGTTGTGTTGTGCATGGTTATGAAAACATAGAAATAATACACGAGGAAAACAGATACATGCAAACAGGGAAACAGAGAGAGATAAGGGATAAGGAAGATGATCTATTATAGCTTTAGGACTATTGCTTTATTATATTGTATTTGCTTACTGATGTAGTTGTTGGGTAATATTTATGCATTCATTTATAATGAATTGTGTCATAATATTCCATTGAGTTCTCTTGTATTACTCTATATTAAATCCTTCTAGCAAGATATTTCCTAGTAAGGATGAGAAGAACTAATTAAATGTTTAGAACCTCCTTAAGTGAAAGTGATTTTTTAGTGAGACTGGATCCGAACTTGCTAAATCAAATATAATTACTTTTTTATGTTGTAACTTTTGATAATGTAAGAGAACCACAAAATAATGGCGGTGTGTTATTTTAATTAATGAGATAAAAATAAATGAGATGAAAATAATATAAAAAACAAATAATTCGTTCACTAATACAAAAAGTAATTATTGGACATTAGTTATCATCGGATGAAGCTATTGATTACTATACATTACTTTAAAAACAAATATAAATCATTTTATTTAATTATGTTAGATGGAGCGTTCATTTGTCTTTTTGCCCAGATACAATTCCTTATTTTCCGATTAGTTTATATAATCGAAGAAGATATAAAATAATTCTATAGTTTCATACATCAAAATATTTTAGTATGAAGATAGAAGAACTAAAAATTCAATTCCACTGTAGTGGATTTAAGTGAATGACATAGGACTTTTTTATTATATTGGTTTCTTTTAGAAAAATAGATGTTACCTGATTGGGCATTCCAAACAGGTGTACGTAATAGAATCCTATTTAACCAATAGAAAACTTATAGTGAAATATGTTCGATACATGTATATTTTACAGTGGCAAAATATAGTTTGCGGTTTTAAAATTTTAAGTTCCTACTAAGTCTTATAAAGCTAATATTGAATAATAATAATAATAATAATAATAATAATATTAATAATAATAATAAAGAGTTGTTATTATAAATATTGAGTCATTTATCTATATGCCATTTAAGTGGTTCAAATATTATTTAACTTAATGATTGTAATCATAATTGGAAAATTAAATTTAAAACAAATACTGTTATATAAAATTAATTAATACATAATATTCTCTCGATGTTATTGTCAGTTTTCCATTTCATGAATGAAGACATTATACAACATAAATATATTGTTGAGTGCAATATTTCTCTCCGCTCAAAAATATTTTAATTAAAAAAGGAATTGTTATTTTGAATATTATCCATTGCTGCGTTATCAAAACATTTTCTTAAAATTATAAACCATTTAACCCGCAAAATATTCGCCATTATCGGCATGTGTCGATGGGCTCAGTTTTGGGGCCAATAATGGCGAATAATTTAGTGGGTTTCCATGAACAGCAATTGCTCTCTGGACCCATGAAACCCTTGGTTTATTTTCGCTATGTGGACGAACCATTTTGCCTCTTCAATAACCAAATAGAAGCAAACAATTTTTCTCCTTACTTAATAACATGCATCCCGCGTTACAGTATAGTTCTGAACGAGTCTTACTTGTCCATAGTTTTCCTCGATGTATTAGTAACAAAAACACACTCCAATTACCTTCTTAAACTTACATTCACGGGATTGTTTACACGTTAGGACTCATTTTACCCCGAAAACGTAAGACAATTTCATCTGGACCCTAATAAATCGTACCCTACTGATCTGCTCAAAATGAAAATTGGATGAGGAATTTACAACAATTATTGGTAGCCTTTCCAAAAATGGATAATCTATGGATGTGCTTCGGTCAGTTATGCAAAGGAAAATAGCGGACTCCTCTGTACCTAACATTTAAATAGTTAAATAATTGCCCAGTATATCTGCCTTTTACGTAGCTGGGGACAGTAAGTGAGAAATTCGCAAAGCAAATCAACTCAACAGTGCAAAATTGTTATTTTGCTTCAAACATGCGTGTTGTGTTCTCTACGAGAACGGTTATGCCATCCTCTCGAAAAGATGGTCTACCCCTCCATCATAATAATAATATAATTTACAAGTTTGAATGTAGTTGCAGTGCCGATTATGTGGGTCGAAAAAAAAAGATTTAATGAAAGTGTCCAACAACACGTACCTAACAAAATAAGAAATGGGGCATACCAAAAAACAGATGCACTTGCCAACACATGCGGGTCTTCAATCACTGACCATATAAGAAAACCCGTCATGTGCAGCAAACTTTAGCACAAACTAATTTTACATCCCGAATTGTACTCACTCATTATTCCATTTAAACATTTTAGAGACTGTTACGTTCGGTTGAGAAGGCCTTCACACTGTAAACAGAAGGAATGTCTCTTGGGTTGTAGCGTGATTAGTCTCTTCTAGTAATATAACGTTGGTTTATTTAATCGGTTTCCCCAATTTTCCCCTTTTCCCACACAATGTGATTTTATTTGTACATATTTTCGATTCCCAGTGTTTTTTTTTTCAAAACAAATTCACCGATACAGCTATGAGAAAGTGAGGGCAAAACCGGTCAGCTGACTCCCCATTTTTTCTGTTTTCTTCGCCCCATTGACTTTATTTTAAACATTTTTAATCATGAACTTAAGTCTTCTCTTCTTCATCCTTGCGATATATATATATATATATATATATATATATATATATATATATATATATATATCGCGAGGATGAAGAGAAGACTTAAGTTCTTCATTAAAAATGTTTAAAATAAAGTCAATGGGGTGAAGAGAACATATATATGTATATATATATATATATATATATATATATATATATATATATATATATATAATGTTTATAGGTTATGCCATGTATGGCGGAGTAATAATTTCAAAGTTGGAGGTTATGAAGCATAAAGGCGATTTTTTTTGCTATTTTATATTTGAGTTTTTTTTTTATATTTCTAGCGGACTCCGGCTCTTGATCACACAATCGAAATAACCTTTAATAACATTACGAAAAAGTGGAATGTTTTCGCTTCGTAACAAACTTTTTACAAAAAGAATTTGCGTGAATGACTATTTTTTAAGGAAATATTGGTGTACTTTTATATGTGTATATATTTGTAACGCATTAGCGTTCGTTATAATCGGCATTAGACATGAAAACGCTATTTCAATATGTATAACAAATTATTAACAACTGGGTAAATTAAAATAATAGCAAATAATTATAATAATAATATATAATAATATAAATAATAATAATATTAATAATAATAATATAAATAATAATAATAATAATAATAATAATAATAATAATAATAATAATAAGAAGAAGAAGAAGAAGAAGAAGAATTAAAGGAGTCACTGGAAAAATACAGGAAACAACGATTGTGGAAACAACTGAAATATTAGAAACCCCTTTAATATGGAAACTAACACACGAGCAACAAGTGCAGTCGAGGCAAAATGTTGCGAAGGCAAAAATGAAACACTATATAGAACAAAGAACACTGAAACCGCATATCTATAAGTTGTCTAACCCAACCCTACCTCCATTGCCACATCAACACTGTCCTCTAAAAAAGGAGCGAGACCAAATAACTAAATAGTCAAGGAGGAAGGAAAGACCAATGAACTGACCAGGCCTGAGCCGAATAAGGGCGAAGAGAACTGGGATCTTGGGAAGCCTTAATGCCACTTAAATTCCCGCAAAGAATCATAGACAGGCATTCATTGAAATGATGCAAATTTATTTGCAATTGGTATTGAAAGAGGAGAAGAGTACCGGAAACCTGGGGAGACTTGTTGTTACCCAGCTTCCAGTGAACACCATAGGCTTTTTTCAGGGAAAGCTCTCTGATGATCTGTGTGAAAGATCCTTGTGAGTCAATAATAATAATAATAATGATAATAATAATAATAATAATAATAATAATAATAATAATAATAATAATAATAATAACTCTCTCTATTTCGGCAGGATCCTTACTCAGACGAATATGATTCTATCTTTCAATATTTCCCTGTCTTTCATCGGCTGCCTCAGATCTTCAGGATTACAGATGGCGTCATGTGCAGTTTACTGTGTGTACATGGATCTGCGCCCGTGTTGTCAATTCCACATCAATACATTTCTCACCGTCATTTTTTCTACGCTTACAGTGGCAATCAAATTGTAAAGGTCGGCCCTTGCTAGTAGCAGATATGGCAGGTAGCTTGCCATAAAGTTGCTGCTTCATGGAATGATCATTCCTATATATATTTAACACTTTTATTACCATATGGGTGTACGTGTTGTCTAAATTTCTTTCCAACCTTTTAGTGAGTGTTCAAGTTGTTCAGGGACAGACTCCACCACTGCTCGGAAACACTGCCTTTTCAGTTTGTAAGTAAGCCTTTTCATACTGACTGCAGCTCATAAAACACAGTCCATGCTTTTGAGATGCAAATTGCCGTGCTACCTATGTTGTTGATTAAGTACAAAAATGTAATGCCTTATTTTAATGTTGTTCCATCTGAAGCTTTCATCTCCCCCTTCGCATTGAAAGTCATAGACTTCATCTCATCCGCATTTATGTAAAGACCAATATCATTTGCAGAATTTTCTAGCTCACGAACAGCCTTGTACATCAGCACTAGTAATCTGCTTAAGCCAAGTTAAAGGCAAACACATCGGATTATGCATGTTCAAAATACAGGCCACTTTGAAAGCTAATTAGTACATAAACTAGTGGTGGCAGACCAACCATATGGGCCGATTATTGAACAGGAACTTATATTGAGAAAGTTTATTTTAAAATGAAGGTACTTCTAGCTGCACAAAAGAAAGCCAAGAATTGTATAGCTTCAGATATAGATAACATTTCTCTATAAGTTTAAAAACAGGTGGCTTCAATAACATTCATCTTGATTCATGCAATGCTGTCTATAAAATAGGGGTTATCAAGGGGGAATAACACTCACACCGAATGCAGCGAAAATCTACAACGCTATGCTTCTTAACTCAGGAGAAAGTACTTGAATAAATTCAGAAAGATCCATCTACTACTAATCCTTATTGTAAGGAGACTAGTCGAAGGATTCAAAGCTTAACAACTTTAGGCAGCCATACGCTCTGTAGATTCATCCGAAGCGTTCGATTCTCTGATTAAAGAAAATAGCGAATTCCAAACGAAGTGATGAACGATATAATGACGGAACAAACACTCAAGATCGCCAGACACTGAAGTTTTCGACATTCACGCCGATGGTTCTTCATGGAGACACTCTAGATCATTTGCTTTTTATTTTCTGTTTTGACTGAGTACTTCGCACTTCTGTTGTTATATACATCACACTATGGTTTTACCTTAAATAAATCTCTGTTCGTGATTTTATAAACTCTACAGTAAATTCCCTGCAGTGCAATATAAACTACAATGTTTTGTGGAAATATCAGCATAAAATATTTCAACATTATCTCTTTATGACTAATAGCACTCATCCTAGATATCACATACTGAAACTCATCGAACTAACATCATTATTGATTGGTATAAATATATATATTATACCTTCAAGCCTGTTTGAAAGAAATAGGTGCCGTATGCTGTTCTATTCAGGCTGTTAACATTTTAAAGTATTCTATAATTCCCGGGAGATATTATATGAGGAGGCATTGGATTTTCTTGTCCAGATTAGCTTGATTCTCAAATCATTATTGACGTAAGAGAGGGGCAAAATATCTCTAATCAAATAGAGCCTTTATATTTATCAAGCCGGACTCCCTTATCCATTCTTCTTAATGTTACACCACTCTCCTTGTTTATATTACGACTTTAAAGAAGTGTGCTTCGACTAATTCGCGGCTCTACTTCCATTCTTTAATCTATTTGCAGGTTATGTTTCTAGATTCATCTGATTACATTTCATAGCCATTTTAAGAATAAAAACAATACTTAGAAATTGCATTGATTAAAACCTCAAGAAAGTCCATTCTACTCGTCCAATATATTTCCATGGTTTCAATATATAATCGTACTTGTTTATTTTCTTTCATTAATTACTTCATATGTCTTTGTCTTGTTTTACCTTCAGAATTCAACCTTATGTATAATTTCCTATATAATGTTTTGATAGTAGAAATTCCCTTCTGAGCCAAAGTACCGCAGGTTTACAGCAACTGACACCACATATAAATTTATTATGTCTAATCAATTAGCCATCATCTTATGCCACTTGAGAACGCTACTCCAGACACGTTTAGTTGTTATAATAAAATCCTACATTCCATCCAAGGAACGAAATCATCACCATCGCAACCATCTCTAGAGGAATGAGTTCTTAATTCTCCCTTTTCATAACAAATCCTCTTACCGCTACCAGTCATCAACGAGAGATATTCTGCACTTTGGACAAATATAGGGTTTCATAGTGATTTACGCATTCACTTAATTGGAGAAATGACACAATATTTTCCTTTTTTTCAAAAAAATAGTGTTATTTAATGGATGGCTGGAACCATCCGATACATAACTGAAAAGAAAAAAAAACTTCTTTAAAACAAGATAATAAAAGATTTAAAAAGTGGGCATCAAATAATCGATTGTCCACCAGTCGAAACGAAAAAGTGATTACGTCGTAAACAGAGAAATCGGACGACGATTTTTTTTGTTTACAAAACAAGGAAACGTGACATCCTTGCAACTTTGGAATGTATAGAAAGTTAGCATGAGAGATAAATTCACGTGTATCAATAAAGTCAATAGTCGATCAGTTGATAAGAAATCGGTCACGATGGCTCTAGGTCAGGAGGCGGCGAAAAATTGTCAAAACGTTACAAACAGACGCGTGTTCTATTATCGAGCAGTATGATTGACAGATCGCGTGGATTGGAAAAAAACCAAGCTAAAGACATATGCTAATATAAGAGAGGATTTTTGGAGTCTAACGAGAATGAGGAGAGAAGAGAGAAGAGGCAGAGAAGAGAAAAGAGAAGAGGAGGAGAGAGACGCCGATAGGAAACGTGCGATTGTCGAGAGCATAACGTTTCCACAAACCCCTCTCCATCACTGAAATGAACAGTAAGCCACACTGTTAAATTTTGAACTATTAAAAATCTCTATGTAAAACGAGAAAATAATTTCAAAACAAAAAATATTTTTATATAAAAAGCCAGTGTGTCTTACGTCTTGATTTGTTATGCTGAGTTACGTCTGACCTTTGTGTGCATGTCAATTTCTGTTTAGTCGGAATCGTTATTTTGACAGGTATGACAGCCGAAGAAAAGCCGAGAGTAAAAAATGCACAGTCAAGGGGGAAATAACTCTGCCGTCTTAGCCGTTACCATAACAACCAGAAAATTAAACAACATAGACGATCAATAAAAGACGGCTACTAACTAACTAACAAAGCCCGTTCCCAACCTAGGGGTCCTGGCGCTATGCAAAAATAGAAATATTTAGTTATTTCTCTTATAGCAATTAAAATCATAATTTATTGAATGAAAACGAAATTTATTAAAGATATCATAAAAAGTATTGTGGTTAGAAGCTAAGAAAAAAACAAGTCTTACCGTAGGTGCTCAGCGAGTGAGTTCAGGCGAGAAAAGGAAAAGCAAAGATGGCGGCCAGCATTTTATTACATGCGTTATCGCATAATCTCGTGTGCGCGTGAAGCTGGAAACTACAAAATGAGCTTCATTTCTCGGTGCTTAGTAATTCCAGATCGGACAGGATAGTAAACGCTTCGGCAGTACATAGACTTAAATTCTAATTCTTTTTTGTGTGTAAGAAGTGACCCCCCATTTTAGAGGTCCGCCTGTTCTGAGACTGCTTTATTCTTCAAGTTATTTGCCACATCGTCCAACGTTTGCAGCAGGTTTCTGGAGTGGACACGTTAGATGTGAGTGAGCTGCTCAAAACTGCAAAGATCTTGGTGAGCACCCAGCCCACAGAATTTGGAGAGACAACAGCAACGGTACAGCAGGATGTGGAGGAGTCTGCCAAACCCGAGGGTGGCATGCTTCCAATGTGGGGGACCGTACATGAGAAGAGACCACAGGAAGTTCTTACAACGGACAGTATTTTACAAATGCAATCGGAGAGACCATTTAGCGGTGAAATGCACGAGTTCCGGAACTTGGCAAGGAGAAGCTGACGCGCCAGCGGCCGCCCCGATTCGGGAATAGTGACGCACTCACAGCAGATACCCAAGCAGAAGATAGTGGTGGAAGGACGAGGAGTTATGGCCCTGATCGACACTGGCTGTACCACTACCATGGTGCAAAAAACCCTGGTCGGAAGATGAAAAGGGAAGGGTGCGGTAGTGGAATTTGTTAGGTCGCGAGTGAAGTGTCGAGGGAGGAAGACCGTCACTATTGATATTGCTGAACACCGGATGGGGGTCCATGCAATTGTCACCGATCATCTGGTGCCTGGCGTCCAAGCCATCATTGGAATGGATGTTATATGCCGACTTGGAGGCTTTACGATCACATGTAACAACGTGAGCTTCAGACTAGCTGAGTGCGCAGTGACAGAGCAAGCTCCCGGCGGGACCAACATGGCCGAGAAGGAAAGAAAAATGTCGATCAAAGATCAGGACTTCCGAGCCGAATTCGACGGAGAGCAGTCGACGGTCGAGAGGGCATGGAAACATCAAGCGCCATCGCTAAAAAACAGGATGGCGAGCTACACTAATTCGCTTAGAGGAGGAACGAGAAAGGAGTTTGAACAAGAAGTGGACCGACGGATTGAGGAGGGTATACTGCTGTCTTGTACGGATGACGTTGAGTCGAGCATTTTGCCGTTGATGGCCGTTCTGCAACCAACTAAAGGGAAAGTAAGACCGGTCCTGGATTTCCAAGAGATGAACCAACATGTTAAGTGCCATACTGGAGACGATACCATAGATGAGTGCAGTGAGACCATGAGAGAATGGAGGCAGATTAATGGCGCGTATACGCTGGTAGATCTAAAATCTGCCTATTTGCAACTCCACATCGCCAAGAAGCACTGGAAATACAAGTTAGTCAGGTACAAAGGCAAAACCTACTGCCTTACGCAGGTGGGGTTCGGATTGAATTTGGCACCCAAAATTATGTCAACTATCCTCAGGAAGATTCTGGAGACAATGGGAAAAGGAGATGGAGCAGTGAGTTCATACATAGACGACATTCTGGTGAATGAGATTCTGGTTACTGCCAAGTTCGTGATGGCTCATTTAAAGAGGTTTGGATCAGTCGCCAAAGCGCCTGAAAAATTAGACTGAGGGGCTGCTTTGGGGCTAAGGCTGAAACTAGGTGCGTCGGGCAGCCTAGAGTTTCGCAGGGGGAACGAAATCCTGCAATTGAAGCAAGAGCTCAACAGACGGGTCTTTTTTCCCCTATTCAGGAAGTTGATCTGACATTACCCCGCTGCTAGATTGCTTAGACCAGCATGCATGTACATAAAGAGGTATGCCGAAGGAAGAGGTTGGAAATATAAAGTGTGGGAAGAACGGTCGCCATGATGGAAGAGCTCCTGAAAGAAGCTGAACGACAAGACTCAGTCCGGGGAACCTGGAACGTACCGCGAACATTGGATGGAGTCGTGTAGTGTGATGCAAGCAGCATTGCAACAGGGGTCGTTTTGGAAGTTGGAGGAGTGGTTGCTTAAGATGCGGCCTGGTTAAGGAAGAAGTGTGATGTCAGCCATATCAATGTAGCGGAATTAGATGCGGTAATCAAATGGGGACTGCGTGGCATCTGCATCAAAACAGACTCTGTAACGGTGTTTTCTTGGCTAAAACCCCTCATTTCAAGCGAAAAAAGGATAAGAACGAAAATGGGCCGCAGAGATGTTAGTGAAGCGCCTGCTTGGGATGCTAGCTGAGCTGATGCAGGAGTTTTTCTTTGAAGCTTCGCGTAGACATGGTGGCTTCTGATAAGAACCGAGCAGATGCCCTAACGAGAGTGAAGAAGATTTGGCTTTTGCCAAAGAAAGGTGTTGTTGCTGCATCGGACCTAGATGATGTTGGCGTACGAGAGCTGCACAATCTGAACCATATGGGGGTAGAGAGGACGTGGTACTTAGTGAAGAAAGTCGACCCGAGTGTCACCAAGGAGCAAGTGAGGCAAGTGGTGAGGACATGCGACAGATGTCACTCGATTGATCCTGCTCCAAGCACGCATGAAGCTGGTTAATTGGGGGTGAGTGGGCCATGGGAGACACCTCAGAAGTCAAGTAGAGAGAGGCGACCGCCACAGTGGATGAGATACTACGAAATATGATCTTGAGATCATGGAGGCATGTGGTTAGAAGCTAAGAAAAAAAGAAGTCTTACCGTAGGTGCTCAGCGAGTGAGTTCAGGCCTAGAAAAAACAAAAACAAAGATGGCGACCAGCATTTCATTACATGCGTTATCGCATAATCTCGTGTGCGCGTGAAGCTAGAAACTACAAAATGAGCTTCATTTCTCGGTGCTTAGTAATTCCAGATCGGGCAGGAGAGTACACGCTTCGGCAGTACATAGACTGAAATTTTAATCAATTTTGTGTGAAAGAAGTGACCCCCCGTTTCATAGGTTCGCCTGTTCTGAGTCTGCTTTATTCTTCAAGTATTAAGTCATAAGTAACGATAGAATTCCAGGCTATATGTACTAATTAATTTTTAAAACATAAAAAAATTTTAAGGGAAGTACGTTGTATTCTTAAAATCAGTTTTTGTTGAACAATTGAAAAAAAATTCTAAAGTGAATTTCTAACAACATTTTTGGGGGTAATTAGTGCATTGCATTAACAATACAGGGTATTATATATAGTTGCATGAGGACAATGAAAATGTTACACAGTGTATATATAATCTATATGAAGTGTTGTGTCTGAAACGTCTAATGAACTATTGTTGTTTTTACGTGGGACCGAATGAAAGATAGTTTGTGTTATCTGAAACAAAGTTTACTATAGGAAGTTATTAAACAAAATTCCACTACTTTGCCTCATTGTGGAGATTTATTGAAGTTTCATCTAAATTAAAACGCACAAAAGTAATATAAAACGTAACTATATTTAAACGAACGAAAGTTAAAAGGAAATAATATTAAATTACAAATAAACGGTCAACGGTTGTTAAAAACAAAAAAAGACATTGTTTTGTAATTTATCCAAAACCAGTGTTCATTTTGGGAGAAGGCATTTTCCTGAAGACTCATGTTTAATTACCGACGACGATTGATTGTTATCGACCTCTTCGCTAGTTTCCATAGCGTTTAAAAATCGTTATCACAGACCATATGAAATTAGCATAAATGTTATGCCATCGTCCTGATCATAAATCATTGCAAGCCTCGGCATGAATACTTCCATAGCTAATCTGTTTTTCTCCTATGCGCTTATCTTTTATTGCAGCGGAACGACGGGAGGAAAGATACGTATTTATGATCGCAGTCGATCGACTCGTGCTTTCAAACGTGCGAGTCCAGTTGCGAGCATACTCAGATGACATATTTACAGCGTTTTTGTTCGTGATCCAGTGATTTCGTTTAGAAAAGTCTGGCACCAGAATTCTTTTTGCCTTGCTTTATCATTGAGTTTCAATTTACTTCTTCCGAACCCATTATTTGGTTACATTCCAGCCAACACCACATACCCGTCCGAAAGGAAATCTGTTTCTCATATTCTCTTTATTTATCTTAGCTTGTCGACTGTTAGAAATGTATTGTCTGGATTGAACATAATGAAAGCAGCCTGGACGTCTAGGACTAAAGTCGCTGCATTCAAAAGACAAGATCTTACACGAAAGTCACTCAATCTTGCAGACAGTTTATTTATTGTTGGATAGCCGGCGAGTCGTTAACTAATATAAGGTCAATTCAGTGTCGCTTAGAAATAGTGATTATTTCTGGGGTAATTGTTAAAAACGTTTGTACATCAACTATCAAATACATGGTGACGTCAATCGACGTTCTTGTAATATACGTGGTAATCTCTCGAGCTTAGAGTAAATGGCGTAACTCATGTTGTTAAAGCCATTGTTTCGTGGCTATGCGTATTAATAAACCACACACACACACACACACACACACACATATATATATATATATATATATATAACGCTTTTTAAAAGTACATTTTCATTATAAAAATATTTTCACATGGTGACAGGTTATTGAATTCATTGTTGTGATGTATTATTAACAGAAAACTATATTACAATTTGTGAAAACAAAGACCAGATGAAAATTATGAACTTTACAAGTATTATATTTTGATGGTGAAATTGGGAGTTAAGCTTACTGTTTACTAGGTTTTGTTAACAGTTCTATAATAGCAAATGTTCAAATCTTCTTCCTGGATATTTTAACTTGCAAATACTTGATAATATTTTTGTAAAGGAAACAAGGATTTTTGAAATGAAGTTTCGTTAGAGAAACGTTATATTTAAAAAAAGCCAAAATTAACGGGTTTAAAGAGCAAAATAAGTGCAGATTTTATTTCATAAATAAACATATTTATTTCTTACAATTAAATTCGATATTTCGATTAATAACAGAATCTTCATCAGGAAAAGTAAGGTATTTCTTCTTTTTATATTTCTAACGTACAATGATGATGATGATTGTCCGATATATTAGAAATGCCGGTCTAGCGCGTATTTGTGAAGTAATAAAAAGTCTACTGATAGAAGTATAGTGTTCAAATGTCTGATAAAGTAGAACAACATGTATATACAGACGCAGTCGCATACACCCACAAATATATATATATATATATATATATATATATACATACATATATATATATATATATAGAGAGAGAGAGAGAGAGAGCGAGAGAGAAAGAGAAAGAGAGAGAAAGAAAGGAAAGTTGAGGGATTAATAATTGTGAAATTATCAAGTTTGTATACCGGACACATAACAAAATTCAATTTTTTCATGTACGATGGTTTCGGAAACGATATCCGTTCATTTAATCAATATTTACAACCATTTTTCACGTATCCGACACGCAGTGTTTCATACCGGTGTTCTCTTGTTCGTGTGGGTCCTTCTGGTTTTCCTCCCAGGAGATGGTCATTCTACCTGGAGGACACTCTTCTTTAAATTGGACTATGGTACAATATTTGATCGCTTTTCTGATTGGATTATATGCACTGGATATATATATATATATATATATATATATATATATATATATATATATATATATATATATATAGTAATTTATAAAATATATATGGCGATTAAGCTACACTGAATATTCTGCGTTTCATCCAACTATAGGATTCGTCAGGCTTATGCGCGAATTCTGTCGTTGCTTCTTGCTTTTATATATGTTGAGGATTTCTAGTCGGCCAATCAGCTTTCTAGTATCCACCGCGCCCCTTCCTACCAGCCAATGGGCATGCATTTTATCAAACAAAGGATCTGTTTTAGAACTAGGTTAGTGGTTTTTGGTAGCCGCTCTCCTTTTTTTTTATACATATAAATATACCTATGTGCACACAACAATGCACATACATATACATATATACATATATATATATACATATATATACATATATGTATGTAATCGTTTATGTATATTCATGTTTATTTAATTTTTTTTCTATTGTTATTGTTAGTTTTAAAGCTATTTTTTTATCGCTATCCTAGAGTAAGTTTTATTTTGTGAACACAGTTGTTTGCTATTTCCCGCCTACAGTTTAATAGATTTTGAGGTTCTTTAAAGTACAGGATAGAAAATTTTTCATGGAGGCATAATTTACATGGGTCGTCTAAATGTCTGCATGTGGTAGCTTGTCTCATTATTTTCCATTCGACTACCGGCGAATGTCCGCTTTCTTTGAGTTCCCAGTATTTATTCGCTAGTGTTGTTTTTATACGGTGTTTTTTATTTTTGAATGTGCTTTTGTGGTCATAGTATCGGGTTTTGAAATCTAAGGAAGTCATACCTATGTAATATTTCTTGTTATTCGGGTTTTCTTTCGCAAATATTGTTGCTTGATAAACTGCGCTTTTTGTTAGACATTTATTTTGGAATGGGCAAAGTGTGCGGTGTCTACAATTGCATTTATTTTGTTCGTTATTTTGAAACGCAGAATATTCAGTGTAGCTTAATCGCCATATATATTTTATAAATTACTAACTAGCTCTACCTACGTATTGAGCACTTTTGAAGTAAATACTTAAAGTTTACGCATAAATCTATACTTTCGTATATTAAATTTATGCGAACAAATGAAGTAGTTATATATATATATATGTGTGTGTGTGTGTGTGTGTCTATTTATTTATATGCATATGTATGTGAGTATATTTATGTATTTCGTATATTTTATGTATGCCCTATTCCACATTTGCTTTTCCTATCTACTTATAGAGGCTTTATATCATTTTGCCTTTCCTTCTATCTCGTTTGACTAATTTTGAATGATCGCTATTATTACTTAGTAATCCTTATTTTCCTTTTATTGTTGCACACTTATATACTACTATTTTTGTGTGTTTTGCAATTCTTCTCCACATTTGCTCAATTCTTTTTTCTAGTTATATTTTAATCTGTAATTCTTTAATTATACATCTTATTTTATAAATCAAAATAAATGCTTTACATTCTACATTTCCAATCTAAATGTTATCAAAATAGTTTTAATTTTATATGATTTATCTTTTGATCGCTCTTTTCTCAGCTGATGAGAAGCATTTTGCTTCACAATGCATTCCTCGAAAATTGTTTCTCTCTTATTCCATTCTTTTCTGATATAATGTATATGCATCTAAAGATTCTCATCATTTATTATATATTCTTACATAAAATTGAAATAAAATCTGAAAGATCCACTTATATTTTAAGTGGACAGATAAACTGTTTGAAAACCCGCTTGAAGATTCAAATATTTAATTAAATAGGTATTTTTATACCACACAACGCACAACAGCAAAATTCAGTCGATTTTTGCTATTTTTCGTTATTACGACATTTTGTTTTGTTGTTGTTATTGTTGTTGGTGTTGTTATATAAATGTAGTTTATTACTTTCGGACTTTAGAAAATTCATCATGTGTCCTCCTGTTGGTATTTCGTGGATATGTCCTGGAGTGTTCATTTGCACACGAGAAAATTCATTATGTTATTTGCTAAGATTTGTAGTAACTAGTGTTAATAGAATTGGCAAAAGTTTTTAAAGAATGCTTCATAAATTAAACATTCAAAATAAAAATATAGACTTTTTAAATTCACATAAATTGTCCAACATTTTAACAAATGAACAAAAAAGACAATAGAAGATCATCCGATTTTTTTCTATTTTAGTTTTTTCATGTTAATAATTGTAGTATATCTGTTTGATTTCGAACTTTAGAAGACCCATTATAAAAAAAAAAAAATGAATTAGTAAAGTAATTTAAAATTACATTAAAGATTCAAAGATTTTATTAAATAGTAAAAAGACAATAACAAAAATAGTCATCCGATTGTTTTTCTCCAGCTTTTTATCATTTAATTTTATGTTTGTTCATTCAAATTGTTTATGATAAAATCGAATGTTTTTTTTCTTTTGTTTTTATGAGATTATATTGTATGACAACATCAAACAGTTAACAATGTATTTTATCTTTCACTACTCTTTTGTATGTTGGCAAACTCATTTAACGTGTTGCTTATTCTATCTTTTTCGGTACAGATTAGTTATAAAGATCATTTAATTAAAATGGCACATTCGCATGAAAGATAACTCTTCTATAAATTTTTCGTTCACTTAAATAGCATCGAGGTTATCCAATCGATTTACTGATGCACATTTTATTTATTTATCATTGCATAAATATCAATGCCAACACCACTATTAAAAGATCAGCATTTTACAAATAAAGTTTGTTCCAGAATGAACAGAAAACTTTCTGCGATCAGTGGAAAAATATTCAATATAGAAAATAAATGTGAACGTCTGTTTCATAAGATAATGTTTCATTTAATATTTTACTGCATTCTAAATAAATCGAAAAGAATAAATGAGCATAAATCATAAAAACGTATTGATTTGGAAAAGTAAAATGGACATTAAATGCAATCTATTTTGATCAGTGATAGCAATGATTGATGCGAATTTATTATGCTCTTTATGATATTTTATGGTCACTGTGAAATTCGATTTGCAATTCTAAGAAAAATGTACTACGATAACAACGAATAAGTTATTCATTTTACTCGACCATATAATTATGACTATATTTTTTGAATAAATATTGTCTGCTGATCGTTCGTTTGTATAAATAGTTTATTATAATGAAAACTCCAGCTACGCTTAATGTATAATTAATAAAATCATATGCATTTCAGTATCCTCTTCAACTGTCCACATAATGTACTTCGTTCTAATTGACATGAGCAGCGCTCGTGTATTAGAGGATACATTTGTCTCGTCGTTGAATAAGAATAATGTTAAAGACGATAGTGATATTTTCCATTCTATATTGTATTGCCTAATTGTGAAGTGACCTTACTTTAATAATTAAAAATTATCGTTCCAAATGTGTATTAAACTATATATCTGATACTTTCTATACATAAATATATCGATAAATAAAATTGTGTACAAATAGATTTAGTATTACTATTGCTGCGTTTTATTTTAGGCCTACAAAATATTAATTTACACATAGTTTATAAGAATAAAAATCCAATCGTAATATAAGGAGCAATTGTGGACGTCTTTGACATTTACTTTTTTTACGTAAGATTCAACACTTATCAAGGCACAGAGGCAACTCTAGGATAAGAGTTAGACATTACAGTAATTAATGGGATACTATCATAGGAATCGTTAGTAATGGACATTTGGTTAATTGGATTACTTAAGGGAAACGGCTCATCAAGAACTTGTTTACGTTGAACGACCATATAATAATCAGATTGAAAGCAGGTGAACAGAAGACAATTCCACAGGTATGCTCTCCTAAGAAGGAAGGTTTGTTCATTCAATTTACCTTTAGATTTAGGCACAGATAAATAGTGGAGAAATTATTCATAGTGTTTTCCACTCAACGACTGTTTCTCGTGAAAGCATGGCGAGGGGGTCCATAGATTAGAGCTCAGACGAGAGCTTTCCATGAGACTAATGACAATGCAGAGACAAGCTCGCAACATCTTTTCTGTGAGAAAGAGGTTGCAGGGAAGAGAAAAAGACATCCCCTACTATGCTAAGAAGTCTATTTTGAACTCTGTCCAAGCAGGATAATGTCTTTCTATCAGTTCCTGCTTAGATCTGGAAACAGTACGGGCTCTTATAGAGGTAGAGAATTCCATCAGAAGTACAATATCTACTGGACCGATAGAAGGATCCCCCAAATTTCCTAATTGTACCACGTGCACAAGATCAGAGTAGACAGAATCAAAGAGAACTTGGTCGTTTACGGTCTTAGATAGTACTTGCTAATCATAAATGTCTACGAATGATCTAAGGATGTGATTTGGGATATCATTGATGTAGATCAGGCAGAGGGTTGGACTTAGGATGAGCCCCTGAGAGACTCCAACATTAATAATATGAGCTTCTGATTTCTGCCTATCAATCACTACTCTTATAAACCTATCAGAGAGAAATGATTTGATAAGTGACAGCTATACCAAGTAGACCTTTATGCCATACCCTATCACACACCTTTGATATATCAAGAACAATTGCCCTGGAAAGGAAGCCTCCGTACAAATGATTCTATAATTCTATGAGATAAAACTGTTGGCACACCTGTTGTACATCTGGCATAACGGAAACCGTGTCGCTGAGAAGGTTATTTTTGCTAAGCTGGTGGACTAATTCTATATTTAACACAGAGTCCAGTAACTTACTCATGATGCACAGAAAATATATTGGTCTGTACTGAGCGGGAGATGACAGATCACCTGAACTCTTAAATACGGAGCATACTGATGAGATTTTTCAGGGTGTTCAGACACATTTCTTAAACAGCTTTGAACGTATGGGAACTAGTTGCTGTTGAAGCTTTTTTCACTACTTTTTTTTACATGGAGTTCACCACTTATCAAGGCCCGGAGGCAACTCAGGGATAAGGGTTATTATGTGTACAGTAATCAAAGGGATAGTGTAGCAAGAGTATTGGAGAATTGGTAAGGTGTCATTACTTAGGGGGGAGGGATTCATCAGGAATTTGTTTGTGTTGGACTTGAGGACATCCAGGTTGAAGTCGGGAGGGAAACAGGTAAGCAGAACAGAGTTCCACAGGCGTGCAGTTCTAAGAAAGAAGCTTTGTTCATGGTATCTACGTTTTGATTAAGGCACAGATATAGAGTGGGGGAAATTTTTCACAGTGGATTCAGCTAGAGGGGTGTTTTTCGTGAAAAATTGGCGAGGGGGGACCAGAGATTGGAGTTCAGACGAGTACCTGCCATGGAAATAACGATAAAACAAGGATAGGCTCGCTACGTCTCTTCTGTGGGAGAGAGGTTGCAGGGTAGAGAAAAGGGCATCCCTCACTAAGCCACGGAGTCTATTTTGTACTCCGTCAAGGCAGGATAGGCTGTTTTTTGCAGCCCCTGCCCAGATGTGGAAGCAGTACTCCATATTTGGGCGTATTTGGCTCTAATATAGATAGAGAATTGCATCATTAGTGAGATATCTTCTGGAGCGGTAGAAGGATCCGACCATTTTCCTAGCGACCTTGGCCACAGGAGCTTATCAAATCCTAGGACCTCCCTTAAACGAGAGCCATCCATTTCAATTGATGCCAGATGTGGATCAGACCGTTTATGATGTAGAGATAGGAGCTTGGTCTTAGATGCATTAAAGGTAACCAGCCATCTCTTTCCCCACTGTACCACGCGCTCAAGATCAGAGGAGAGAGAATCAGAGAGAACATCATCATTTACGGCCTTTGGTGTGTTGCTATAGATGGTCGTGTCGTCAGCATAGATGTCAATGAAAGATTTTTGTATGTGTTTTGAGAGATCATTGATATAGATCAGTAAGAGAGTTGGGCCCAGTATGGACCCCTGAGGGACTCCAGCATTAATACTGTGGGCCTCTGATTTCTGCCCATCATCAACTACTCTTATGAGCCAATCCGAGAGAAATGACTTAATGATAGAGAAAATATTTTCAGTTATACCGTAGCTGGAAATATTGTGTAGTAGACCCTTATGCCAAACCTTATCGAGGGCCTTTGGTATGTCGAGAGCAATTGCCGTAGAAATGAAGCCTTATTTGTTGTGGATTCCAGCAACTAACTCATGACAGGCAGGAGACTTATTGGTCTGATTCTTAAATACAGGGCATACTGATAAGGTTTGCCAGAGTGTTGGAAAGCATTTCTCCTTAAGGCAACGCTTAAACAGTTTGGAAAATATGGGGGCAAGTTCTGGTTGTAATCTTTTTAACACTATAATTTAAATATCGTCGGGACCACTTGCTTTACTGGAGTCAAGGTTCTTGATTAGCTTATCGACCTCACGAACAGATATTTGTATGTTGCATAGCGTGCTGTATGTTATAGGAGGGAATATGGGGAGTTGATGGCCTTCGTCACACAGGGTAGAATTTGCCGCAAAGTTTTTGGCAAATAGTTTAGCCTTGTCGGATGCTGCCGAGATGACCTCTGGTCCATTGATAATTGTTGGGATAGAGCGCACGTTTCTGTTCAATATCCTATTTGCTATTTGCCAGAACTGGTGGGAACCAAGCCGCTGCTCAGCTTATTTGGACATAACGGATTGCGCATATAGTTCTCTTGCACGTTTTATTACTCTTTTACAGTGGTTGCTGGCGGTTCTGAAAGCAGCTTTAGTTTCAATGCATCTATTACGTTGGTAGCTATGGAAAAAGTGATTTCTGTGTGCGATGGCAGCAGCATATTCTGGGGAGAACCATGGCTGACTGTTAGGTTTTCGTTGGAATTTTTTAGATGGTATGAATTGGTCTATGCCTACAAGTAACCATTCGGTCAGATCTGATACTATAGAGGACACATCCTCTTTAAACATGGAATGGAGAGGGAGATCATATATGAATGTACGGAAGCTATCCCAGTCCGCCATAGAGTATCGGTATAGAGTACGGTGGAGAGATACGTCTGTAGATTTATAATATTTCATTTTTATCTCAACTTATACGACGCAGTGGGCGGAGGATCCTAGAGGAGATAGAAAGGAACATGAGCATAGCTCAAAGAAAGTGGATAGAAACAGGTCTAGGAGGCTTGTGAACTGACCGGTACTATCGGGCATACGGGTGGGCTCGCGAACAATGTGAGTGAGGTCATAGGCAATGGGAAAATCATGACAGAACCTCCCCTCCTCATCAGTCTTATTTGAGTGGGTCAGCCATTCCACATTATGGACATTGAAGTCACCGCAAATGTGAATGTTAGCCGAGGGATGAGCATACAGGATGTGGTCAATTTTTTCTGATAGACTCTTAAAGACAGTAACTCCACTGTTGTGGGGGCGATAGAGGGCAAATATAAATGCGGTGGTGTAAGCAAGTGCAACCCGGAAGCACGTATAAGGTAAATTAGGGTCTTCTCTGGAGATATCCCTGCCACATGGGAAGCCATCTTTAATGTAGGCACATATTCCATATGCTGGTAGGTCCAGTTGGTATACTGGACTCAAGGTTTTCGATTAGCTTGTAAACAACGCACAAAGATATATGTATGTCGTATAGATTGTTTTCCGATACAGGAAGTATTACGGGTGCGGCGTTGGTCACATCTGCAAAGCTCTGCGCAAGGAGTTTGGCTTTGTCTGATGCTGACTTAATTTCATCAGGTCGATTGATTATTTTTGGGTAGAGCACATGCTTCTATTTAGTATCCTGTTTGTCTATTTGCGAAAACTGGTGGTAAACAAAGCAACTGCGCAGCTACTTTAGACTTGACGAACTGAGCATACAACTCTCCAACTCTCTCACGTTCTTTATTACTCTTTTACAGTGGTTGCTAGTGGTGCTGAAAGCGGCCTTAATCTCAGTACATCCGTTACGTTGGGAGCAATAGAAGAAATAATATCTGTGGGCAATGGCACCAACACATTCCGGTGAGAACCACAGGTGACTGTTAGTTTTTTTTATCTGAAATTCTATCGATGGTAAAACGGATTATACTTACAATCAACCATTCATTTTAAACATGGAATGCAGAGCTTGCTCTAATATAAATGTACGAAAGCTATTTCAGTAAGCCGGAGAGTATCGATATAGTATAAGAGGAACATCTGATGACTTCTTACATTTCATTTGTATCTTAAGTGATACAACAGAGTTGTCGGAATATCCCAGTGGAGACAGAACGGAAAATTAACATAGCTCAGATACAGCTTGTGGGGAAAAGTTCTGGAAAACTTGCATACATACTATCAGCATACGGTTTGAGTTGGTTAGCAATCTAAGAAATGGAGAAACCGTGACAGAACTTCCATTCGTCATCTGTCTTGTTTGAGTGGGTTAACCTTCCACATTGTGAACATTGAAGTTCTCACAGGCGTTAATGTTCGCCGAATGATAAGAAAACAGGAGGTGGCCAATTTTCTCAGATATGGTATTAAAGATAGGAACTCCGCTTTTGCCGGGACAATAGAGGGCAAATATAACCGCAGTAGTGTGAGCAACTGCAATCAGGAAGAACGTAAAAGGTAATTTAGAATATGATCTAGAGATGCCCCTACTACATTGAACGCCATCTTTAATGTAGGCACATATTCCATGTCCATGGGGATCTTGGGCGCGTCGGATTAAGATATTAAGTTAGAGAACACATTCATTACAAACTTATATAGGGAAATAGTTTATCCATAGGTCTGGTTTAGTTTCCTGAAGTTTGGTTTCAAGCTCTTGAAAGTAGGATCGCAGATCCCTGATGTTAGAGAAGGAGACATGGTAATGGAGGTCTACTTTGGAAGTTGAAGATTGTGTATTGTTTTCTGAAAACTTTTCATGGTGGATTGTGTATTTTTTCTGGAAACATTCATGGTGGACTTTTGGTATTTGTTGCATAGATCGACAGACTTGGTTAGAGCGTGACAGAGAGATAAATAAGAGAAAAAAAGAAACGAGGAAATATATATTTTTTGTAACACATGATAAAGAAAGCCATAACAATTACTCACTAATATGGCATCGAGAATCCTCACCAAATATTCAGCAAATAGCAATAGAGATGCCCCAGTATTTTGCACCTGCTGATGGGACAGCATACTTAGTGGTTGATCTAAGATACAGATCCCTGACTACCAGGTAGATAACGTCAGCCCAGTAACAACATGTACTTCCAGCACCCTTATTAGTGACATGGTTACAAAGATAAACATAGAAACAGAAAATTTCCGAATCTTTGGCGGCTATTTACTCAAAATACTGCCAACTTAGAATGCAGCTTTTTCTTCATTTGTCAGAAAATCTCTCATTAAAAATCAGGACTGGGGGACGAATTATGAGAATCGAGAGTAACAGAAATTGTCGACAAGGCATCTACAATGTATTGTCTACTCTCCATTATTAAAAAATGATGATAATATTAACATTATACTTATTATAAACCTAATTACCATGTTTAAGGGAAAGTATGGTGGGAAAATCTCCTCTTACTTAATAGAAATAAACATAGTTCTCGAATCTATTTATGCGATATGTAAAACCATATTACTAGATAAAATGAGTAGATTCATGGATGAGAAAATTTGTTAAATAAATCAAGATCGATAGAGATCAGCGTTCAGAAATTTTAAAATTAATCGTCGAAAACAATGCTATGATCCCATAGTTGGCTTGATGACGTTTTAAGGAATGCGAGATCCAGGGGAAAGGGTAAAGAGAATAGAATTGCCCAATCTATTCATGTTATATTTAAAATACACTTGCTAGAGATAAACAGTACATTCATGGACGAGAAAATCTATTAAAAAAGCAATCAAAAAATTTGTTATTTAAAACCTGAAATAAATATAATTTATTTTAACATTGCCATCTGATCAAAATGAGATTACATATCGTGAATAAACAACTTATCTGCTAAAATCTTCCGTCTTCAGTGCAAGCTATCAAAGATAGTCATAGCTTTAGATCCAGTTCAGCGTTCAAAAATTTTTTAAAAAATAACCGTCGAAAACGCTGCTCTTGTTCCATAGTAGGTCTGGTGATATTCGAAGGAAGCCGGATACCGGGAAGAGAGGTTAAATAGAAAAGAAATGTCCAATCTATTATAGCTAGATATAAAAGCAACTTTCTATATATAAAGAGTACATTCATGGACGATAAAATCTATTAAATAAAGCAATCAAATAAAAACATATAAATTAAAAACTAAAATAAATATAATATATAATTAACATTTGCATCTAACAAAAAGAGTATACATACCGCAAATAAACAACTCATCTGCTAATTATTTCTTAGGGGTAGATTGCCATATATGTTAAACTTGAGACACTTGGCATTACATTGCCTTCGTTCACTTCCTTCCCTGAACATACGCCAAAACACAATAAACATTTCCATCAGCTTTTTAAATAGTAAATATATACTTAAATGCAACTATTGAAGTAGTCACGGCATTTGATACAGCATACCCAGTTATATTTTAATTGATAAATCACAATGTGTTCAGGCAAAAATCTACGTGGAGATAAGAGGTATGAGATAGATGCAAAATCAGTTAATTAATCTGACGCGCAAAAGAAATTCCATCGGTAAGAAAACGTCGTGGTGGTATTTAAAAGTTGGAGTTGGTATTGAGTCATCTTTTCTATAATCTCTCCAACAGATGTGAAGTAGTTAGACTGAAATCTCTTCGTTTAATTTCTGCCTGGCGATAATCACATTAACAAGTAAGGGGAGTTATTGACCGGGCAATGCTTGCTTAAAACTGGTTTACAACAATAAATGGAGATTAGTGTTGTCTCACAGCTTTCGTGGAAATGCCCATAAAATTGAGCAAAGCTGGTATCATTTTCTTTCTACCGCACTTTTTTGTAGCATATCGAAAGTATTACGGTTTACTTGATTGAGAACTTGGTTGTGTCCACGTAAAATCTAGAGAAATGCGCTCGGAATAAACTATCCCTAGATGAGGTAGGTTTCATCTTCTGACGTATCCTTGTCATATAAGTAGATTACGTAGGTGTTTCTGGATTTTCTATCAACAAGAAGAAATAATTGAGTATATATATTCCATTTTCAATCAAGAGTGAAATATAATGTTTAAAGTCTATTACAACAAAGTACCTCTCAGTAAAAAAAAAATACATTAAATTCAACTGGCTCAAACCAATGATAAAGCGTTGGCAGAAGACGAAACTACAACTTATTTCTTAGATGTATAACAAAACAATAAATGGATAACAAAACAAGGAAATTCTCCTTTCGCACCACATGTTTCAATTGCGACTTATAAACATGAAAATTCGCTTATAGAATTCACTCGCACTAATTTAATTTAGTGAAAATAATAAAATAGGTTGTACCTAAATTAATGTACTGTCAGCCTGCGTATGTAATAATTGGTTTTATAAAATAAAAAAAGAAACGGTAATGTTCAATAGTAGACCATTACTAATACGTAATCTATGATATAAAACTCATCTGTCTTTATGTATTTATGTATGCATGTATTGGCCCAAAACAGTAATTCCTTCACCTTTCACTGAGCACTTTTCTGCAAAGAGGGGTCGTTTATTTCGAATATATTTTCGAAAACCATCCCCTTATTTCGATTGACTAACTTTCATTTACCCTTCTCCACTTCCGGTTTTGGCAGTGGGCGAAACGGCAAAGATGTCACGGTTTTTCACGTTTTTTCTACCTTCTTAATACGGGTTCGAGTCTGCCTGCCTACTACCACTTGTTTTTTGCTCAACACACACCGCCAAACACTCGAGTAACGCCGTACGCCAGGCTAGTCTATTATATAAATATTACCTGTCTGTTTAAACGCATGTATGTATGCTTGTATGTATGTGTGTATGTATGTATGCATGCATATATGTATGTACGTTTAGTCGCCGGTGACCACACCATGAGGCAGGTAGTACTGGATTACATGGTACCAGTAGCATATGACATGACCTGACATACAAGACGTTTTGTGAGGAGGGCGGTTAGTCTCCCTGAATTATTAAAAACAAGACCTTCCAAAGGGCGAATGAACTCTTTTTCTGGGTCAACGGCCAACTAGCGCCGTGTATATTTGTGTGTGTGTATATGTGTATTGGGGTAGAGAGGGCTCCCGTAAGCCGTGGTGAAGGCAACCTTTCTAGGAGAAACAAATCTCTGATTAAAAAAAAAAACATAAAGCGGAAGACCAGCACCCGCATCAAGCTGGTCTGCAGTTTAATCTGTTGCTGGCTATCTTGCTCTTGCTTGTGGCTGGATCTCAGCATTTTGAACCGAGAGATAGACGTAGCTGCTGTACAAAGCTAAGACTCTGTAACATCATATTTGTATAGATACTCCCTCAGACATTTGGGCTCATGGATTTTAAATGTCTGAGGGAGTGACACTCGTCTGACAAGACGTCGCAATGATCATGTATGTACGTATGTATGTATGTATGTATGTCTTCCTAAAACTTTTTACAGTCGCGACCGATTTTCACGAGATCGGTAGAGATTTGAAGCAGGATCGTTCGGACGATAAATATATAAAAAATTAGCCCAAAATAAGCAGTCCTTCATCCTTATCTGGACACTTATCTACAAGGAGGGGTCGTTTTTTCGCATATATATTCGAAATTCAACTCATCATTTAGATTGACTAGCCTTAATTGAAACCTTCGCCACTTCCAGTTTGACGATGGACGTAACGGCAAAGATGTTACGTTTGTTTTAACTGTCTTTTTCTCCTGTACGGTACGGGTTCGAGCCTGCCTACTACCACTATTGTATGTGCTCATCGCACATATCAAAACATCTGGGCAACGCTGGGCATCCAATCTTGTTAAATATATACACATGTGTTAAATGAAGTGTTTATAAGAGATATTGTATATTTGCCTCATTAAATAAATACAAATACAAGTTCTATGTAGTAACAGACTAATAAAGGCAAATCAATAATTTATCCTTAGATTAAAAAAAAAACGGAGCGATTGGTAAATATGATATCTAAACATACTTCCAGCTTTAAAACTATATAGAATATGCTAAAAGTGAACAAAATCATTTAGGGAATAATTAGAAATTAATTAATAATTAGAATTTAGAAATCATAACTATCAACCAATACCAATGTTTTATGTTATTATGTCTATATTTGAATCGGAAGATCTTACCAGATACAAAATAAAACAGAAAAAAACAGCCACTAGTGAGATAATAAGTTCTATCTTTTTTCTGTAAATAATTTCTCCTTGTTATTTGTGAATAAGTAAGACGAAGGCATCCCCGTATATATTTTTTATTCTTTCAGCGATTAGGTAAACTAATAGTAAATTATTAAATTTTCGAATCCATGGATTGTTTTTTAGAACGATTTCCTCACATAATTCAAATATTAAAAAATAATATGACAACATAAAATAGAGGTTTATTTTAATTCAAAAAATAAGTTTTCGTAACTAATAAAATACAAATAATCATTAAATTTGGAGAAAACAAATATTAATTCCATTGCCATTTTTAAATAATAGGTCTATTTTATAAAAATACCAATTTTTCGGGATTTTTTTTGCATGAACTACTAATCCATGTTTAAATTCGAAATGTTCACTTCTCTAGGTCTTCTGGCATGCTGAAAATGAATACTGCAGTTAAAGTTTTGGCTGATAAGTACTTTACCGTGTATGAAAACATTTACTTTCCACCGTAAAAGTTAATGTAATCCCTGGCAACCATCTTTGCACAATCGAGGAATTAGTAATGCGCATGCGTGACGGCTTTCAGAATAAACATCCCAACGTACTCATGTTAAGAACAGCTTTCGGAGAAATACTCAAACTTTCCCATGTTAAGAACGGCGTTTGGAATACCCTCCTATGTTAAGCACGGCTTTTGGAATAAACGCGCCCAATTTATCCATGTTAAAACTAGATTTCGAAATAAACACTCACCACCTCCATATGTTAAGAATAGCTTTCGGATAAACACTCCCAACCATCGTATGTTAAGAAAAGCTTCTGGAATAAACAACCCCTTGCTTCCCAATGTCAAGAATACCTTTTGGAATTACCACCCCAAACCTCCCTATTTTAAGAACAGATGTCGGAATAAACATCCCGTTTTTTTCATTATAGGGGGGGTTATAAATATTTGCTTTATCGTCTGTTTCAGTTACAGGTATGTGCATTACTAAATACTCGATCGTGAAAAAAATGGCTGCCAGGGATTACATGAGCTTTTATATGGGATATCATATACTTTCGTTTCTAGTAAGCGACTTATCACCCCAAATTTTACTGTGATATTTGTTGTCAGTATACCCGAAAATCAATAAAAGTCGGGATTTTCAATCCAAAAACCGCCACGAGACTGAAACGAGCCAAAAAAAAAGGTTGACGTGAAAACAATCATTCAAACATAAACAGTAGTTCTTATCCATTATTGTTTACGATTCCTTTCAAAGTTGAATTTGCTCAAAAACAATAAATTTTATAAAGTGAATGTACATTCAACCTACGCCGGAAAATATTCTTATTATTTTTTAGCAAATTCCGAAATCATCCTAAACCAGAACTTTATATTATTAATATTTAATTATGATATTACTATAAGTTACCCTAAGAGGAGTAAAAAAGATAGATAGGTCTAAAAAAACGTTATAGTCTGCAGTAAGTGATTTATCTATCACACAAAATTCAGTTGTCACTCGAACATTTAAAATTGATATAAATATCCGTCACTTCTGCAATACTGTGTGTTATATCCTGTTTCAACGGTATATAATAATATGACAAAATACGCTGAGTGGGATGCGTAACAGAAAAAGGTTTATTAGTACTTCGTTATAATACAAATATAAAATGGCTACTTGCTTTGAAGTTAGATAAATGTAAATGAAGTTAACGAAAAAGGAACTTAGCGTGTGAGAGCTAAACACTAGTCCCTGGGAAGCTTGGTTAACCAGAGTACACTTGTAGAGTTTAAGACGCAAGACTGGTAGGACGCAAGGCTGAAGGGCAAGACTGCAAGACTAAAACGTATGACTAGACTGCAAACAAGACAAGACGCCCCACCTTAAAATGGTAGCTCTTTTATATCCTGTTTCGTATCTGGTTTGATACGTAGTTTTGTCCCTTATAACACTCTGTAGTAAACAAATTTTCGTTCTCAGTTTGGAAAATATCATTATAAAGACACATATATTTGATGCTAAATTTGTAGCACTTTTCTCACATAACCCCATTTTCATTGACACTTGTTCAATAACATTGAATAGAGATATTCAATTCTATTTACCATATGGCTAGACGGTGAATTCAATTGATGACCTGCAGACTAGTGTTTTCGCAGATATTGCTAAAATTTTCAGCAGTGTTCGATGGATTCATGAAAGAGCAATCTGTGCCTCCAGAAAGTATGCTGTTGATATAATCAATTATAGTCTTTTGCAAGAGTTATTAATCAATTGATCGTGTCATTAATGAAGATCAGATAGTAGAGTGCCCTGTAAAATAAACTAAAACTGCCTGAAATGCTACATCATAACCCGATATGTATGTTGGTGACCCATGCATTAGAAGTCCTGAAAATATTACATTTACACACCGGTTAGAAGTCACATCCAAAATCCTTTTCGTAAGGCTTCTCCAAATATGATCTTACTGGTACATTTACCAGTGTTTAGATATGTACTGCTTGAAACTAAAATTTAATTATTTCATAAACAGAATAGATTATTAATGCCATCTTTACATATATTGTGCATTTAATAGTTAAAACAAAATAAATTATAATAATTTCCAGATATGCCCTCTGATATAATATAATAAATGCAAATCTTACATTATATTTTGAAAGAAGGAGAACAAAAAGATAATAAATTAAACTAAAAAAAGAGCATTAGGACAACTAGCGAGTCTATAATAAAATAAAACACACTTATTGCTTCTACCTAATAGATAATGTGGAAAAATAAGTTATTGTGAATTAACGTTTAGTTTAATCAATAAGATAATTATGTATGAGGACGGGATATTCAAATATATCTAATACCACCTTGCCATGCCGAGTTCTCCAGCTAGTCTATAATAAAACTATTTATAAAAAAACTTATTCATAACCTTGTCAGATACAAAATAATTATGGACATTGAAAGTTTCAAGTAATTGAATTTTCGGGCAGGATTGCAATACTCGATTTCCGCACAGAATTGCGTAGAATACATAACTAAGAAATAACATGTGCGAGAATGGGGAAATAGTGAAAATCGTGATGAAAGATATTGGAAAAAGAAAAAAGCATTATTATTACGAGTGCACGATCATTGTTACGACTACGGTGAATACGCGAGGCCACTTATAATGGTTTCTCTATCAGCATCATCTGCCTTTATTGTTACATATTTTAGGAAAGAATAGTGTAGAATAAGTAATTATTGAACAGACGAAAATATACAATAGAATGTAAAATCAAACAAGAATAAGGGTTAAGTTCGAATGGATAGAAACTATAAATTTAACATCAACTGAATGCACTTAATCATTAAACACTAATAATTAAGTTGGTCTCAGTAAAGTTTAAGTTAAAAACGTGTTTATTGAAGTAATTCTTGTTATGCAAGATATATAATAACAATCATGCTTGTTTTTGTAGAGATATGAAGATACATTTTTGGATGAAATTTGGAAAGGTATTTAAAATAAAACGATTACCTAAGATAATATAATTCAGCACGATTTAGTAAAATATCTTCTGTATATTTCTTTGCACATATGAGATCACAAATATAATTCCCTCTATAATTATTTCGCCATAATAGATCAACAGTGACTGCAAATTAAATGGTTATAATAACTGAATTCATGCAATCTTTAATTGTAAGTGTAATCTCTTTATTGCAGAGATCGGCGTGAGACGCTTAGAAACAAACACGTCGTATAATTTTGCCAAAAGCAGAGATAGGTCATTTACGTTTTTATTGCATTTGCACTCCAAGCAAGGCACAGTTCCACTTTGATTCAGGGGACTATTATCTTGGACATAATTTGCAGGTATATTATGTAGAGAATTGAGCAAAAATGTTTGTGTTTATCTTACACTTCTGCATGTCAGTACAGTCATAGGAATATTGAACCAGAACGGAATTACAAAGGGGCGCAGTTATGAAGAAGAAAATATTAAAGTGAAACGTTTTATGGTGTCTGGGGGTTTCTAATGTGTAGGATCAGATTTTGTTGTTTGTCAGGTTTGCCGCTGGTGTTTACGCCGATGGGGTACAGGATCTCGTAGTTCCTCGGAAGACTTACGATTAAAATACTTGTAAAACAATAGCCTCGGACGTAAGTAACTTTCTAACACGGTAAAGAAAGCCAGCCTTCTTTGCAGAAACCTTGGCAATGACCTTCATATGTATGCCCCAACTCATATTCCCTGTGAACGTTAAGCCAAGGAGTTGAACGAAGTGCTTTCGAATAATGTATTATTAGCAATGTTCCTTTGTGATTAAGAAGGTTATTTATAGTAATTAAAGGAAAACAACTTAGTCTTGACAGCACTGAACGTTACCATCCATTTTTATACACATTCCACTTCCGCTATTGCCTTCCAGGTGCATTTGTTTTCCCCTCGTGTCTGTTATGGAGCTTGGTTTCCTCAGCAAATATACTCATCTCGGAGACACTTTATTAGCGAGATCATTTATAAAAATCAGGAATAATAAAAGTTCAAGAATCGACACTTGAGTCATTCATATGTATCATATTGCTTTATCGTATGGCCATCGTGGATATAACTCTATTATTATCTTATTTAAGAATAATTAAATTATGTTAAGTATTCGTCCAGTAATAACATATAATCTGATTTTCTTGAAAAGCCGATACTGTCATACCCTGTAAAAGGCCTTAAATATACCTAGGGTAACTGTCCCAGGGTCTCTTGCTTTATCCAGTGCATAGTATATACGTTCATGGATTACACTTAGGATATTCGAAGTAAAATCCATAATGTTGGGCGTACATAAGTTGAACACATATGAGGTGGTGTTCTAAAGCTTGATTGATTATGAACCCGAATATTTGATCAAAAATATGCGAGAAGCTAATGGGCCGATGATTTAATGATTACGCTGTTTCGCAAGAATTCTTGTAAAATGGTTCCACAGAGGCAGTTTTTCACCAGCTAAGAAAGCAAGATTTGAAAAGTTTGGCGAGAATTTGACCAAACTCAGCGGTGTATTTTTAAACAGAAAAACCGGGATAAGATCAGGTCAACATAATTTTGAGGATTCCAGGTTATTTATAAAAACTCATTTTAGAAAGGGGAATTTACAGATAATATAGTGTGGTTTCTCTCCGAAAAAGAAAACCTGTACGAAGTGGTTTGCTGAGTCCAGTATAAAGTAGGTATCAAAACGACGTGCAAGCAGTTTAGCTTTCTCTGTTACCGTGTAAACACCCTCAATTGTTGGGTAGTGGGGGAATTGCATATTGCCCATTATTTACTTTTGAATTTTTCTATGAAAATCAAGAGTTCCTAATTTCTGCGCTTCAATTCGTTGCTGGTGATTTCGGTATATTCACTCTTAGCTGTTGCTATTTCTTTCTCATAATTACATCTAGCTTCTATTAACTTTTGTTTATTTTTACTGGACATATGTCGGATAAATCTGCAGTATGCATTCTTCCTTTTGAAAATAAAAACTGCGCAAGTAGAATCAACCATTTGAAAGAGTAAAGGTTTGCTATAGAACTTCTGCGTGTGAGGATGTGCTGAAGCCGCCGTAGACCATACAGTAGTGTCATTTGCGCACTGTTTTGCAGGAGGAATAATATATTTCCCCATGGAGCATCTCGGATGTGATCCTTGATGGCATCCCAGTCAGTCTTATTGTAGTACATTTGCGTTTTAAGCATTGGTGCTGATGATCTGGAAGACGGGTCAGGAACATTACTGTTTGTGTCAAGAAATGGAATATACGAAAGTTATGCGTAATAGTACCATTGTGTGTGTGTTGTTCGATACTCAAAATCAATTTCTGTGGTGGACAGTAAAGTCTATATCGACGCTAGGTTTTAGGGAGAGTGCTACATCTATGCTGAGACGCGGCCAATCCTTGGTCAAGGGAAAGCAGTAAAGTAAATATATGTAGTCAACGCTATGTTGTAAATTTAGTTTAAAGCACATAAATACCTAGTTGTATTATTCTAGTTTAGATTCACTAGTCATGGGATGTTTCTTACACATATAGAATCCGAGTCAGTGCATGTGTTTGTTTGAGACATTGCGAGAAAATGGAAGATAACCAGGCATGTTAAAATGTTTAAGGGTAATAGAGGAATGAAAGTTTATTTGACTTAGCGCTAAGAACTTCGAAAGTTTGCAACGAGAATGATTCTACGCCCTTTAAGTTATTTCTAAATTCACATATATTGGTAAATGGTAATGACAAGAGAGGAGTCTATGGTGATAGATGCTAGACAAAGTGGATGTGCAGTACTTCCACCATGCAATACAAGTAGACAATCAGCCGAATGTGGCCTCGAGAATGCTCAGCGGAGATGAGTGTAGGGCCCCTTTCCATGCGCAACATTGCACTGCAAATATTGGGATATTATACAACTGATGATAGAGCAGCCGTTTTTAAGACTACAAAAGAGTAAGGGTACCTGTAATGTTAATCAAAATACAGCAGCCTGATACGCTGTTTAATCGGTACACTAAAACTTGTTAGACAAATATGGCTCAGTCCAATCATGTTAGCATACATGGTAAACACGCACTTTCAAAATTGCCAGTTCTAGGGTAATGGAGATGGAGTGATAGCGGGACACATCTTTATTTGCACTAGTCAGGAAAGAAGACCAAGCACTGGGCGTCTCTAATAAGTACCTGTGATCACGGACCTGCTCCTGGCTAATAGGCAAAGATACATCATGGAAGATAGGCAGGGCCTACTTACACCTTATGCGGCTTAGATTTGCAAACCAGTGATTTGACTGAATCATAAGCTCCAAGGAGATTGTCGACCAGGAGTGAGGAGATTTTCTCCTTACCCCGTTTGTACTAATACATATGAGGCGATATGGGTTTGCAAACTGGAAATTTTTTTATGTCACTATCTCCAAAAAGGTTGTTGCCTATAACTGAGAACACTCACCCCCCCTAGTGTGTCTGCGCAATTACGTGGACTGAAAAGCTTTATATCAAGGACTACTTTTTTCCACATACGTGATTAAACATGATCTACAGATTCATAATATTAACATGGAAACCCATGAGCAAGAGTTTGAGACCAGGTTTTTCAGCGCTCACTTATTGGTGGAAATGTAATAAGTATTTTACTTAAAAAAGTGTTTTCTCTTCTAAATATATTAGCATAAATTATTTTAGAGATTTCTCTCTTATTATAGATAGAAGTGATATTATTTAACCATCGTAAACAGAGAATGTTTGATTTTTTTTAGATCCAAAATGATAATTACCCTATAAATATGATTATAACGAAATAGAAAGAATAAACAGAACCTTCTATGCAGAAAACGTTAACCGAATAATAATCACCAGCGCCCGTTGAATAATTAATAGACCTTGCGCTTGACGACACAGGAATTGAGAAACTGGTTGTTCGATGTCAGAGTCTACAGAGATGTTAGTGCCAAAGCGTGTTTCGGACTTTTACTTATAAAACATCGTTCATCATTTGCTAAAGTCCATTGAGAAGAAAAATGAACATGTATAAATAAAATTCTGGAGTAGAAAATGTAGATCCTTCTAATGGTATAATTTGAACTATTGTAATTCGTCAACGTTTTACTTTAAGTAACAAAGTAGAAGGCATTGTGTTTGAGACGATCATCGTATATACAACTAATAATGTCGTTTGTTTCACACCATCTTAGAGATTGATTTTGTGTAATCTTGGTTCTTAGCAATATTTGTAAGTAGCAAAGTGTTTCTATTAATATTAAAAATAAATCAGGTCTCAAGAAAGTCAAGCTGAATACAGTTGTGAGCGAGCACATGATCTCTAACTAACCCAACGTTATCGAAAGTAAATTGAAATTTCTCTATAGCAATTGATTCGCAAATTCCTCACTTATTTGAAAGGTACAAACGTCTGAGGTTTTAATATGTATCCTCAAATCTAATTATTTACTAAGTTGTATACGAAACCACACACACTCATATATATATATATATATATATATATATATATATATATATATAGTTTTTGTTATTTATTGTGCGTAGATGACTGTTTTTAAAAAATAATAAATAAATATATATGTGGGTGTGCGTGTTTTGTGTTTGTGTGTGTGTGTACGTGTGAATATAGGTTTCTACAATTATATTAAACCTCATATATATAACAATTCATTACTTTATGAAACTCGATATAATTACGTACCTTATGGATAGATGGTGGAATCCGTCTACCGCTCCAGAAGATATCTCACTACTGATGCAATTCTCTATCTATATAAAAGCCAAGTACGCCGAAGGATGGAATACTGCTGCCATATCTTGGCAGGAGCTGCTAAAAACAGCCTATTAAGCCTTGACATGGTACAAAATAGACTTCGTGGCTTAGTGGGGGATGCCCTTATCTCTTACCTGCAACCTCTCTCCCATAGAAGAGACGTTGCGAGCCTATCTTTGTTTTATCCTTATTTCCATGGCAGGTGCTCGTATGAGCTCCAATCTCTAGTCCCCCCTCGCAAATCTTTTACGAAACACACCCGTCTAGCTGAACCACTGTCAAAAAATTTCCCCACTCTTTATCTGTGCCTAAATTAAAACATAGATTCCATGAACAAAGCTTCTTTCTTATAACTGCACGCATGTGGAATCTGTCCCGTCTGCTTGCTTCCCACCTGACTACAATCTGGATGTCTTCAAGTTTAACGTACACAAATTCCTGATGAACCGCTCCCTTAAGTAGACAGTTTTATTAAACCCCCACACTAACGTACTGTACATGCAATAACCCTTATCCCTGAGTGGCTTCCGGGCCTTGATAAGTGGTGATCACCTTGTAAAAAATATACCAAATAACTGGCAAAACTTTATCTTTCAAATTTACAGGATGTTCACCATCTTACCAGATATTTCGTTTAAAAATAGACCCACTGCCAAGAATTGTACATGTAAACTTACTTAAAGGAAGAGATAAGATGATGCTCAACATTTTGAAATTTTGATTATAGACTTTTGTCATTATATATATATATATATATATATATATATATATATATATATGTGTGTGTGTGTGTGTGTGTGTAAACACACACAGAGTCTCTGAAAATGTGAGATAATATATATAATTATTTTCCAAAGCCGTACCAACGTCGGAGCCCACAAGAAACTTTTGAGTATATAAAATTGCGACTGGTAACACGTCGGCTTGGGTTAAAGCTGGTTTGATACCTCGCCCCTTTTCTATATGAGGTAGGTTCTTTCCATTGTCGGATCTGTTTAAGTAAATATACATTCTTGTGCTTGTGCTTTGTTTGCTCAGTTGGTAGAGTGCTCGCCTAGCATGCAAGAAGTTTTGGTTTCAAATCCTGAGCGCGCATCTGTCTAACTAATGACCACAAAAAAGTGAAAAACTCAAGTCTTATACTTCCTGTTTTTTGGCTTCTTGGTTCTTGTGGGCTGCGACGTTGGTTCGGCTGTGGAAAATAATTATGTATATAAATTCGTATTCGTGTCTATTTGTTTGTTCACAATTTGATTAATGCATACAAAAGATACATTATTTTACTCTTCCATTTATTTTTATATATAGTATGATTCTTGTAAAATATACACTTTTGATTTCACTTCATTTGCTTATTTTTTAAGAAGAAATGATTTTACTAAATAGAATTGCACTAGTAAATGCTTCTAGCGATAGGATTTCTTTTTAATTGGTCTATTTAAACTTGTTATTTATTAAAATTTAAATAACAATTATATTGATAATATATTAAATTTAATTTATTTGGAATTATTATTTCCAACATGGAGTTCTCTTTTAAAACGGATCTAGAGTAATTCTCCAGGAAACATCGAAGCATAAAAAGAGTTAAATCAAACTCTTCACGAAATAAAATAATCAGGCAATCAATTTCTAGCGTGAAAAAATAATTCTGTGTAGCCAGAAAAATGTTTCTTTTTTTCTTTTTGAAACACACAAAAAATAAGCTCATTTTTTATTTTTATATTTCTTGAAATTGAAACTAAAGGCACACATTTAGAAACAAAAAGCGACCCTCCCCTAACAAGCAACTCGAAAATGTCCTTTATTTACGAAAAAAATAGTAAAAAATGCTTTAACAAAAAAAAATGCATATGCAAGTAACGCAGGTATAAATATTTATAAATGTTATTTTTCAAAGTCTCGAAATCGTAAATTGTCGTAGTCCAGCGGGTAAAATGGTTTGTAAAATACCTCTCCCTCCATTCGCATTTCAAGTTCGCGCCTACGTTCTTCACTTATTTGGGTTTTGCGGTCGATCAGGTACTCGCTACTTTTTTTTATTGAAACAAAAGATGATTTTATTTATTTGGCACAGCCAACAAAATTACTCAATATCCAGAGAATTGTTTCGTCTTCTCATACACCTTCCATCGAAATATCTGGTGAAGAGGATATCATGCACTTTTAATTTGGGGGGGGGCGATTACATTTAAATGTTTTTATCCGTTTCTTTTTAAATAGTTGTGGGGTAAGAACATTGCCCATGAGGAAAATGATTAAAATTCTTAGTTTAGCAGGTTTGTTACAAACAGAACTTCATTTCGACCGGGGCAACGCCAGGTATCCATTCTAGAATATATATATATATATATATATATATATATATATATATATATATATATATATTGATTGTAATTCTTGGTTCGTTAGTTGTTCATAAAACGATATTTCCTCCAATTTAATTGAAATTTTGATACAGCCTATACTAAAAGTCGAGGAATGTTTTTACGTTATTAAAATAAATTAAAATAACAAATTATGAACTTAATTAAAATAAAAATATATTTGTAACTCGATTATGCGAGACTGTTCTTCGTTTTACTTCGGGTAACTTCCGTTTCAACGACTCTCGAATTAAAAGATTTTAATAGGTAAGTAAAAAAAAAAATCACGTATATTTACAATTTAAATTCATTTGTTTATCTTAGGCTTTTAACCCATCAAACATTACGTTTTAATTGCTTAGTTTCTTTCGCGGCATTATTTCCATGAATACAAATACACAAACATTTTGTTTCACCTTTTCTAAACTATAAAAAATCAGAAAGTTGCTGTATAATTTTTATGAATTGTCCACGCGTATTATAAACACGGTAACCTCCCCATGGTAAAAACGGCTTTCAGATTAAACACCCCCAAACCATGAAAACCGTTCTTATACTGGGTAGGTTGAGGATGTGTTTATTCACAAAGCCATTTTAACATGAGCTGCTATTATTTATTGCAAAAATTGCTTAAAATTTATTTATTTGACAAAAAAAGGACATTATCTACAAACATTTAATAAGAAATACAAATGAATGATAGGTTTCTCTTATTTTTTTTGTTTTTTCTCGTTTTTTTCTGTTGATGTTTCTACATTTAAAATTTTACTTTATTTTCCTAGCATTAAGCCGAGCCGAACGCTGATAAAATAATTACACAGCACTTACAATTTAATTCATTGTGGATTTATTCAAACAGTCTTTGGGAAATAAACATTTAAAATAAAGTGGCTCTTATATTATTGTGCTATATTTAAAAAAATAGTATTTCCCGTTAAATTAAAGTTTTAAAATATCTTTTTGTTTATTAAATTGTTAGGTGAAAGTACAGATACCCGGTGGGTTTCTAACGTGGATAAAACCTTCCTCCCCCAAAATGGGTACCCTGGATAGTAACAAAAATAAGAATAATGCCTCAGTCTCGAAGGATTTCTCCTCTATTGATCTAGGAAAAAAAAACGGCGAAGTGTAGTTCACCTTCTGTTTCTCTCCCTTTCTGTCTCTCTTCCTCTGTCAATATCTTTTTTCTCCTCCTCTCTCTGTTTATCTTTCAATCCCTCTATCTCTCTCTATCTCGTCTTTCTGTATTCCCCTCTCACTATCTCTTTTCTATCTATATATCTTCCTCTCTATCAGTCCATCTCTAATCCCTCATCCTATTATAGTCTCCCACATTAATTACAGTGAATAAGGCATTTTCAAAACACGCATTAATCCTATTTTACTGACCTCATTTTCTTACTGTAGAAAAGAAGTTATTTGGAAATTACTGCTACCTTGAACAGCACCAGGAATAACTGGTAAAACCTTTCTAATTAAATTGATTTGGGCAGCCATTCGGTGACAAAATGGCACAGCCTTAACCCTTGCTGCATTCGGAATACATGCGACCTTGCTACCAAGTAGAAGAACTATTTATTCTACTTTGAAACATTCAATTTTTCAAAAATCTTATTTCGACTTCTCCAAAACATCCAGTATGGGAAAAATATTGCAGAAATGCAAACTTATTCTTTGGGATGAATGAACAATGGTTTCTTTGGGATGAATGCACAATATTACGCAAAATATCACTTGAGGCTCTTGGTCGATCCTTACAAAGTTTGCGTGGCAATGTCAGACAATTTGGGAATGCCGTAATATTGTTGGCAGGAGATTTCAGACAAATGTTACCTGTAATTCCCCAATAAACACCAGCAGATGAAATAAATTCGTGCCTCAAATACTCTAGTTTTTGTACCATGTGAAGACATTAAACTTAACTCAAAATATGCGTATTCCGTTGCAGACTGCTCCATCCGCACATACATTTTTGCATCACTTGTGGTAAAAGTGCCAGCTGATCGAAGTTAAGGGCGGAATTCTTTGACTTAACTTCTGTAATTCTATTACATCAAGAGAAATGTTTGTTGAACAGATATTTTAGCAGATAGTCAAAATAATAATACGAATTCTACTTCTGAGTGAACGAGCTATTCTTGCAGCTCAATAAATATACGTCTATGAACTTAAACGTAAAATTCAACGTAAAACCCCAAGTAAGGTAGTCAAATATAAATCCCTCGGCTCTCTTGAATTAGATAAATTTGTTAATTATCCAACAGCTATATTTTACAGGGATGCCACCACATGTTCTGCAACTGATAATTGGCGTATTAATTATCATATTATAAAATATAAACCAATCAAAGCTTTGCAATGGTACATGGCTCGCAGTAAATAAATTACCAAATGATATCATTGAAACAACAATCTTAACAGGACCTTTCACAGTTGAATATATCTTCATTCCACGCATTTCTATGATTCCACGGATACACCATTACACTTTAGGAGATTGCACTTTCCAATTTTATTGTCGTTTGCAGTAACCACCAAGAAAGCTCAGGAAACCCACTCTTACACATTGACTTTTTTTCACATGGACAATTTATTTTATCTGTTCACGAGTCACCAAATAATAAAATCTCTATATCAGCTAAGAGATAAAACAACTAAAACTGTGTACCTATACGAAATGGGAAATTAAACTTATAAGAAACATGCATTTTCTCATTTTGGAAGTTTTTCATTGCCCCAATTTGAGCCACATCAACGCGTGGCAAGGAATAGCTAGTATACACACGCACACATACACACACACACACACACACATATATATATATATATAATACGGAGTGCTGTAATAGTATAGATTCAAATATAAATTATAATAGTTTGTCTTTCTTATACAAATATCACCCCGACAAAAAGACCGTTACTGAAACTTATTGAGCCTATCAGGGAGAAAGGATTTAATAATTGAGAAAACATTTCCAGTTATTGCGTAGCTGAATATCTTGTGAAGTTGGCCTTTATGCCATACCTTCTCGAAGGACTTTGATATGTCAAGAACAATTGCTCTATAAAGGAAGCTTTTGTCGAGAGATTCACTAATCCTATGATATATAACCGTTAGCACATCTGCTGTGGTCTAGCAGAACGGAAACCATATTTCATATCACTACTAAGGGTATTTCTGCTGACGTGGTTGACTACTTCTTTCTTTCATATGGGGCAGACGTGTTTATGTGTCCGTGTGTTCCTGTTTTCGTCATCACCCTAAATTTCGCCATCTAGTATTAATTGTAAATAGCGAAAATTCACGTAAAAACGAGAAAAAAACATTATTTTATTTGCTATATAAAGGGCCCTGTATTTATTGTTAGCCTTATATGAGAAAACGAGCACAGCAATGTTGTCATAGCGGAAAAATAGGTGTTACTGCGACGCCATATTTGAATGGTCGGCTTGCGTTCGAATAGGATGCGGATATAGTTAATCCAGAATATAAGAATGGTCAGAGCTACGCTAATGACAATGGACGGAATCAGTAAGGGGAGACCTTATTATTTGTAAATCTAAAAATGGAAAGAGTATGTTACGTGTACGTATTTAATTACCAGTTAATGGTGGTGCAAATAAAATATCGTACTTTAATATAGAATGTATTCCGGTCTAAATTGGTAGCTGTGGGAGCACTAAATATTTAAAAGAAAAATAGAAACCTTTTCCTCTGTAGATGTTGCGATTGTAATATCACGGCGAAATGTGGCAAAAATTGTAGACGTACACTATATAAAATAGTTGTTATCAGGGTAGATTTATTGAATTTGTATGTGACACCAGTTGTTGCAAACCTACGGTACTTTGAGAGTAATTTCTGCAATCAAAATATTATATATTGAGATTATAGTAAACATACTGCATATTGGTACATTTGAGGAGAATGGAACGGGATGATAATTTCAGTATCTGCCGATGTGTACTGTTAACGGGTACGATTTTGTATGTTGGGTATTAACATCGAAGAAGCATAAACTCAACAAGTTCCTGCGGGTACACTCCATTGAAGTTCATGAAAAACTGTCAGAGGGATTAAACACTCCATCATTGGGTTATGACCTGAATTTTATCAACTTATGAGATTTGTATATTTTGGACGAAGTTTAGGAGAGAAAACTAGCATAATACTTTATTCTTTTTAGAAATATAGATTGCTTCCTCGCGTGGGGAATTATCAAACACGATAGGGGACGGACATCATCTATACTGATCAGGCTGCCTTAAGATATTGGCTTCATGAGACGAAATGCACCTAACATTGAATCTTTTGTTTTTTTACTCGCTTTTCCAAAACCAAAAACAAAAACTCACCGTATTCCTTTTCCTTCTATCTATTACCTTTTCCGATTTCCACCTTCCCCAAGTCCTGACAAGTTTTCGAACTTAAAGTGTGCCTAAAAATTTATACTGTTAGCTGTCTCCCTCTTTCATTGCAAAACTCATTCATGTTCCGCAGGGAAGGAAACAAAAGCGAAGAATATCACTCTAAACAACCAAACCAAATACTACAAACTAGGAATTGAAAATATAAAGTGCTTGAAGAATAAAAACCTTCTAGAAAATAACTGGATACAACATGAACACTATTTTCAAAATAACTCGATTCGCCATTGAATAACTCGAAAAAGGTTTATATGTCGTAAAACAAGCAAACAATAAATATTTGAAGATATATAGAACTCGAAGCATAAAACCGTTTTCAAAGTAACTGGATTCGACATTAAATAACCCGAAAATGGTATATATGCCATAAAACAAAACAACCAAACCAAACAAAACTGCATCTTTTCAACATATTTGCCACTATCTTAAATGTATTTGTTCCAATTACTGTTGTCTTTGATTATTGTGAATATTAGATTAAAAAATTGATATAGGGGAATAGGCAGGTAATTTTATTAAGCCATTGTGTTTAGAAAGAAGTCTAATAACAGTTTAATAGGGTCATTATTTTCTTAGAAACATTATATGTATCTGTTATTTTTTACTGTTTCTCCCTTCAGATTGAAGGTTATAATGTAATTATTGAATATTGCGTAACGCGTATGTATTTATGTTGTCCACATGCCACAAATACAGCGTGATAGCATCAATATATTCCCCATCCTGTACGCAATTGTGTGAATAATATAAAATATACAAATCTGAAAAAATAAGGAATGTAAATAATAATAATATGTTTTTTATATACTCTGATCGTTGATGACCTGAAACCTTTTCCCTATTAGCACTTGATTATATTTAATGAACTCCATTAATACCGTGAGAATTGTTTCATCAAGAACTCCGAAATCTTAACGTCGTCTTTTACCTTGATCTGAATATGCATGTATCTTGAAACTTTTATTTTTTAAGGGAACCGATTCAATACGTCTAGTATGGATACCGCTGGATGGCATATACATTACTTACACCTCGACCAATGAGGAGAGTAATCCGGCCATAGCAATCTATATGGTTGTTGTTTAGGGGATATCGATTTATTTCTTGGTTGAACAGATATTATTAGTGAAAAGTTACAGTTTAAGTAAAAGTTAACGTATTTATATTGCGACGTGATTTAAAAGAGCGCCTTATCTGTTTAACGACTTTATAATGACGAGAATTGTCATCGTTTGTTTTATGGCAAGAACGAATTAAATGTGTTACTAAAAGTAGATCTATGCAAAACTATTCAATAACATAATGGGTACACAAGACGTAAGTCATACTGCAAATCTGGATTATCATAAACGGATTCATTCAAATTTAACTGATATATTAATTCATAATCATATTGAGTTGTCCTTTTCTTGTTTACATTCAAACATAAAAGATATGTTAAATAATTGATATTTTCTCTATTACACGACAGCAGTTTACCAACTATAGCCAACTAACTCTACTGGCTTGTAAATGCCTTTGAAAAAGCAATAGCTAAGGGGAAAACCCCTGACAAAAATTCCGGTTTGGAGCTCTCATATGTTGATGGTGAAGAACTTCAATGCTTTTCCAGCAACTCTTGCAGCTGCGCTAGCTCCCACCGTATTAGCTTACCTTCTTGTCATACTTTGGTAACTGAGCAAACTAAGGTTTCCTGGTAACTGAGCAAACTTAGGTTTCCTTACTACCTGCATAGACCTGCATCCGGAGAGATAATTCTAGCTTCGAACTACATAGCTACATCAGATACTGCAGTGCAATATAGTACATGCAGAACGTCATTATTTTATTAGACAGAAGATTTTCATCAACACAAAAACGATAATTTTAAGTAAACTCTTGAACCGTACTTTTCACTTTCTCCATACTATGACGACTAACTTATCAAGTCGAATCGCAATTCAATCTCTGAATTTTACGACGATGACAAATGTCTCAAATCTTACTCTGTAATGTTTACAGGAATTTCTCATAGCCTGGCGACATTACTCAAAAGCCCGGATCTTATTTAAAATTACTAAAGATCCGGCTGTCGATTCTTTTTATTTCAGCTTCTCTATACCATGTGAATTTTAAAAGTCCAGACCTCTTACTCTTAGTAAACATTTAGCATAACACATCAATTCTAACTATAAAAAAAACAAAGTTGCATCAAAACTAATCTTTATAAGTTATTGCCGAAACACCTTGTAATCTAATAGGGTCTGATGAGAGAAAATGCATTTGTCAACATTCGCGTGACTACTGAGATGCTCGTTGCGGTGGCGAACACGTGACGCATTCTCCTCCCGCACAAGAAACAATGCATTCTAAACCACATTGTGTTATATGTTACGGACAATATAACCTTTATAAAAAATCATCATCGTATGTGTATCTGGGTTTTAGGTTGACCTATTTTCCAAAACTTATTGACAGCATTTTTTTAAAAACATTATTTTTGAACAGTAAGGCTTATTCATATCTCCCCGGGGAAATATTATTTGTGAAGAGTTTACTGACTTTACACTAACTCTATTCTATTACGGTATCTGTGTGGCAAAATAATGTTTATTTTTATGGCTCATTTCTACATAAATACAAATAAGTCTACGCATATCGGAAACAGTAACAGTAAAAACAAACAAATGCACAGCATGCAATAAATATTAATAATAAATATTAGATTAATGTATACAACAGGATCGTTTTAGTGACGTGGTGTCGAGCATTGTCGTGAAGGAGAATTGTGCCTTTCCTGTTGACTAATGCTAGGTGTTGTCGGAGTTTCTGATGCATTTCATCCATTTGTTGACATTTGTTGACATTTGTTGACAGTACTTCTCCGCCATAATAGTTTCGCCTGCATTAAAAAAAAGAAAAAAAAAGTGTAATGGATAAAACCGTTAATATATTTTAACAAAAACTTTGTTCCATGAAGATAGCTCTCTGACGCAATAGTATTTATTTTTATTGGGCGTATAGACATGGATGAAGGCAAGTCTTCGCATAACGGTAACAGTAAAAGTGAATGTACAGAATGTAGTAAATATTACATTTATAGATACATCAATAAATATTAGTTAATATCTACCAAGCAGGATCCGTTTACCGAGATTGCCCGATGAAAGCCTGCCCCCACGCTCGCAACAAAGTAAACTACGAGTGTCGTTTGTGGCTACTTACGTATTTGAATATTTGCAGACATTAGCGGCTATGACCTAAATGAAATAATATGCCTTTCACTGGATAGTAGTGATGGTTTTTCGCGATAACATGCCGGTACTGTTGTGATTTCTAAAAAAAAAACAATTACGGGAGTAATACGTAAATCATTATGAATTAATAACGTTACCAAACAGGTCTATTAAAATTAAACAGTAAAACATAAATTTTTGACGTTAGGGTTCGCACTGTCTATGGATTTTTAGGTTGATCGAAGTCAGTGGTAGCAGTCCTAGTTATTTCAGTTTGTTTTCAAGTCTCCCTTTTTTTGCAATTCTTCCAGAAAAAGTATAGAAATAAATTCCAGTTTGTATGTCATCTTTTTTATGTGTAAAACGAAACAATTACAATTTTTTACTTCACTGCTTGGAGGAATGTCATGTTAACAACGGCGTTTGGATTATACATCTCAAACTCCTTATGTTTTGAATGGTTGTGGGAATAGACAATATCAGCCTCCCTATGTAAAAACCGAGTTCGGAATAGACACGACATCCCTATGTAAAAAATGGCCTTGGAGAAGACAGCCCCCTTTTTATTTTGAGTGGGGAGTTGGGAAAAAATCGCCGAAATTTAACCGTGATAATCGTAGTCAGTATACTCTCCAGCTTATGCTAAAAATAAATTGTGGGGTGGCAGTGTCGGTAGAAGATAAATAGATTTGTTAATTACAGTGCATAATGCAGATCTTTATATATCTTAATACTTGTCTCTGCAAAATTTGAATTAGATTTTTTTCAATCGGCATAGTCGATAACATATAAAAGTAGGCATTCTAAAGTAAATTGTAGAGGTAAACCTAATGAACAAATTTATCTTCCCTCCCCCAAAAACACTTAATGTGTGCGTTATGTTGAAAATCAGTCCCGAAAAGAAATTTAAATGGCATTCTGCGCCAAATTCAAATCCCATATGTAATAAAATATACGTTTAAACTGTAGCGCGAGAAATGGGTATTAAAACTCGATAATTGTGCCTGAAACCAGTCCCTAACTTTACAACTTGCATGCCAGTCTATCAAATGAAGTATAGAAGCCAAATTGAAACTATCTAAATAGTTAAATGAAATATATTAGATAATGATTTAAATAAAAATGGTTATTTTATACAGGATGCCATAAAAAAATATAAAATCAATTGCTACAAAAGGTTACGTACATTTCCATATTTTTATTATAAGGGCAATGAATAAAATAAATATCAAATATAGTTAAGTATAAAAATAGTTCAAGAGTTTTAAAATGGGAAGAATATATACAGCGAGGTACAAAGCGAGCGAGAGAGAGAGAGAATTAGAGAAAATAAATGTTCGTGTAATTGTCTTCAGAAGAGGGAGAGGGAGAGAAAGGGAGAAAGAGAGCATTAAGAAAAATATATACAGCGATAGTATTTAGTAGATGATATTGCCGAAATGTTCATTTATAAATTGTTTTATTTGATTTAGAATTTACGAATTATTAGTGGTTTTTCTCGCAAGGTTTGTGAGAAAACTACTAAGATGAGAACAATAGTCCGAATAATCTAAATAATAATAATAATAATATATATATATATATATATATATATAACTATTACTATAATAATTTTAATACCTATAGACACTAGTGTTACATCCTTTTACAGGTCAACATTGCAGCTTGTCAAGATTACCATCGGTCGGGAAATTCGAATTCAACAGTGGAGCAATTGCTGACTCCAATAGCCATTAACACACCTTCACGGACAAGTAAACCACGGAATATACAATTGAAATTTAAACATTTATTTTTAAATGTAAATAGACGATAGTGATACAATGATTATGACGTTATGATCATTTTTTAAATAAATGTTACATACATATATATATATATATATATATATATATATATATATAACTACTTCATTTACTCACATATAATTAATATACGAAAGTAAAAATTTATGCGTAAACTTTTAGAATTTACTTAAAAAGTGCTCAATACGTAGGTAGAGCTAGTTAGTAAGTTATAAAATATATATGGCGATTAAGCTACACTGAATATTCTGTTTCCTCCACTCTAGGACTCTTCAGGTTTATGCACGAATTATGTGGTTGTCTTTGGTTTTTATACACGCACCTTCTATTAAGATTTTAGTCAGCCAATCAGAATTCTAGTATCGACCGCGCCCTTCCTATCAGCCAATGAGCATGCACCTATCGGACAAAGGCATATTTGACCTCTGCTTGACCTGTTCCTTTGTGGGTGCTCTATTTAGCCTGGAAATCTAGTTTCTTGACCTGTTTTAAATCTAGATTTTTTTCATGTTAGTTTACATACAAATATATATATATGTACATACATATGTGCACATATATGTATACATATATATATATATATATATACATACATATATGTGTGATCCTTTATGTATATTCATGTTTATTTAATCTATTCATTTGTTTATTTTCTATTGTTTTGGTTAGTTTTAAAACTATTTTGTATCGCTATCCTACAGTAAATGTTATCTTGTGGATACAGTTGTTCGCTATTTTTCTTCTACACTTTAATAGATGTTGGGGCTCTTTAAAGTACAGGATAGCAAATTTTCCATGAAGGTATAATCTACATGGGTTGTCCAGGTCTCTACACGTGGTAGCTTGTCTTATTATTTTCCATTCGACTACCGGTGATTGTCTGCTTTCCTTGATTACAAGTATTTATATGCTAGCGTTGTTTTCAGACGGTGTTTTTATTGTTAAATGTACTTTTGTGGTCATAATATCGAGTTTTGAAATCTAAGGAAGTCATACCTACGTAATATTTCTTGTTATTCGGGGTTTCTGTCGCAAATACTGTGGCATGGGAAACTGCGCTTTTAGTTAGACATTTATTTTCAAGTGGGCAAAGTGTGCGGTGTCTACATTTGCATTCATCATGTTGTTCGTTATTATTATTTTTATTTCTAGTATGGCTGTTCTATTACGGGATTGGCTCATTATTATTATTATTATTATTATTATTATTATTATTATTATTATTATTATTATTATTTTTCTGCAAATGGTAGTTTTACTTTTGTCATGGTGTTTACTTTTTTATTGTTTATTTTGTTGTTGTTTACATTGTTTAATTTTATATTTTGTTATTATGTGCTTTAATTATCATCTCTAAATTTTCGCAGCGGCTGTAGGATAACTTTAAGGTATTAAACCAACGTTTCATCCAGTCAAGGATGTTTCAGGCTTATGTGGTTGTCTTTGGTTTTTATATACGCAACTTCTATTGAGTTTTGGTTAGCGAATCAGCTTTCTAGTATCCACCGCGCCCTTCCTATCAGCCAATGAACATGCACTTACAGGACAAAGGCCTATTTGACCTCTAGTTCACCTGCTTCTTTGTGTGTGTTTTATTTAGCCTGGATATCTAGTGTCTTGACCTGTTTTAAATCTAGGTTAGGTTTTTTCATGTTAGTTTATATATATACATATATATATATATATATATATATATATGATGATTGCAGTGACTTCTCAGACGAGTGGCACTCCCTCAGACACTTACAGTCTATAGGCCCAAAAATTACTTTTTTTTTTAGTCCTATCGGTTAATTCACACGCTGAAGCGGGCATGACACTTAAGCCGTTCATTGAGATCAATAATTACATGCTTCCAACATTTCAAGCTTCCACGTGTCACAACTTTTCCATCGCCACAGGACGATTTTATGGACAAATATCTGATGGAGTATCTATACACAGACGATGTTAAAACGTCTTTGCTTTGCACGACAGCTAAGTCTCCCTCTTGATTCAAAATGTTGAGATCCAGCAACAAGCAAAAGCAAGATAGCCAGCAACAAGTAAAAGGCAGACAGCTTAGTGCGGGTACTGGTCTCCCGCTTTATGTTTTTTTAAACCAGAGATATCCTTTGGAATCTCTTGTTTTTAATTCTTCAGGGAGAGTAGCTACCCTCCTCACCAAACCAGTCCGGTGGGGGAACCAGTTTAGTCGCCGGTCACCTGACCATCAGGCAGGTAGTTCTGGGTTACATGGTGCCAGTAGCATATAACATGACCTGGCTACAATATATACATACACATACATATATATGTTTGAGAGTTGATGTATATGCAGGTTTGTTTATTGTATTTATTTATTTGTTTATTTTCTATTGTTTTTGTAAGTTTTTAGATGATTTTGTATCTCTATCCTAGAGAAAATTTATCCTGTGAACACAGTTGTTCGCTATTGCTCTCCTACAGCTTATATAGATATTGGAGTTCTTTTAAGTACAGGATAGCTACTAACTAGAGTTATTTACCTATTGAGCACTTTTGAAGTAAATACTTTAAATTTACGCATAAATTTATACTTTCGTATATTAATTTTATGTGAATAACTGAAGTAGTTATACTTAGCACCTGAAACATTTGAGCAGTCTCAAAAGAATTTATTTCACCACATTAAAAATAGATATGGAAAGAGTTAATTTCGAAGCATCGCTAAAAAACATCCTCACACCTTGCAATCATAGCTATATTATTAAATTAATTTAAAAAACAGATGAAATAATACGTCGAATGGGATGGCGAGCAAATTTCTTCCTTAAAAATGTAAACAAAAATGTCCTATGGTTTTAAAACCCGAAAAAATGCGAACACAGTATACCTTTTGATAAACTTTGAAAATGACCTTTTAAACGTAATTAAAATATAGAATTCCACAATCAACCTAACAATTTCCAACGGAAACTACACAAAAAAGAAACATAGACAACTCTAATGACATCTTTGTAAAAGCAGATAAAACAAGAAATGTTTATAAAATAGATAAACAAGAATATAACAAACTAATCACAGAAAACATTAGAAAAACTACAAAAAACTAGATACAAACGAATGCGACTACATAGATATAATCAATACTGAAAGTAAACAAATTACCGATAAATTAAAAATTAGCGATAAAGTTGGCTGTTCATAATTTTCTTGGCAAAACCGAACTTTTTTAGCGTCTGTCCATGTACCGCAATCAGATACAAACACATTTTCAGATCTCTTATAGAAATGGGCAATAGTGGCATTTTCGTTTGGGTTATAATTGAAATGTTCAATGGCGTTCCCCACAGCTGTCTGGCACACTGCGTTATGATACTCGTTAACTGTGTTGCTTCCAGAATTTTCCTTTGTTCTTCCTGCGTTTTCATCAAGATGTTTTCAAAATGTTTCTGTTGTTGACACAGCTCTTTTTTTTTAATTTCTTTTCACTTGTGTTGACATTACTGACACTATATATATATAGTGAGAACCGGTGTGATTTGCTTCATGCATAGAAAGACCGGTATAACAGCCCTTTAATTATGTAAATCAGCTCACTGATTTTCTCATCAACTATACCTCGTTCCCAGAACGTAATGTTGTTTTTGTAGCACTTGAAAATACCTTCTCTCCAGAGATGAATCTTTTTCTAGATGTATGCATAGTATTATTTGATATATTGTTTCGGCAAGAGTTTGTCAAGGACTGACATGAATTTTCTGGTGAACATTAGTTCAGCTGGTGACAGATCTGAGGTGTTCTCTGGTTCGGCGTAATCTTCTACACTTGTAGAAACTGTTGACGCTCCTTGTATGTTGAAACTCCTTAAACTCTTCAGAAGTGAATTGCGTCCCATTGTCACTCACAATACACTCTGGCATACCGTACAGACCAAATAGTTAATGTAGAAAAGTTGCTGTTATATTAGTCGTAGACTTCTTGCAGCGTAGCACTTCTGGCTATTTTGTAAAACTATCCACCACTATAAAATAGTCATATCCTTCAACTGGGCCAGCGAAATCGGTGTGTAATCTTGTCTACGGATGATCCGTCTTGGGCCATGGTGCCTCTGCTGCTAACGCATACCCTTTACATCGATGAACCATGTTTACGATATTCACATCCATGCCTTCTAATATACAAAACTATGCATTAAGCGTTTTGTTCTGTTGATAACAGAGTGACTCATGTTAATATCCCGCTGTAATCATTTCAGCAAATTTTTCGGAACTTCTACTCCTTCACTCTTTAATAAAACTCCGTCACATATTGAATATATCTCCTGCACTTTTGAGCATTTGTTACAATTTTGTTTTTATGTCTAAAATGAAATCATATTTTTCAGCTTCCTTTTTGATTTCATTTAGTGTAACTGATAGTTCTCTTACGATGTTGTTTATCATGCTTTTCACTTGATAACCTGCTCTGATAGTTGCAATAATGCTTCGAATTTTTCTTCGACTTTCCGCATGAATTGTGTTTTTAGAGGATAGATGCTTTATATGAAAGTTATAATTGAGAAGAATGGTACCCCATCTCAGCAATCGAGTTGCTGTATAAACGGACACCTTTCATTCGACCCAAAAATTGTGATCAGAGGTTTATGATCCGTTTCTAGCATAAAGTGCCTGCCGTAGATGTATCTGTGAAATTTTGTTTTAGCGAAAATGATACGCGGAGCATCTTTTTTCGATTTGTGAATATCTTATCTCTGCTAGAAGTAGTGTTCTAGAATCATTTGCAATTGGTTTCCTTGAACCCACGGGTATTATGTGTTGAATACTCGCTGCTACACCATAAGAACTTGTCATACATTCATTTTGAAAGTTAATGGGTTAAGAAGAGGGAGGGTATAAGCATCTTCTAGATCTCAAAGGCTTTCTGACTTACTGCCCATTCCCATGCCTTGCCTTGTTTGAACAGTTCATTCAACTGAGCTCTTAGGTTGTGCATTCCTTAAATGAATGCTTGATAGTGATTAGCTCGATAAAACTTTGTAGCATCGCCACGTTAGTAGTCGCTGGCATATCTCTAATTGCAATGGGCTTGTCCGGATCCTGAAGTCTGCCATCCTAAATATTTAATTTCCTCCAAACCAAATTCGCACTTTGACTCTTTGATATTAAACCCAATGTTCTGAACTTTTTTTAAATACTTGAATGAGATGCTGTTGATTTTCGTCGACTGTTGTTCTCCTTACTATGATATCGTCTCAGTAGGCGCACGCAAAGTCCAAATCATTTAACATAACGCCCATAGCTTGGTGGCAAATGGCAAGTGCCACTTTAATACCAAACGGAAGCTTGTTGAATTTGAATTTCCCTCTAATAGTGTTTATCCCTAATAACTTCGAACAATCCCCTTCGACAGGAATTTGGAGATAGGCGTCCGATAATTCGATTTTTGAAAATATATATCCGCCATTTAACTTGTTAAAAATCTCCCCTTGACTCGGCAACGAGTAATGATAATCCTTAATCACCGAGTTCAAACCTGTCTAAAAGTGAGTGCAAACTCACTTTTTTGATTTTTTTTTAATTCACACAATCAGGGCAGCCGATCACTTTGATTATACTATCGATATAATTTCCATTTTTCCAATCTATCAAGTGCTTCGTTATATTTCTACTTCTGCGAAAGAAACGTTACGTTTCTTTGTAAAAATTGTCATAGCATTTTTTTGAGCTCACATTTGTCTTCAAACTTGTTTCATCTTCAAAGAGCATGTGTGAAAGTTTTTGGATTTTAAAAAAAATCTTCTTTAATATCCTGTCCTGTTAATGTGTTACTTTTCATTTTCTCCAGAACGAGTTCAAAGGTTTATCCCACAATTCGAATGTTTCAATGAAATCTATACCGAACAAGTTTTCTTCACTTTTCAGAATCAAAACTTTTATTTTGTTAGCGATCCCGATTAGCTTTATGGGCAGTACAATCTCGCCTTCGAAGTTAATTTTCTTGCCAGTCACCGTACAAGCGAGTTTCGTTGAGTTCATTATCGTAGGGATTTAAAAAAAAAATCCATATGTTATAGTTCATTATTGTCAAGTCTGATTCTGAATCGAGGTGATATTTGATATTTTTTCTAAATATTTTAGTCGTCACATATTTCCTCAAATCTCTGTCTGATTTAATACTCGAACATGTATGTCTAATTCGGCTATTGATTTCTTTTTGTTTTACATCAGAAACGTATGTGTTCTTTCTTTTTACACACGAAACATTTCTTATTTCTCTATTGACAATTTACTTCCCAGTGCCTTTCGTTTCAACGTCTGCAATTATATGGTGGGACATTTTGTTCATCCTTTTTTCTTTATTTAATTTATTTAGTCTATTTTTTATAATACGCCGATTTTTTACTCGAATTTCCGGCTGATGTGTCTGTTGATTGTTTAAACATTTTTTAACATAAGCAATGTCAGCTTCCTTAAATTTTCGAAACTATTTCTCTAAGCTTACGGTCCGCTGGCAATCCTCTACTAATTTCTGATTCAAGTTTAGACAAAATTCTACGCCTTATTTCGGAATTCTTCCGTGATATTAGTCCTAGAGCAAAAATTAAGCAGTTGTAATCCTCAACCGTTATATCTTCCAATCTGAAATCGTCACAGTGTCTATTTACTATAAATGCATATGTTAAGTAATCCTGATCATCGGGTTTAGAGACATTCATGCATAACCATCGCTTATGCCAAAGCGGCATATTTGGTCGAAACAGCTCCTTTAGCAATTTTACTGCCTCCGAGAATTGAAACTCATTTGTTTTCCTCGCTAGAATAAAATCTATAAATTTGCTATGTTCTACCAATTTTCTTAGTAATAGACTTACTTTTCTTGAGTTCCACCAGCTTGCACAGTCTGTGGAGAAAATATCCTCGTAACGTTTATAATACGCTTCAAATGTTTTCTCATTGTCTGGTACGTAGTTGAGAGTTTTCAGCGAATTAAATATTGTGTTATTCGGATATGTAGACGTTCTTTCATTTGTCTGGTTATTGTATAATTTCTCAAGTCTTAACCTTTGAATTTCTAAATGCTGTTTTGCATTTCTTCGGATCTTGACATTGCTTCTTAGTGTTATTCGGTTAAAAATTCCTTTTGTTTATTTTGTAATTTTTTATGATATTTCTCGTTCTCTAATTGTAGGAGTGCGAAGTTTCGTTCTCTTTATCTCCTCTTTCAGCTTATTTTTCTTTATATTTTTGCTGTCTTTTATCTTGTTTTTCCAACAACAAAGCAATCTGTTCATTTACTTTTTTAAATAATTTTCCTGCGATATCTGTTGTTTCCTCATTAATAAGCCATTTGACGCTGCTGGCCTTCCGGCTGTGATTTGAATAATTGGGCTATGCCTTTGGAGAACTCTTTCGTGTTAAGATAAAAATGTGTATGCAACAATGCATATAGTTTTAATTTATGTACCTATTTACTATGCCTCCCCACGGGACAGAGTTAGACACCAGGGTCGTTTTTTAACGTGGAGAAAAGGTACAAAAATAAAAATTGTCTCAGACGTGAAGGATTTCTCCTCCACCAAAAGAGAACAAGAAATGGAAGTGCAGCATCTGAAGAACAGATGGTATTTATTTGCTCCCCCACCGAGCAAATAAGGCACAAGGCCGATTTTTAATGTGAGGAGTGAAGGGGAAATGGGGACCAACTCCCCGGGGAGTAGGGGAGATGGATAGTGACAATTGGTATGAAGGGTTGCCCCTACATTGACCAAGGTCTTATATGTGGGGTCGTCCCCACATATGGTCTTTGCTTGCAGTATCTGTCGGAACAGATGGTGTTTATTTGCTCCCCCACCGAGCAAATTAGGCACAAGGCCGATTTTTAATGTGAGGAGTGAAGTGGAAATGGGGACTAACTCCCCGGGGAGTAGGGGAGCTGGATAGTGACAATTGGTATGAAGGGTTGCCCCTACATTGACCAAGATCTTATATGTAGGGTCGCCCCCACATATGGTCTTTGCTTGCAGTATCTGTCGGAACAGATGTTATTTATTTGCTCCCCCACCGAGCAAATTAGGCACAAGGCCGATTTTTAATGTGAGGAGTGAAGGGAGGGGGAAGGGAAAAAGGGGACCAGCTCCCGAGAGGTGGGAAATGGGAGCTGGTTAAAGGTCAGGTATGTGGGGTTGCCCCCACATCTGGTCTTTGCTTGCAGTATCTGCCGGAACAGATGGTATTTATTTGCTCCCCCACTGAGCAAATTAGGCACAAGGCCGTTTTTAATGTGAGGTAAAAACCAGCTCCCCTAAAAGTAGGCAAAAAGGGGGCACTCTGGTTACCAAAAATAATAATTGTCCCAGTATAGAGGGTTTCCCCTCCATTGACTGGTACAAATTATCTTAAGTGCAGCATCTGCCGGAACAGATGGTGTTTATTTGCTCCCCCACTGAGCAAATTAGGCACAAGGCCGTTTTTAATGTGAGGTAAAAACCAGCTCCCCTTAAAGTAGGCAAAAAGGGGGCACTCTGGTTACCAAAAATAATAATTGTCCCAGTATAGAGGGTTTCCCCTCCATTGACTGGTACAAACTATCTTAAGTGCAGCATCTGCCGGAACAGATGGTGTTTATTTGCTCCCCCACTGAGCAAATTAGGCACAAGGCCGTTTTTAATGTGAGGTAAAAACCAGCTCCCCTTAAAGTAGGCAAAAAGGGGGCACTCTGGTTACCAAAAATTATAATTGTCCCAGTATAGAGGGTTTTTATTTAAATGCTGCCCACATCAGCATTATGTGGCACAAGGCCGGAAAGTGGGAACCCCGCAGGCTCCCCTAAAGGAGGGGCACTCCTGCAATTTTAAAAATTGCCTGAGTAACCCCGTCGGCATTCCCCGGTCGGGGCGCCTCAGGCAGCAAGCAATAAACTTGCCCCACCGGAAAGCCCGGTGGCAAGGCCTGGGAGGGTGGACCTCCTAGGTATTACCCAGGCGGTTCCCAGTATAGAGGGTTTCCCCTCCATTGACCGGTACAAACCATCCCAAGTGCAGCATCTGCCGGAACAGATGGTATTTATTTGCTCCCCCACCGAGCAAATTAGGCACAAGGCCGATTTTTAATGTGAGGAGTGAAGGGAGGGGGAAGGGAAAAAGGGGACCAGCTCCCGAGAGGTGGGAAATGGGAGCTGGTTAATGGTCAGGCATGTGGGGTTGCCCCCACATCTGGTCTTTGCTAGTCATAGCTAGTCATAGCTTGCAGTATCTGCCGGAACAGATACTACACTTTGATCTTGTTTATATATTTTATTGAGAAAGAAAAAATTGAACATAAAAAACGAACAAAAAATTCAATTCAACAAAATTAGGCACAAGGCCCTACAAGAAATTGGGAGGGGGAGGGTACAGGGTCTTTTTGACTATGTAACAGATGAGACTTTGAAGTCTTACTCTTGACTGGCAACATTTACCAAAATACCTCAATCACTCTGTGGATCCTAATCTAACTAATAACCCCAGCGTTCAATGTAAAATTTAACTATTTACAATTTGTATATTCATTTCTGTATGTTGTGTGTGCATTTTTTTTTTTTTTTTTTTTTTGTGTGTGTGTATGTGTGAGAAAATAAAGTTCGATTTCATTAGAAAGAGTTCTTGAATTAATTGGCGTAAAATGTTCGTGGAGTGGGAAAAAACTAATGAAAGTGTTCATTTCAAAAATAAAGAAAAAACTACTAATGTGTTGTTAGTAAGACCCCCCTGTACTATTCTATGTGGCTAGATCCCCCACTGTTTTCCGGGGAACCGAAAACAAGCAGAGCATCCCTAATGGGGTTTGGGGAAGTCGCCTTAATGGAGGTGGGAGAAAATAAAGCAACGGATGGAGGGGGTAGGAAGGTGACCTCTGAGTAGGGGGATGATCGGGGGCATCAGAAAATAAAGATGAGGAGCAGGGGGGTTGGGCAGACTCAGAGGTTCTCTAATACCAAAAAATAAAATCAGGAACAGGATCTCATTTGTACCACCAGTCAAGAGTTACTTTACTGAACTTATAATGCTAACCTAGGCGGGATGGGTTCCGTAGGACCCAGCACCGCCCATGCCATGCCTAAGGAGGGAACACGTATTGAAACTTGGCTCCTCGACGGATGCACAAACTAGTGCTGTGCACCCACCTCTTGTCAAATTCCACTCTAGGCAACCTCTTCCAATCGCATCTGATCTTTACTTTAAGCAAATGTTTAAAGTAAACGATCAGATCCCGATCAGGAACAGATGTCCCTTCGTGGACCAACTTGAGGCGCGCGATCCAAATGGTCATACGCGCTACTGCTAGGATCGCCAGGAAAACCAAACTTTCCTCCCTGGGGAACGGCGGCTCCATGTTGTACACAAAAGTTCCTACGTCGAGATCGAGCAGACACTCGGCATCGATGCGAGCTGTTACCCCCTCGACGTACCTTAATAGGGGCTGTATCCGGCTGCAACTAAAAAACGCGTGCTCGATTGTTTCGGGCTCGCGTTCGTCACAGCACAGACAGAAGCGGCTGGTATGTTCTTTATACCGGAAAAGTACGTCGAAGAGGGGCAGCGCATTTCGGACCAGTCGCCAAGTCAGGGAGAATTCCGAGTTATTCAGAATCTCCCGTCCCGGCGCCCAACGCCATTGAGAACGGACAACCTCCATCGACCATCCCATCCGCCTACAAAGTGGATCCTTCGCGGTCCCCTCCACTAAATCCCGATACAGTTTCTTCCTTGGCTGATCGAGGACATTGGTCCCCGGCAAAGCTCTAAGAGCGGTTCGGCATTCGGAGAAGAACTTGGACTCCCCCTTCGGTCTACGACGACCTTCTACCGAAGGGTTGGGTTTGAGATTGGGAAACGAGTTCTCAACCACAGGGACCCAAGGAGCGTCTCCTTCAAGCGAACGACCCAGGAAAGCCAATCTCTCGGCGTTTCTATGACACAAGAGACTGGGCTGACCCAGGCCTCCCTCGCTCGGATTTTGAACACAGACCTCTCTGCAGACATAATGCTTACCCTCGTTCCACAAAAGTGAATCGAGGCGCCCTTGTAAGCGGGTTAGTCGTTCTGCAGGGAGAGGAAGTACAGACAAACGGTAAAGGATGAGCGGAAAGACGTATGTAGCACACGCCTCCGCCCGACCCTTCAAGGACAATTTCCTTCCAATCCAAGTCTTTACTGACGATTTGACCTTAGACTGTACTTCCGACCAATTCTTTTCCAGCTGAAGTCCCGGTCCAAACCAGACACCGAGAATGCGGACCGGTCCATCGGTCCAGCTGAAAATACCTGGAAGCGAGTTTACCCCGGTCCAGGCCCCCAACCGCAGGCCAACAGACTTGCTACGGTTGAAGATGGCCCCTGTTACTTCTTCGTATCGAGCGAGCGCCTCGACCACCGCTTGAACGTCCGTGAGGCAAGACACGAACACGGTGACGTCATCGGCGAACGCGGAAACCCTGGCTCGTGTGCCTCCAGGGAGAGCTATTCCGCGCAGGACTGGTGTAGCCGCCTCGTCCCTTAACTTGCGAAGGAGGGGTTCCAACGCCAGGACATACAACAGAGGCGACAGCGGACAACCCTGTCGCACCGACCGAGAGACAGCGAATGACTCCGACAGCTTACCGTTGATCTGCACCGCTACCGTCGGCCTGTCATACAGAACAAAGATCCACTTGCGGAAGTCCGGATTAAATCCGGCGGCCTCTAGCACAGATCCTAGGAACCGATGGTCGACCCTATCGAATGCCTTGGACTGATCCAAACTGATCAGCGCGGCTTCGGCGTCGTCTTCTGTCCCCTCTATGATCGAGCGTATCAAGTGCAAATTGTCTTGAATCGATCTCCCCTTCACAGCATAAGTCTGGTCCGGTTCGATCAAGTCAGTGATGACAACCTGCAAGCGATTCGCAAGAATCTTTGCCAAAATCTTTAACTCTGTGTTTAGCAGAGTCAAGGGCCTAAAATCATCAAAGTTTTCCCTCCCACCATGCCGTTGACCTTTCCTCAGCAATGTGATCACACCTTTGGTCACCTGTCCAGGGATGGAACCCTGGGCAAACCAATGGTTGAACATATCCTTCAGAATAGGGACCAACATGGGCGACAGCCTCAAGTAAAACTCGTAGGGTAGACCATCAAGCCCCGGGGATTTGTTATAGCCGACCTGCTTCAACGCAGTAATGACCTCATGTTCAGTAATAAGACCATCACAGCTAGCCGCCCGAGCCGCCGTGAGGCGGGGCGAGTCAGCCAAATAGCTGCCAAACTCATCAACCCTGAGTCCGGGTAGTTGGGTGAAGCGCACCGATAGATGCTCCCGAAACCCCTCGCAGATCTCCCGAGTCGATACTAAGGGGTGTCCTTCCAGGTTATGTACTTTACGAATGTACCCATCCGAACCGCGCCTTAAAGCAGCCTTACGCTCAACAGCGTCAACATTCACAGCCTCGTTAGAAACTTTGTTTAACCTAGCCCTAACTACTTGACCTTCATACCGCTCGCTAGCCAAGCGGTTGAGATCTTGTTTAGCTAGTGCTAACTCTAGGGGGTCTCCCCCCTCCACCGCCCGGGTCAGCTTATCCTCTAAACGCTTCTTTGCCTTAGCCTTATCTATCGCGAGGCGTTGGCTATACTGGACAGAGAAGCGCCTAATTTTGGCCTTGAGACTAACCCACCACTTACTCCCTGTAACCGCCCCCACTAAAGCCCGCTGAATTAGCTCAGTGACCTTCAACCGGTAGTCCTCCAGCTCCAACAAGGTGCTGTTGAACTTCCAGTATCCGGCCAGTTTAGGCCTAGCGCTTAAGCTCAAACGGGCCATAACAAGTTTATGGTCCGAGTGTCCTAGCAAGTGGAACGTGGGGCAAGATAGGAAGTCTACATCGCCTCTTCTAACTAACATCCGATCCAAGTAAGTGCTTGGATGGGAAGGCACTACAGGATGCCACGTCCACATCTCCCGCCCCGGATGATCCAGACGAAATCTGTCGACGAGATCGCACGAGGCCATCAGGTCAGACAGACTGCTGTCACACCACGCCGACCCGCTAGTCCCCCCGACCTTATCTATTTTGGGATCAAGGATTGCATTCCAATCCCCCATTAAAACTAACCGTTCCGGATCCACTAAGAAGCCCTCCAACCGTCGAAAAAAGGTTGCCCTCTCTACAGCAGCATTGGGAGCATAAACAGCAACAATCCGAAAAACACTACAATTAACAGCAACATCAACAACAAGCGCCCGCCCGTCCTCGCCTGCGTGAACAACATTCACCGACGCTGACAGGGTGCGACTCACTAGCAAGGAGATTCCACGACTATAGGTATTGCCATATGCTGAGTAGACATCGTAATCGTTTACCAGCACCTGACAATCCCCGTCACAAACAAAGTGGGTCTCCTGGATAGCGGCAATATCTACCTTGAGGGACACCAAGTCTCTCACAACGCGCGAGGCCTTGCTTCGACACCTGATGCCCCTCACATTCAATGTAGCCAAGTTCAAAGACATGATCACTTACCTCAAGCACTGTCACAGACGGGTCTGAAATCCCGGGCAGTGAGGACATGGCAGGCCTGGCCAAGGCTGCCGGTAAGTAAATCCGATGAAGGTGATCCATCCTTGGCCACGCCCCCCACGTCCAGGGGGAAGGTTAGTTTGAGTGCCCTGTATAGCGATGGGTGTACATACATGGGGATTCTACCCTCACATTTAAAGAAAATGTTGGTCAGTGAAGGATGGTCCCTATCCACCAGCTGCTGGCCTGGGATCGCATTCTTCGCTGCCTTAATCATTGCCCACATTCCTCCAGTCCTACCGTCCTTGTTGACCCTAACGAAAGTGGTCAACAAGGGAGCGTCCTTGAATTTAGTGGGGTCTGTTACTAGGTCTCCACCGACTTTTTCAAAGTTTTTGAGTTTATTGTACCGGACCTTCTGTTGTCCTTTAAGGTCCGGAGCCGGTTGGAGAGGGTCTGTTTCACAAATCCTGCTTCCTGGCAGAAAGGGGAGCTTTTTGGTCCGTTCAGTGCGGACTTTGGGAGTGGGGGAGGGGACCTCTTTTGGTTGATGGGGAGGCTGAGCGCTTGGGGAGGGGGTAGCCTGCTCGTTTTCTTCTTTTTGGCTCCTGTCACGGGATGAGGGGCGGGAAGAGTTTCTTGGGGCCTTTATAGGAGAGGGGGAAGGTTGTTCGGGTTGCTGGGGTGTTGGGATCACAGGGGGCTCAACCTGTGTTGTTGTTGCGAGGGAGTCCTCAGTCTCAGTGGGGGTAGGAGGGTTTGCGCGTGTCTTGCGGCTTTTCCTCCTGGCCCTCCTGATCTCTGTTGCGCTCAGGGCCATAGAGACTGTTGTTGTCTCTTCCTCTGCCTCTGACGCGGCCTCCTCCTCAGATTCTGGTAGTTTCCTCTTGTTTGAGGAGGAGGGTGTCTGTGTGTCCATTTTCTCTGTCTCGCTCTTCGGTTGTTCTTGGTCTTGGGTGACTGTCTGCAAGGATGGCTGTTTGTTGATCTTGCCTTTCTTTACGACCGTCACCCAGCCTGTCGGTGCCTCTGGAGGATTTGCGGCCGGCGCGGGAGCAGCGGCTTGATTTGTTGTCACGCTTGTTCCCGCCGCTTTTGTGGGCTTCTTCCCTCCGTTCCTCTTTGGACAGTCCTTCGCCATATGCCCTTGTTGTGTGCACAGCCAGCAATGAGGCCTCCTCCCTTCCACTATAAGGGAGAGTGTCCACTCTCCGAACTTGAGTGTGGCTGGGATGGCGTAGAATCCAGCCTTGTCCAGGACCATCTGTACTTTGTAGTCCCCGGTCATGATGTTTCTTAATCCGCGGACCGGGGTGACTTCCTCTACGTCTCCATACTGGCTTAGGATAGCCCCCAGTTGTTTGGCCTCCATATAGCAGGGGACGTTTAGAGCAGAAACATTTGCTCTCCTCTTGTTCATATAGATGGGTTGGAGCTTTATGTTCCTGCTCTGATGGCAGGTCCTGGACAGCCTGACTGCGTCTTCGGAGGTGGGGAGCAGAACATCCCACTGTGCGTAACTCCTTCTACAGATGTAGTTGGCGGGAATGTTCTGCTCCAGCAACACGTTCATCATGGTGTCCTTGTTGACGCCCGTCAGACCCCTTGTCTTGGTGTCTGAAGTTATCAGCGAGAGCACTCTTTTCTCCAGAACTTCCACTTGACCCGGGAGGGGTTGGATGTTGTTCCCCTGGGTATACTCCTTGTAAGTGGAGTCGAAGAGTGCTCTGTAGTCTTCGGGCGTCAACTTCCCTTGCTGCTCTTTGGGGCCCCATGCCGGTCCTCCATCCTGGTGGGTGTCAGCTGGACTCGGGTTGGGGGGCGTAGCTGGTGTTGTGGGGCTCTCTCTTGTTATGGGCATTTTTGGCTTCGGAACTGGGCCGTTACCAGGCAAAGTAGGCCATTGTGTCCTTGGCGTTGTTTCGTCCTGGCTTGGTTTGCTCTCCGGGCCGCTCCCCTTTCTTATTTTCTTCCTTTGCTGGGTGGCTGTCCCCTTGGGGGATGGAGGTGTCTCCCCTTCTGGTGCCGTGTTCCCAGCTGGAGCCTTGGTGGGTACTGTCAAGGGTGTCTCTCCTTCCAACTTGCTTTTGTTACCACTGGCCGGAGAGTCACCCCTTTTCCGTATTTGGTCCTCTTGGGGAGTGTTGGGGGGCCAATCACTGTCTTCCCCGCCGAATAGTGAGCAGATGGAGGCTATTACGTCTTCATCCAGCGCCTCGGTTTGGTCCGCGGTGCTGTTTTCCTCCTTTTCTGTTGGGGAGTCGCCCTTTGGGGGAGCGGGGGATGGGTTCCCCGGTCTTCCTCCCTTGGTTCTGCCGTCCTGGGGTGCAGCTGGTTGGCTGGGTTCTGCACTTTCCCCAGCTAGTGACTTAACGGCAGCTTTTTCCGCTGGGTTGCCCTCGTGGGGAGCGGTTGCAGGTGCTTTTTGGGGGGTCGCCGCGGGCTGCGGCCCTACCCTCCCGCTTTCTTCCAAGGTCGCCGCGCGCCGGGGCCCTACCTTGTTTCCTGGTGCCGTCTCGCCGGGAGATGCATCAGCTCCCTCACATAGGGAGTCGTTCGCAGTTGAGATGCTGCGCATTTGGGGTGACGTACCCCTCCTGCCTGGCATCGTGGCGGTTGCACTGGCCGCTGGCGCGGACCAAAGTGTAGTGGGGGAAAAGAAAACCCAGGGGAATGGAGGGGGAGGAGGGGGAGGAGCGGACTTTGAAGAAATTAGAGTTTTTGACTTCCCCTCACGGGGATGTCGGGTTAGCAGCTCAGATCCCCCCGCGAGGGGGGAGAGCAGAGAAGAAAGACGCAGTGGGTGCTAGCGGGTCAGAGTGCCGCGTCGCAATTAAGAGAGAGAGGGGATAGGCATCCCTGCCCACAGAGGGGAGCAGAAACGAAGCACCCGCCCTACCCCACGTCACCCTACCCACTAACTTACCCCAACGGAAGTGAGAAAGAGAACCCTGTCTGCTCGATCCACTGGGAGAGCAGCGAAGATAGACAAAGTTTGGGCCTGGCAGGTCAGAGTGCTGCTCAGGCAATTAAGTGTGGAGAAATTAGACCATCCCCTGTCTCTAGAGGGAAGAGACCGGAACGAAGAAAAAACGCATGCAAAAAAAACAACAAAAGCAGGTCTCAACTACCAGCTAGTGGTGCTGGTCCCGAGATTCCAGTCTCCCAAAAAAGGGGATCGGTTTCCGGGTCCAAGCTCCCACAAATGTGGAGTCGGTCCTTTAGGTCCTGACTCCCCAAAGGAGGGGGTCGGTCCTTGCTAACGAAAGTTAGTATGAAAACACCTTAACCTAGCCCGAAAGCCCGGTGGCGGAAAGTTTAGTAACTGAGAGAACAGATACTACACTTTGATCTTGACCAAAAGGCCAAGCTTAAATATATATAGTTAAACAAAACAAAATCGAAACAATTTACGTCTTTTTTATTGTATGTCTTGCTTTTGAACTCCGTAAGTCTGTGATAATCAACTTAAACAAAACTGTCGGTGATTTTTTTATTCTCTACTAACAACACAAAAAAATCGAGTTTTTATATTTTTTTTTAAATATGTTCAGTGTTCGTTCTTTCTTTTTTATGGACTTTAATTCGATTATTTTAATGACAAGACATTCGCTTCTGTTTATCATCAGAGCTAAATTCACCACTATAGAATTGAACAAACGAAATATCACATTTTTAAATTTCGTTACATTTAAGTTGACACGGTGTATTTGTGCATACTTTAATTATATGTATGTTTTAATAGTCGAACCAGTTTTAAAGTGTATCGTTGCAGAAAAACTTTTTTTTCAATTTAAAGTCACCGTTGTTATTGTAGCCATACATTTAAATTTTTTCTGAGTGTAAAATCGACTAATTCTTAGTCGTCCTTTAACGACATTTAAATATCATTAAGTCCTGAATCCTTTATCGTAAATGTTAAGATAGATTTCTGCATGCGTCATACCCCTTCTACGCATTTGATAAAATAGCGGCTTTTAATTAATAATTTTTCTCTTCCGGCTGAGTTCTTTAATAACTCGTCTCATTGTTAAAGGCTGTTAACTATTAGTTTTTCTCAGTGTGGTCATTTCGTACCTCCTCGCTACTGTTGAAACTCGACTGAACACAAAGAGTAATCGATTGTTTACTTAATTGTACGACGTACTTATAATCATGTGTTTATTTAATTGTACGGTGTAGTTATAAACTAGTGTTTTTTTTAATTGTACGGTGTACTTATAACCTAGTGTTTATTTAATTGTAACGTGTACTAATAATCAAGTCGTTGTTTAATTGTACGGTGTACTTATAATGTAGTGTTTCATTAATTGTACGGTGTACTTATAATCAAGTGTTTATTTATTTGTACGGCGTACATATAATACTGGGTTTCTTTAATTGTCTGGTGTACTTATAATCGAGTGTTTATCTAATTGCACGGTGTACTAATTATCTAGTGTCTATTTTATTGTATGGTGTACTTATAATCTCGTGTTTATTTAATAGTACGATGTACTTATAACGTCGTGTTCTTTTAAATTACACGGTGTTGTTATAACCTAGTGTTTACTTAAGTGTACAGTGTACTTATAATCTGTTGTTTATTTAATCGTACGATGCACTTATAATCAAGATTTTTGTTAATTGTAAGGTGTACTTATAACTTAGTGTTTACTTGATTGTACGATGTACTTATAATCTAGTGTTTATTTAATTGTACGGTATACTTATAATGTAGTGTTTATTAAATTGTACGGTGTAGTTATAATCTAGTGTTTTTTTATTGTACAGTGTACTTACAGCCTTGTGTTTATTTAATTGCACGATGTACTTATAACCTAGTGTTTATCTAATTGTACGGTATACTTATAACATAGTGTTTATTTAATTTTATGGTGTACTTATAATCTAGTGTTTATTTAATTGTACAATGTACTTATAACCTGGTGTTTTTTTAATTGTATGGTGTACTTATAACCTAGTATTTATTTAATTGTACGGTGTACATATAACCTAGTGTTTATTTAATTGAACGATGTACTTATAACCTAGTCCGTCAAGTTGAGGCTGCCATTTTGGAAGATCGGCTCATTACTATTCGCCAAATAGCCCAGATGCGAAGATTAGTACAGGGTCTGTGGAAATCATCATTGATGACCATTTGTATATGCATAAGGTGTCTGCCAGATGGATTTCCAGGTTGCTCACACCATTCCAGAAGCGAAAACGCGTTGAGTGCTCGAGGATGAATTTGAGGATGTTCCAAGAAGATGAGTGAAAGTTTTTCAAAAGCCTGATTACATGGATATAGGTTCCTTGACATGGATCTTACTTAATGAATTGATTTGAGCCCAAAACAATAAATGTTAAAGGGTCATAATACAAGTCAAATTTTAAAAAAAAATGGCTGCGTTTTTTTTTTTGCTCAACATACACATCAAAACACCCCGGACAACGCCGGGCTTAAATGCTAGTATACACACACACACACACACACACACACACACACATATATATATATACATAAATATATATATTGTATTTGAATTTTTGTAACCTTTAAAACTATACAATTTTTTTTTTATCATTCGTTAGAAAACCATCTAGTCAGTAAGTCATTTAATCACCTGCAATCACTGCATCAACTAGCTCTCGAATTTACTATAATACCAATAATTTATTGTTCAAGGGATCCTCAGTTGTTTACCATGAAACACTTTTTCGGGAATTTAAAAACAAAACAGTATATTACATCATGGCTCCCTAGCAGTGTTTATCAAACCCCACCACTCTTAATCTTAGGAAAAAGACATGTTACAAACTATTGATCCAATTTCCTATTCTTAATTGCAATTACTAACCTTTTCATACTATAAAAAGGAATTTCTTACCGGTGCGATTCATCAATTTCCACATTTAAAATGGATACATTTTTAAATTTTTTAATTTATCAGTCTTGTATTTATAAGATTAGGATTTATCTATTTAACTACTTTTCACCCCACTATGATTAGTATTTAGTATATTTACATTCTTATTTAGAATTAGATATATAAAGGTTAAAAATATTTTTACATATATACATTTTTTTATTATTTTTTTAATACAAATTCAGTATATGTAATTATAAATACATTTCATACATTGCTAATATAGTTTTGGATTTCCTTTAATAATATAGTTTGGTTAATCTTAAACGATTCAAAAGCATCAGGATAACGAACAAATGCTTTATTTAACTGTTTAAATATTTTATTTTCATCCCCACCTTGTTTTATCATCCTTATTACTAAACTAGAAACTGGTGGTATAAAGTCTGTTAGTTTTAAAGTAACGCGAGCTATTCTCAAAAACTCTGACATAATGGTTCCATAAAATATAAAAACAGGACAGGTGCTCTCTTTATGGGGCATACGCACTATTTTAAAGGGGAAAGCGTTTCTTTTATCAAATATTTTATAAAGAAAAATCCCATCCTCAATTTTTATATCTAAATCCAGAAATTTAGCCTGTTGTCCTCTATGTTCACAATTCAATTTTAATTCGTTTGGATATTATTATTTATCGTTTATACATATAAGGTCATCTATAAATCTCCTACATCAAAGAAAGTTATATGTTTTAGATATATCTGTTTTTAATAGTGATGACATATATATATATATATATATATATATATATATATATATATATATATATATATATACACGAGTCTATGTAAATTTGCCCAAAATGGTGCAGGATCCAATCCCATTGGGATACCGATCGTTTGGAGGAATATTTTATTTCCTATTTGAAAATAGCATTCTTTAATAAGATGACTTACGAGTATTTTTAAAATACATTTAGAAACACTAGTTTTGATATTTTTATTTTTACACCAGAAAGCTTTAGAGTTTGAAAAGTCTATATATTTACCTTTTCCACCTTCAAAAGCCAAATCTACTGTATCATTTAATTCTTTCATAAGTTTTTCGTGCGGAATTTTAGTATATAGTGTACTAAAATCATAAGTAGCTATAGATTTTGCTTTTATTCTTGAATTTATTTTATCTAATTTTTCTTTCACTGCTTGGGAATTATTTACTACCCAAAATAGATTTATATTACTAGAGAATTTACTTTTCAGGTGAAAATTATTTATTTGATTTACAATTGATTTAAATATTTTAGATATAGCTTTACTTAAAGGTTTAGTGATGCACATCTTACTTAAAAGTTTATATATATATATATATATATATATATATATATATATATATATATATATATATATATATATATTATATTTTCACCCCAAACAAGGCAAATTGCACCTTTGGTGTAGGGGGCTACTATCAGGGGCAGCAATTACTGGGGTAATATGTAGGGATTTGGGCAGCAAGATTTCGGTTCACGTTACATTTGAACTTCTGCACGTCAGTATTGTTAGGGTAGCAGGGACCTGGAATGGAATTCCAAAGTCTAGCGGTTCTGGGGAAGAAACTATTGGAGTAGAAATATCTTTTACATCTAGGGGTCTCTACAGTGTGGGGGTGGGATTTAGCAGCTTGTCGGGTTTGTTGAAGGTGCTCACGTCGTGGGGGCACATGTGATTGCAGTTCGTCAGAGCATTCACCATATAAATACTTGTAGCATTTGCAGAGAGATGCAACATTTCGTCGATGGGACAGAGGCTGAAGCTTAGATGCCACTTCAGAGCCTATCAGATTTTCGACTCTCTTTTGAACCTTGTCAAGGAGCGAGAGACTAGTAGCAGATGCACCAGCCCAAATGTGACAGCAATACTCCATATATGGGCGAATGGTGACCTTATAGATGTATAGCATACTTTCGGGTGTTAGTAGTTGTCTAGCACGGTAGAGAGAACCCACCTTTCTTGCAGCGAACCTGGCAATGCCTTCAATGTAATTGTTCCAACTTATGTTTCCTGTGAACGTTAGGCCAAGGAGTTTTAAAGATTAACTCCCAGATAAAGAGTCGTTGGGCATTGCTATAGGCAGTAGAGAAGGTTTCTTGTAATTATTGAATAAAACTAGTTTAGTCTTGGCGGCATTAAACGTGACCAACCACTTTCCGCTTCAGATTGGAGGCCTTCCTCTAGTGTTTCTGCCATCTCTTTTGAAATGTGTTCATTCGTCTTCCTCTCGTGCCTGCGATAGAGTGTAGCGTCATCAGCATATACACGCATCTCAGAGGCAATTTTGTCGGGGAGGTCATTTATGAATATCAGGAACAATAGAGGTCCAAGGATAGACCTCTGGGGCACTCCCGCATTTATATCATATTGTTTAGATGTACGACCGTCGAAGACAACCTGGATTTTTCTCTTACCTAAGAAGGATTTAATAATGTTAAGTATTCTTCCAGTGGTACCATCTGATCTAATTTTCCTGAGGAGGCCCTTGTGCTATACCCTGTCAAAAGCCTTAGATAAATCTACAGCTACCGCTCTGCCCTCCCCCGCTTTGTCCAGTGAATGGTATATACGTTCAGAGATTACAGTTAGGACATCTGCTGTGGAACGGGCTTGTCTAAATCCATATTGTTGGTCAGTCAGAAGTTTAGCATCTGTAAGGTGATGGACTAGAGCATTATTAATTAAGGTCTCAAATATTTTGGCAAAAAATGGGAGAAGGCTAATGAGGCGATAATTTGATGGGTCAGTCCTTTCGCCAGAATTCTTGAATACTGGTACAACAGAAGCAGTTTTTCAACAACCTGGAAAGCAAGCTTCATTAAGGCGTTTGTTGTAGAGTTTGGAGAGAACTAGAGCTACTTCGGCTGAGCACTTTTTTAATAGTACAGCTGGGATGAGATCGGATCCACATGCTTTTGAAGTGTCAAGGTTTTTATGATGGTTTTCACCTGAGCAGGGGTGATTTTCAGATCATGGAGCGAGGCGTCTGTCCGCATAGGAAAGTCAGGTAGGGGTGGTTGGAAGGGTCCAGTGTGGAGTTTGAGGCAAACCGATTGGCAAGCACGTTAGCCTTCTCGCTTGCTGAGGAGACAACCTCGTGATTGTTGGTTAGTGGAGGAATTGTTGATTGCCCATTATTTACAACACTGATTTCCTAGTTTTTGTGCTTCGATTCGTGTTGTTGTGATTTCAGTAAATTCTCTCTTAGCTGTCGCTATTTCTTTCTTAACGTTATTTCTAGCTTCTGTATACTTCAGTCTGTTTTAACTGGACTTATGTCGGTTAAATCTGCGGTATGCATGCTGCTTTGGAGCTATGGCAGTAGCGGAAGTCGAAGTTAACCATTGGGGAGAGTGGCGCTTACTCTAAAATTTCCGCCTGGGAACATGCGCTTCGATTGCAGTTTTAAACCAGTCAGTGATCTCGTTTGCACACTGTTCAGCATGGAGAGAAAAATATTTCCCCATGGGGCATCTCTGATTTGTTCCCTGAGGGCTTCCCAGTCATCCTTTTTATAATAGCTCGTTGTTTTTAGCACTGGCTTTCAGTTTGGGCTCTAAAGTTTAGGGCGATTTCAACCATTATCACTGCATGATCAGCGTTCCCGAGTGGGCTGTGGGCCTTTGTTATGCAATCATCAGGAACTGTGGTCAAAAACAGATCTAGAATTGATGCGTGTTGTTCTTCCCGGTCAGGGAAACGGGTTGGAAACGTAACGATTTGTCATAGGAGTGAGATATAGTGAAGCTATGAGTTGTGCTGGCCGCTGCATCTGTGTAAGTAGAGAATCCAAACCAGTTTTTGAGATGGACATTAAAATCACCAAATACATGTATTTGTGCGCTAGTGTCGAAGGAGAGTGCCGTGTCTATGCTGTCAGAGACTTTGTTTATGATGGTGCAGTCCTGAGTCGAGGGAGAGCGGTAGAGAAAATAAAAGTAGCTAATGTTGTGTAGCATGATTAGTCTAAAGCACATAAAGGCCCGATCATCTGTTTCTAAGTTTGTTTCTCTAGTCAGGGGAAGGGTATTACGAATGTAAACTCCAAGTCCGTGCATGTGTCTGTCAGAGTCCTTACGACAGAGTGGGAGATATCCAGGCATGTTAAATTAGTTAGAGGGGATGGAGGAGTGTAGGTTAGACTCACTTAGTGCTAAGATATCCGGGGTTAAGAGAAATTCTTCAACATCAGCTAAATTAGTTCTAAGCCCACGGATATTTGTGAATGCAAGCCTCAAGGGAGAAGGCAGTTGAATTTGTTTGTCCCTAAGCCTGGTTTAAGGTTATTTTTAGATTGTACTGCCGTCATATTTTTTAAAGAGTTTCGGTTTAGGTAAGGGCGAGCTAAACAAGAGGTTATGCAGAGCATCAGACATACATCACAAGTAGACCATCAGCTGATCTTTCTCCAATTAGGATTGTGGCCTCAGGAAAGCCCACCGGGGATGAGTGCAGGATCCTTTTTCATACACGTCATGGCACTACTAACAACCCGATATCATTTTACTGTTAGTGGAGTAGCCGCTTTAAGCGCTACCACAGAGTTAGGGCCCATGTACTACCAGTCGGAAACAGCAGCCAGGAACTGTCAATCCAGTACCCTCAACCCATTAGAAGAAGTTCTAACCCAATCTAATTGCTCAGGATTATATGGTACTCAAGCACTCCCAAGTGTCCAATTTTAGGGGTGGGGTGGGCCGGGAAAGGGGAAAACGGCGTTCGTTGCCCTAGCCAAGAAACAAGATCTACCGTTGGGTGTTTCTGTCGAATCACTGAGATAGTATCTCAGCGCTTGACTAATAGGCAAAGAAGGAGTATGGAATCCGGGCGATAGACAGAGCCTATCTACTCCTTAAGCAGTTTAGGTTTGCAAACCGGTAATTTGTTTGAGTCACCAGCTCTAGGAAGGTTGTCATCCAAGACTGAAGAGGCCTCCCTCGCCTTTGGTTTTGTTTAAGAGTTTTCCTTCTCCTAGACGGCTTATCTGGGAAGATCTGCTGGGTCCGTTAGCACTGAGAGGGTTTGTTCCGCGCCTAGGTTCTAATCCAGGTATTTCTGCGACCCCGCATGGTTAGTTAGTGTTACTGGGTTAGTTTGTAGAGGTTATATATCTGCTGATTTGTTACACTCCTCAAAGTGATTTAGGGGCATTACTATTTCATTGTTACTGGATAAAGGGGGTGAGTGGAGCTCATGTAGTGTAAGCATCTATGATTGTAAGAATGCTTGTTAGGGAGGAGATAATGTGGTTTGAGTCTTTTCCTTTTTTATTTTATTTATGTTAGCTTAGGTCTAGGATAATGTTACTGTATGGGTAGGTATTAAGAATTGAACTACGAGTTGTGCCCAAACTATTTTAGCTGATAGGAGGGTTAAGATGTAAGTGCAATATAGTATGGATAAAACAGCAAGTTTTGAGTCATGTGTAATTGGGTGAATAGATATATGGGCAGGTTTTCAGTAGATACGAATATAGTTGAGGTTGTAGGAATTTTCAAGTAAGAGTCATGGGACATTTTGTATAACAAGGAGTTTCGGTTCAATTTCGTATTAATCGTTGCAAAACTCTCGAGGACACAATTATGCAATGCAGATCGCTTTAATTCTGAGTAATTTGGCTATTAAATACCTTACTGGATAGGAATGAGCTCTAATGCATGCCTTAGAGGTAGAAATGTATAGATGTTTAGTGATGGCCATTACAACAGTTTACATGTGAGGGTTATGGGCTGGAAGTTAGAAATTCCACAACAAATGCGGTGAAAAAACAAAGTTTAGTGGCGGCTTCGAGGGAAGGAGCAGATTGTTAGCGTTCAAGAGAAAAGGGGACATTTATTTACGGATAGTAGATCTCCATTAGGATTTTGAGTTACAGGTTTGAGGTTTAGTTTGAAGAAAAGGAAAGTAAAACATTTTTTTTTTGCATGCAGGTAAGACAAACGCAGTCGTTTTGGAGGAAAATGTATATAAAGATTTCGTAGCTAGCTGTTAGGGTTTTCCCCCAGTTTTAAGAGGAACAACTACTTCATTTAGATTCGGAATTGTAGTCATTACGGTCAGGCAGAGAGGGTTGCATCTACTCAGAAAATTAGCCCTAGTAACACAGCCAAGGTACTGTATATTGAAGTATCACAGCTAAAATACTGTATGTATATATATATATATATATATATATATATATATATATATATATATATATATGCAAATCCTAGAATTATGATGTACGAATACTTTTTAATGTGCATAAAAATATTTATCTTGATATTTATTATTCTATAATTTTTAATGTGGCCTATAGCACGTTAACGTCGGTTTCTCCAAGTTGCAGAAAATGTATAATGGCGACGCTGGGTGGGATTAGTCTCGATGTGATCGTAAAACCAAATAGATACTAATCTTTGATCTTTTCCTCCCTTACAACATGGCGATTATTATCTGCGATAAGATGCTGACAAAACAGAAATAATCAAGACCGCTGCCGATCTCTAGTGGATTTCATGTCCACATTGTTGAATAACTATCCCATTAAAATAAATTGATGATGAAAGATTTTGTCAACAATATCTTTCTATGTCGACAAATGCACATGATTATTGGATGACGATGAGACTTGAATTTCGTTTGATCTAGTTTTCTAATAAGTCGCTTTAAAAAGTGTTCGTGTAGCGCAGATTCTGGGATATTTTGATGACTAACATGACTAGATCAGGATAAAATCTATGTTTAGTTAAGTGTAAGATGTTTATTTAATTGTACGGTGTACTTATAATCTAGTGTTTATTTAATTGTGTGGTGTATTATAACCTAGTGTTTATTGAATTGTACGGTGTACTTATAACCTAGTGTTTATTTAATTGTACGATGTACTTATAATATAGTGTTTATTTAATTGTACGATGTACTTATAATATAGTGTTTATTTAATTGTACGGTGTACTTATATTCTAATGTTTATTTAATTGTGAGATGTACTTATAACCTAGTGTTTATTTAATTGTATGGCGTACTTATAATCTAGTGATTATTTAATTGTACGATGCACTTATAATCTAGTGTTTACTTAATTGTACAGTGTGCTTAAACTCTAGTGTTTACTTAATTGTACGGACTACATATAATCTAGTGTTATTTAATTGTACGGTGTACTTATAATCTAGTATTTAATAAATTGCACGGTGTACTTATAACCTAGTGTTTATTTTATTGTACGATGCACTAATAACCTAGTGTTTATTTAATTGGACGATGTACTTATAATGTAGTGTTTATTTAATCGTACGATGTACTTATTATCTAGTGTTTATTTAATTGTGAGATACACTTATAACCTAGTGTTTATTTAATTGTATGGTGTACAATCTAGTGTTTATTTAATTGTACGATGTACTTATAATCTAGTGTTTATTTAATTGTACAGTCTGCTTAAACTCTGGTGTTTACTTAATTGTACGGGCTACTTATAATCTAGTGTTTATTTAATTGTACGGTATACTTATAATCTTGTGTTTAATACATTGTACGGTGTACTTATAACCTAGTGTGTATTTACTCGTACGGTGTACATATAACCTAGTGTTTATTTAATTGTAAAGTGTGCCTATATTAAAGTGTTTATTTAATTGTACGTTGTACTTATAATCTTGGGTTTATTTAATTGTACGGTGTACTCATAATCTAGTGTTTACTTAATTTTACAGTGTTACTTATAATCATGTGTTCATGTAATTGTACGGTGTACTCATAACCTTTGGTTTATTTAATTGTACGGTATACTTATCATCTAGTGTTTATTTAAATGTACGATGCACTTATAATCTAGTGTATATTTAATAGTACCGTGTACTTATAAACAAGTGTTTCTTTAATTGTATGGTGTGCTTATAAGCTAGTGTTTATTAAATTGTATTGTGTACCAATAATCTTGTGTTTATTTTATTGTACGGTGTACTTATAATCTAGTATATGCTTCATTGTGCGGTGTACTTATAATCAAGTGTATACATCATTGTACAGTGCACTTATTGTTATATGCTAGATTATTATCTAGTATTTACTTAATTGTACGGTGAACTTATAATCAAGTGTTTATTTAATTGTATGGTGTACTTATAATCTAGTGTTTATTTAATTGTACAGTATACATATACTCTAGAGTTCATTTATTGTACGGTGTGCTTACAACCTAGTTTTTATTTAATTGTACGGTGTCGTTGAAACCTAGTGTTTATTTAATTGTACGATATACTTATAACCTAGTGTTTATTTGTATGGTGTACTTCTAATCTACTGTTTATTAAATCGTACAATACACTGATAACCTAGTGTTTATTTAATTTTATGGCGTACGTATAATACAGTGTTTATTAAATTGTACGACGTACTTATAAACTAGTGTGTGTTTAATTTTACTGTGTACTTTTAATCTAGTTTTTACATAATTGTTCGGCGTACTTATAATCTAGTGTCTGTTTAATACTACGGTGTACTTATAATCTAGTGTTTAATTAATTGTACGGTGTACTTATAACCTAGTGTTTATTAAATTGCACAGTTTAGCTATATCCTAGTGTTTGTTTAATGTACGGTGTACTCATAAACTAGTGTTTATTTAATGGTACGGTTTACTCATAGCATAAAGTATATTTACTCGTACAGTGTACTTATAAGCTAGTGTTTATTTAATTGTATGGTGTACTTATAATCTACTGTTTATTTATTTGTAGGATGTACTTATAACCTAGTGTTTTTTAATTGTATGGTGTACTTATTACCTAGTGATTATTTAATTGTACGGTGTACTTATAATCTAGTGTTTATTTAATTGTACGGTGTATTTATATCTAGTGTTAATTTAATTGTACGATGTACTTATAACCGCGTGTTCATTTTATTATACGATGTACTTATAACCTAGTGTGTATTTAAGTGTACGGTTTACTGTTAATCAAGTGTTTATTTAATTGTACGGTGTAATTATAATCTTCGCTTCATTTAATTGTACGGGTTACTTTTAATCAAGTGATTATTTAATTGTACGGTGTACTTATAATCAGTTGTGTATTAAATTGTACGGTGTACTTATAATCTAGGGTTTGTTAATTGTACGGTGTACATATAATCGCGTGTATACTTAATTGTATGGTGTACTTTTGATCACGTGTATACTTAATTATACGGGAACTTATATTCTACTGTTTACATAATAGCACGATGTACTTATAATCAAGTGTGTATTTTATTGTACGGTGTACTTATTACCTAGTGTGCATTAATTGTACGATGTACTTATAACCTAGTGTTTATTTAATGGTACAGTGTACTTATAACCTAGTATTTATTTAATTGTACTGTGTACTTATAACCTGGTGTTTATTAAATTGTACTGTGTACTTATAACCCAGCGTTTATATTAAATAATTAATTAATTAATTGTACGATGTACTTATAGCCTAGTGTTTATTTAATTGTATGGTGTACTTATAATCTAATGTTTATATAATTGTGGATTGATATACATATAAGCTCGTGTTTATAAAATTGTCCGGTGTACTTATAATCTTGTGTTTACGTAATTGTACGGCGTGCTTGAAATATAGTGTTTATTTAATTGTACGGTTTACTTATAATCTTAATTTTACGACGTACTTAAAATATAGTGTTTATTTAATTGTACGGTTTACTTATAATCTAGTGTTTATTTAATTGCACGGTGTACTTATAACCTAGTGTTTATTTGATTGGACGGTGTAGGTATAGCCTAGTGTTTATTTAATTGTACGGTGTACTCATAACCTAGTGTTTATTTAATGGTACGGTCTACTTATAACCTAGTGTTTATTTAATTGTACGATGTACTTATAACCGAGTGTTTATTTTATGGTATCGGGTACTTACAATCAAGGGTTTATTTAATTGTACGATGTAGTTATAACCTAGTGTTTATTTAATTGTACGGTGCACTTATATTCAAGTGTGTATTTAATTGTGCGGTGTACTTATAATCTAGTGTTTATTTAATTGTACGATGTACTTATTACCTAGTTTTTATTTAACTGTACGATGTACTTATAACCATGTGTTTATTTAATTGTACGGTGTACTTATAATCTAGTATTTGATGCATTGCGAGGTGTTCTCATAATCTAGTGTTTATTTAATGGTAAGGTGCACTTATAATCTTGTGCTTATTTAGATGTAAGGTGTACTTATAATCTAGTGTTTTTTTTTGTTCGGTGTACTGACAATCTAGTGTTTACGATAGAATTCGCTAGTTGTAATTTTGCATATAGTCATGTTTCGGATAGATTTATTATGAACGTTTGTGTGTTTGTTTCCTTCCGTATACGTAGCGAAACGGCTTAGTAATATATTTTGCAAATTTCACACGAAGTTGATTTATATGATTTTCAGTATTCTTAAATACGTTTCCTACAGGAATTCCTCCGATAAGTTTAGAAAATCGGAAACATCTGATCCAAAAAATAGTCGTTTCTTCTGACGAATATAAAGAGACATTTTACAAGGGGAGTATTGTTCAGTTACACTAGCCAAATGGGATAATTTTAAGCAAACGAAAGGAGATTTAATTGTACGCAAACCATTTCTTCTTTTAAAAACCTGAAGAAATTGCTCGGTGGTAGAGTATTTGACTACATATTGAATCCTCGTCTGTTCAATGTTAGGTGTATACTTCACCATTTTATACATATCTTTTATTAATAAGTTCAACTAACGGTAAAAGTAAAGGTTCTATTTAAAATGGCCGTAAATAGTTTTCCAGGGCATTTATAGTCAAACCAAAATATCAGCTGATGTAAAACACACACAGACAGAATTTAACGAATTACATTATCATTATATTTTTTATGTTTTCTTGGCGAATTACTATACCAAGGCACATATTTTCTCGAAATATATAATAACCAATAGAGGATGGATTCTAAAATAATACTTACACAATCTGCCTAAATTTAAATATTATGTTTAAGCGTGTTGTACGAGCAGGCACCACTATATATATATATATATATATATATATATATATATATATATATATATATGCATATATATATATATACATATATATAGTTTTCAATTCCCTATTACGAAATTCAAATATGAAACACCGTTTACAAATCAGCCAGCCATGGTTCTCCCCAGAATGTGCTGCTGCTATCGCGCACAGAAATCACTTTTTCCATAGCTACCAACGTAATAGATGCACTGAGACTAAAGCTGCTTTCAGGATTGCCAGCAACCACTGTAAAAGAGTAATAAAAAATGCAAGAGAGCTATATGCCCAGTCTGTTAAATCCAAGGTAGCTAGCGGCTTGGTTCCCACCAGTTTTGGCAAATAACAAATAGGATCCTAAACAGAAGTGTGCGTTCTATCCCAACCATTATCAATGGACCAGAGGTCATCTCGTCAGCGTCAGACAAGGCCAAACTATTTGCAAAGAACTTTGCAGCTAATTCTACCCTATGCGACGAAGGCCCATATTTCCTCCTATAACACAGAACAAGCTAGGTAACATACAAATATCCGTGCATGAGGTCGCCAAGCTAATAAAAAAAGCGAGATTCCAGTAAAGCAACTGGCCCTGATGGCATCCCAATTATAGTGTTAAAAAAGCTTCAACCAGAACTTGCTCCCATACTTACGAAACTATTTAAGCGCTGAGTTAAGGAGAAGTGCTTTTCGACCCCCTAGAAGACCTCATCAGTTTGCCCTGTATTTAAGAATTCAGGTGATAAGTCATCTCCCTCTCAGTACAGACCAATAAGTCTCCTCTTTGTTATGAGTAAGTTGCTGGAATCAATATTAAATAGAGAAATAGTCAACCACCTCAGCAGGAATAACCTTCTTAGTGACACACAATATGGTTTCCGCTCTGCAAGATCTACCGCAGATGTGCTGACGGTTATATCCCACAGGATTAGTGAATCTCTTAACAAAGGCTTCCTTTCTAGGGCAATTGCTCTTGACATATCAAAGGCCTTTGACAAGGTATGGCATAAGGGTCTACTTCACAAGATTTCCAGCTACGGTATAACTGGAAATGTTTTCTCAATCATTAAATCATTTCTCTCCGATAGGCTCATAAGAGTAGTGGTAGATGGACAAAAATCGGAGGCCTGCAATATAAATGCTGGAGTCCCTCAGAGTTCAATCCTGGGCCCAACTCTCTTCCTGATCGACATAAATGACCTCTCTAAACACATACTTAAATCATTCGTTGACATCTATGCTGATGACACGACCATCTACGGCAACACATCAAAGGCTGTAAATGACAAAGTTCTCTCTGATTCTCTCTCCTCTGATCTCGAGCGCGTGGTTCAGTGGGGGAAGATGTGGCTAGTTACCTTTAATGCATCCAAAACCAAACTCCTATCCTTATATCATCAACGCTCTGATCCCCAGCTGACATCAATTCTGATGGATGGCTCTCGTCTGGGTGAGGCCCCGTGTTTTTACAAGCTTCTGGGTTTAACCTTTACTCCTGATCTGAAATGGAACACGTACATCAAGTCTGTTGCCAAGGTCGCTGGAAAGATGGTGGGATCCTTCTACCGCTCCAGAAGATATCTCACTACTGATGCAATTCTCTATCTATATAAAAGCCAAGTACGTCCAAGGATGGAATACTGTTGCCATATCTGGGCAGGAGCTGCCAAAAACAGCCTATCATGCCTTGACAGAGTACAAAATAGACTTCGTGGTTTAGTGGGGGATGCCCTTTTCTCTACCCTGCAACCCCTCTCCCACAGAAGAGACGTTGCGAGCCTATCTTTGTTTTATCGTTATTTTCATGGCAGGTGCTCGTCTGAACTCCAATCCCTGGTCCCCTCTCGCTAATCTTTCACGAAAAACACCCGTCTAGCTGAATCCACTGTGAAAAATTTCCCCCACTCTGTATCTGTGCCTAAATCAAAACGCGGATTCCATGAACAAAGCTTCTTTCTTAGAACTGCACGCCTGTGGAACTCTGTTCCGTCTGCCTGCTTCCCTCCGGACTACAACTTGGATGTCCTCAAGTCTAATGTTAACAAATTCCTAATGAACCGCCCCCTTAAGTAAACACTTCATCAAATCTCCACACTAACGTAATGTACTTGCAATAACCCTTATCCCTGAGTGGCTTCCGGGCCTTGATAAGTGGTGATCACTGTGTAAAAAAAAAAAAAACAAAAAAAAAACAAAGTTGCAAGATGTTGATCATTTAAATCTAAACCAGAATCGGTAAGTTTTAAGACAGGCCGTTTTGCTACATAATCATGTAGAACAAAAATGTTATTAAATATGCAAATGATTTTTGTGGTTGAATGAAACGAATATTGATTATAATGCAGGTATATTGAGACAATATCACTTGTTATACAACATCAATAAAAAAACAGATAATGACAAAAATATTTTTACAAAGAAATACCTTTATTTATATTACAAGTTTTGCTCGAACTATTCTTTTCATTTTCAGTGTTATTTCTGCAACGTTCTGGTCGGTGTAGCTTACGCCTTTCGAAGCCATGTTTGTCTTTATATTGAAAAAGAAAGAAACGGTTACTAACTTCGTAGATGGTTTCGTATTCTTGTTGTTTTTTGTCATGGTTCCGTATGTGTGAAAAGAAAATTTTAGCTGGCAATGTCGAAGAAACTCCTGTAATATTCGACAGCTTATTATCTTCCTTTTATCTTTCGAATTTTAAGGAAGAGTTGTGCAATTGTATTTCAAGATAACAACAAACATGCCTTACGAATGTCGAAAGCTACAATGACCGAAACATCGCCTAAATACCATTCAAAAGGAGAAGCATAGCCGGATCAAAACAAGTTATATAAACAATCAGCCCTCACCTCAAATATTCAGAACACTAGTTAATCTCGTTATTTATATCGTCACTTGAATAAATCCCGCGGGCAGAAAGTTGAGGAATTATATCCTTAACAACCTAATAGATATTTGTTCCATATAATCTTTCCATCGGAATATATATACACACACACGCACACACACACGCATATATATGTGTGTGTATCTGTGTGTGTATATATATATATATATATATATATATATATATATATATATACAAATGTGTGTATATATATATATATGTCTGTATGTGTGTATGTGTATAAGCGAGATAAGACACTGATAGGATTCAGATGAAACATCCTGATAGATATTACTTAAAGTAATACTTTCAAGGAGATCCTAGCCAAAAAGGAAAAGCTCAATGTTTAGGAATAGAGCAATATATAAATTTCGTGGTTCAATTTTAAATTCTGAAAAACCACATATAGAAAAATATATTCGATTTAAGAATTTATTGTTTGACAAACGAATATATAGAAGGGGTTATTATAATTTCCTTAATCCATAGATTTTCAACAATGGCTCATATCATCAGAGGAAATGAAGTGCAGTTATCAAAATGTCCAGCTGCGAATAGACGCTATTTCTGCTTTTCAGCACAAATATTAAAAATAGTTTTTTGAGTGGTTGTGGATAATTATATGGAGAAAATTATACGAAAAGAGAAGTTGATGCAACCTGGGTAGTCCCTTATCGGAAGGAGTTCAATGTCATTCGGGGTTATAAATCCCGGTGGGCGGAAAATAGACCCATGGAAGAAAGTGATATTCCCATATAACGAAAGCGTACTGCTCCTTATTGATATTTCGAAAAGTATACCGGGCAGCCTTACTCGTTATTGCGTTGATTGTGTGTTATTTGCTGTGATCCAAATGTTTTCTCGCTGTTGACAAAGTATATTCGAAATTGGGTGGACATACCGTTCCATTGTAATTATCCCCAGGAGTAATAGAATTTGATCATTGAATTAAGTGTGCAATGACCCTCGGAATCAATAGTGTAGATATCAAAATACCAATGCTTACACAGGCTATCAACAAATTCCTCATTAATATTAGATGGAAGGCATACCATTTTGATATGCTCTACAACAAACAGTATAAAATCAAAACACAAATCTCACATCCAGAATACTGTATAAATAACCTCCCAATTAATTCTAATAGACAACTAAAACAAATGGAAAGAACCGCCGCCAATTTCTATGGACTAAAACAGTCCCCCGCCGAAACTTTAACACCCACTTAGAAGAGTTCGAAAAACTTATGCTGAACTTAGTTAAGAAGATTAAATTTTAAAAACAGAAGCCCCCAATTAATGCCACCACAAGTAAAATAAACAAATTCACACAGAAAGTTAAGAAAACCCCAAGCCTATTTGTACTCGCAGGTAAAGCAAAAAATACTATGAGATGGCTTACCCCACATATAAGAACCTTATGTACAAAGAATTGAATAAATCACATAAAACTGTTCATAAAAATGAATTAGACATGATAAATATAGATGCCCTGAACATATCCAAACAAATGAACCTCCACAACTTCACCGAAATCGTTACCCCAGGAACCCCAAGATTTATAATAAAGGACCATAAAGAACATTTCCAGGACAACCCCTCGTTAAGATTAATCTGTCCCCTTAGCTCTGATTTAGGACTAGTTAGTAAGAAAATCTTAGACAGAATGATACCGCTTATAAAAGAGAAAATAAAATTCCCCTTCTGCCAATCTATATCCCCAATACTTCTTAATAAAGCCCTGATTTTCGCTAAGAACAATTCCAATATAACAGATCTAGAAAGGAAACTTATCCTACTGGTTAGACGTCCTCTGATTTAATTTGACGGAAAGTACTGGACAAGGAAAGATACCCCATCATACTTTGACATTTTAATGTGGTCGACCGACTCCGCAAAAGTGACTAATTTAGTCGGTGTCTACCTGTTAAGGGAGCTCAGATTAGAATTAAAAAAACTTGCAGGGAGGCCTATATAGAGATGATGCCCTTTTCATCACAAAAGACAGGCCAGACAATGCAATAATACCGTAAATAAATTACACGAGCTCTTTAGAAACTATGGCCTTTCTATTGAAGTAGATCCTAATAAGAAGACATGTAATTTCTTGGACATATCCCTAAATCTAAATTAGGAAACATACTCCCCTTACTATAAGCCTAACTTGAACCTTTTTTATGGGCATAAACAATCGAATCATCCCAGATCTATTGTAATCTATATAGTACCATCCGTCTTAAAAAGAATATCAAGCCTATCAGCTGATAAGAAAACATTTAGCCAAGCAGCAACCTTTTACAATACTGCCTTACGCAATTCAGGATATACGGATAAGATAGAATACATAGGTAAAAAGTTGGAAAACAACAAAAATAAATCACTAATTACGTATAACCTGACCCAAAAGAAAACAATAACCTCATCCGTAACCCCTTGAACAAGAATAACCCTAATCCAGAGCACACAAAGTCTAACAATAAATCCAATAGCAAACAAAACAAAAAGAATAATAATAAATTAAGGCGAGAAAATCCATATGGTTCAACCCGCCATACAGCTCCAACGTAAAAACTAATATACCTAAGGAATTTTTAAAAAATAATTGAGCAATCTTTTCAACGACCCCATATATACAGCACCATATTAAATAAAAATTCAATAAAAATCTCTTACTCCACTATGCCAAACATTGCACAAACGATAATAACACCAAAAACTCAAAAATAAGAAAATCTTAGGCCAATCCCCCACAGACTCAACCCACACAAAATTGTAATTGCCGAAACAAACAATCTTACACCTTAGTAAACGACTGCATCCACAAGAACATAATCTATTCATGTACAGTCACTGAACTCCAAACCACATCAGCAAGTGCAACGGATGGGACACTAAAATATCGTTCTCAAAACACATTAACTACTGAACCAACATCGTTAGAGAGCTCCACTAACTCCAACTATGCCAATCCCATAAATAAGCTACATAGTAACACCCAAGTCACTCAGGAACCCCATCCTGAAAACGATTGGAGCCTAATCATCCCACACAATAGTAAAAAAGTAAATTCCAAGACGTATTCCTAAATTATGTTATAATTGACAGACACACACACACACACACACATATATATATATATATATATATATATATATATAAACAGACCCATACATATATGTGCGTGTGTGTGCGTGTGTGCGTGTGTTAGTACTATAACGACGTTTCGAACATGTATATATAAACTTAGTCCCCAATTTATAACATAATTTGGGAATAAGTCTTGGAATTTACTTTTTTTCTGGCGTAATAATTAAGTCTAAAACTTCATAGACCACGCCCATTACAATGGTATTTTTTGTTGATTACTTCAGAAGTAAAAAGCCACTGACCAGCCATTCTTTGACGAACATTATGACTCTTCTAAATAAGACACGTATATAAATTGTACAGAATGGCATTGTTTAAAAATGTCTATACAACTTAATACAGAATCTGCCCCCTCAAATGCATTTATACAGACTCCCCGTTTGTTATGCCTGAATGTAAAATTATTTATAATAAAATTAATATATGCGGATAGACTTATAATTAAGAAAACAGATTCATTACTCAACTGTAGTCATTATAAATGAACTCCTCTGTGCTACTTCTGTAAAATTCAACTCTAATATAATTTAATCAAGCCTGTAGTTATTGATCTGCATTTCTCTTATACACTTCACTACCGTTTCCATAAACTTATATCTATGTATTATTATTCTTTGATTAATATCATTTTATTGCACTAACTATATTCTTATTTACATCTTTGTTAGGGTTTATCTCACTCATAACTGTCACTAAAACTCTGTCTTTTATTTTTGAACTTTATTCGCTTGTTTTGTATTATACGTATTTCATTTTGTGAATTAGTTTTTTATTAATATTTATTGGTGTATTTTTATATTGTATACTATTTTAAATGATATTTCAAATTATTTTATCTAGATTAGCTCATTACTCTTACATATGTTACTCAATTGTATTAGAATATGTTATACACTACTTTATTATTTTAGTATTTTATCTTTGTTTTATTTTATCATTTAAAATCTGCATTATTGTAATTCAACTAATATTGTATGTTAATTCATGTGTGAGTTGTTAGGTTATGTGAATGTAATAATTGTCTCCCATTATACCTGGATTATATATTTTATGTGCCTTTTTATTATATAATCATTTCATATTGGAACTATTGTGTAAATAGCTGTACCCATCCGGCCACGCGTCGCGATGCCTGAATCTTGCTTACGCAAATATTAGATTAATTTATATCTAATAGACACATGCATACACAGACAAACAAAAACATACACGCACATGCACACACATGCACGCAAGCAAACACACGCGGAAACACAAACACAATAAACACACACATGGGAAAAAGCACACACGCACACACACACATACGCACAGAAGAAGTACCACACACACGTACAAAAAACGTAAAATCGCCCAGAAGCACGTACAAACAAAACAGACACACGCACAAGAATCACTCACGCATTCAAAAAACACAAACACGCAAACACACACTGACTCACAGACACGCAAACACGCAAAGAAACACACGCATAGAAACGCACACGCGCACCCATTACACGCAAACAAGCACACACAAAAATAAATACACATACACGCAAAAAACACACAAATGCACCAAAGCACACGCACAAACAAACTCACGCATACACTAAAAACACTAATAATTAGTGAAAACACTAAAATAATCTCAAACACGCGCACACCCACACATGCCGAAAGTCACGCACGCATACACAAAACCAAACAAACGCACACATGCAAAAACAACGCCACTTACACATACACGCACGCTCACACACGCACAAACACGACCCCACACACGTAATTACATACACGTACAGACACACGCGCGCAAACGTTCGAAAATATTAAGGAATAGACCATTTAATGGGAATAAAACGATACTTGAGGGAATTTGAATAAATATGATGTAAATTTGAATAAATATGATGTCAATTTACGATTATGATGAAATGTTAGATTCAAGCATTGTAGTTAACTGTGCATAAAACAAAAATGAGTGTCTTATAAAGAGAATCGAAGTTGGAAGTTCGGGTATTCTTGCAAGTCTATGATATGATGATGTGTTAAACAGAGCTTAGAGGGAAAATATAACAGACTACCAAGTTTTTACGTATAAAACTAAAATCAACTTTAATTTTAAAAAGATGTTATCATTCCAGTAATCATAGGATCAACTAGATTTATGAAAAATAAGTTTAATTGGGCTGGCAGGAGGGGTTACAATCTTAAAATGATCTTTCGGTTGAAATATATGAAATATATGAAATAGCGGGACAAACGCAAACACACACGCACGCACGCTCACACATACAAACACGCAAAAATCCCGCGCACAAAAACACACATGCACATGCAAAAGAACACACACGCACAAAGAACGCATGGACGCAAACACACACATGCACACATAAATTAAACACAAACACGCGCACGAACACTCACACATACAACCAAAATCACGCAAACACACACACGCACGATCGCACGCATAACCAAACTCAAATACACACGCACAAACAAAGTCACTCTCAGATGTACGCGCAAAGACACATGCGCACACACGCACCCACACACATGCACCCACATACACGTACACACTTCCAAAATAGTATGTCGTAGAAAGCTTAACTGTTTTAAAATAACACCTAAGGGGATCTTAAATATATAAAATATAAATTTACTGTTATGTAAAAAAAATTAGATTAAAGGATTATAGTTAACTGTGTAAAGTAAAGAAATAATATTGACCGTAAATGTTATCTGTTTCAGGGATGGTATTTTTTAGGGTAGGTACTTAAAGAAGTCAAAGTAAAATAAATTTAAAAATACGAAAAATAAACGACCCGTTACAAAATCAAAATAAATTTTAAAAAATAGCGCCGTTCATTGTTTGGTACGGAGTATGGAAGAAAAGAAACTATTCTAACCGTAAATGTAAATTATCTGTCTGTATTAGGAGTGTCTTACTAAGGAGGGTTTGTTTCGTGTTAACAATGCCTGTGTAAGTTACGGTTATTAATGTATAAAGTAACTATTTTGAGTGGGAAGATGTTGTGGAATTGGTTTAATGTTTATAAAACGATTGCTTTGTGTAGAGAAAGACGCCATGTTTTTTAAAGGTCTTACACATTCAGTTTTTTAATAAGTTGATTCTATCCGAATAGGGGATCTGTCAGTTCTCAGCTAAAGATAAAACCCTAAAATTTCTAAGCGAAAAATTATTATTTTGGAAAGAAAATGATGTGTATATGAATGTATGAACCAGTTAAGAAGGGTGTCTGGAAAATAGTTATAAGGTGTGTATATAGTCCTGACGAGGAGTTCAGGCGGCAATAGGACTGAAGATCTAGAGGGAAAAATAGGAACCACCTCTCCAAAAAAAAATGTTGCGATTGTGTTGATTTTGCTCCTAGGATTTAATATAACAATCAAATATCTAAAATAGCATTCTAAGTAACATAACATAGTGGGTAATAATTCACACATAATAAATTTGTATGTTGCATAGGTTGTTATCATTTTATTATATAGAAAGCTAGCTGTTCAGACCGGTTTTGCACCGATCCTATGTACTGTTCATAACGTTATATGCATATGTAGATAAAAAATGACTCATGTCCAAGAAACCTACATCGACTATTTCAAGCGTTTAGACCCAAAATGGGCGAGGGAGTTTAGTAGGGAGTGCGAAGGTCAACTCTTTCAACTTTGACCTCTTCGCAGCCAAATTTTCGCCCCGAAACTAATTAAAAATCTTGCTTGCTATGTAAAGTTTCAAATGTTCAGGCGCAAAATAAGCTGAATACTTTGCTAGAGACCGTTTGAACTTTGACACCTTGGCACCAAAACCATCGGCCAAAAAATCGATTAAAAAGCTTGCCCTATGTCTTAATACAATTAATGTAAAATTCTAAATGTTTAAACCAAAAGTTAGCTGAGTAATTTGGGTAGAGCTTGCAAAGGTCAAATTTTTTAAAAACTTTGACCCCAATTTTGACCCTTTAACATTTATTTCTTTGCACTTCATTTAAATTATAAAATGTGATCCCTGGCAAAGATATACATTCATCTTACATCTTAAATTTCAAGTGTTTAGACCTTAAATTGGCGGGTTAAGTTGGTAGAGTTTACACCGGTCAAATCGTTGAACTTTGACCTGTTGATATCTAAATTTCTGGCGCAAAACCAATTAAAAAGATTTTCCTAAATCTCAATATTCCTTATGTCAAATATCGAGTCGACGGATTAGTTTCGTAGGGAAATATACACACATAGACACATCACAGTAAAACAAGTTCACTTTTATCGATATGTAGATTATATTGGAAGAAATATATAGTAATCATCGAAAAACTATAAAATGAACGATTAGTGTGCCACCAGCGAGAAAAGAAACATAAGCTTACAATTTATTTATCCTTTGCCTTTACTGTCTTTAATATGACGACATGGCTAGGCTAAAAATTATAACATGAAGCAATAGTTATTACGTTACGCATGCATATTTGTAATAACTTCGTTCGACCTTCACCTGGAAAATTCAAATTTGTAAATTTTCCAAAACATAAATATTAATATAAAGTTTCGTATGGGTTTGAATACATTGATATCAAGTTTCATGTTTTTAGACCAAAATAAAAAGACAAACGAATCTGGTAGACTATTTTCTTATATATATATATATATATATATATATATATATATATATATATATATATATATATATACATACATACATGAATATATATAGAAGGGGGTGTTTACTATACACATTTTATGCGAATATTCCGTAAGTATGATACATGTAGATTATCTTCATGAATATAATTACACGTAATAGTAAACTAAAGATGATCATCTCATAATAAAACCGAAAAAAAAACAATGGGTATAATTTAAACTAATGTTTTAAGTTATATGGAAATTAAGTTGATCAAGTGAATGCACTTCCACGACGTGTATATGGGAAAGTTGCATTTTCTTTATAAAACATAGAGGTATGAGGTTTTACATGAATATCATTACACAATAAAATTCTCTCTCATTCTCTTCATATATATATATATATATATATATATATGTGTGTGTGTGTGTGTGTGTGTGCATTTATATGCATATATATTTATATATGTACAGTTATCTATATATTTATATATCTATATATATATATATATATATATATATATATATATTATTACAGTTTTATCGGCTTAGATAAAAATGTATCGGTTACCGACTCATATCAATGATCCAATAACTTCATCAGACATTTATATATATATATATATATATATATATATATATATATATATATATATATATATATATATATATACTAGCATTTAAGCCCGGCGTTACCTGTGTTACTTATCGGTTTTATTTTAGACGAAATGACGTATGCATTTGTTATTGTTCATGTTTGTAAGAGTCTTAGAGTGTTCATGTTGTTGAATGTTCATATGACTTAGATGTTCATGTTTGTAGAGATAGCATATTGGCGACATAAACAGGGTATATATAAAGACACAGAGTGGGTACATATTATTTACCTGAGGGCCTGTACATATGTAATTAAATGTTCCTTGTAGTTGACAACACACCTATTTTTAATGTTGATTTAGAGAGGAGACAGAGTGACAGTAGGCACATGTTGAAGACATATATAATATAAACAGATTACGTTTTCTCGGTGGAATGGTGAACACAGAAAGACGGCAGTTATAAAAACACATGATACGTTTATTCTTCGACCTGTCGGAAATGATTCTTTCACTTCAGGGATTCAAAGCTGTTTACATGGTTACCTCTTTACCTCTCGCTTCCCAGAGGGTGCCTGACTCTAACCCAGAATCGGTCAGATCCTCTCTGCTTTTCTGTGCCCTGACTGATCTGATCCGATCCGATCCTAATTAATCCCGAACTCTCCTATATTGAGAAACCATTCCTTCCATAACGTCACAGCAACGTGACCGCACGTGCCTCTCAGACACATCGCATGACATGCCTTCTCCAACCTATTTTTACGTAACTCACTTACAAATAACAGTTTATATTCTCTTTATTTTACAAAGGAATTTAACATATTTGTTAATTCTGTAACCGATATTTTTATTGTGCATTCTTTCGAAGACTTGTGAATAGTTTTCCCCCAAATGTGTATTTATTAAATATTTTAAAAGAATTAACAATTTAAGGAGACATTACATTTAAAGCATGTCCACAGGGTTCGATCCTCGTTTTATCTGATATCATTTTCATTTAACTAATTCTCTTTTTTTTCATTAACATGAAAAGGGGGCAGCCCCTTTCTCATAACAGCTGTAATTAAGTAACATTTTTGCTCGTCTTGGGGAGCTCGTATTACAAAAAAAAAAAAACGATTCATCCAATGGGTTGATAGTACATCACTGCTGTCAAATGGAACGCACGCTACGCGACTGGTGGTATACTGAGTGCTGAAATGAACGTTTATAAAAATCATTCCAATACTTAAGTGAACGAAAAAGGAAAATAGAGAAAAATAATACAGGGCTATTCTATTCACATGATATGTCTATGTATTGTAAACAAAGCATAATAAGAAAAATACGTAACAAAATAGTGTGCAATATTATCAAGCGTTCGTTTTACTCCTCTTCTCCCCCTTTTCCGGAGCGGTTTACAGTACTAACAGGTGTCTTTGTGAGAGAGAGAAGGGTGGGTATTTTAGTCTCGCTCGCTACAAGTAAATGAATCGATAGTATATTTTATAATTTGATTCTTTCTTGCTTTTCTCTTTTTTGTGACTGTGATAACTAAGTATGCTTTTCTACATTTAATAAGCGGTAACTATTCTTTTCTATTGTTCTGAGAATTTCCTGATCAGATTATAAGCGTTTCCGCGATATAAGCAGGCTTTTATTCTGGTCTTTGGTTGAAAAAGATTTCTGATTATCTGAGTTAATATTTTCCGGCCTGCTATTTTCCCATCTTCAGAGATTTTGAAGACCTCTAGGCTTACCATCACGATTTTGAATTAACTTCAAAATAAACTTACGCGTCAACTCTATCCTGTCTCAATTCAACTGGCATCTTGAAAAACTGTATCTAACTATCTAACTGCCAAATACTTAAAATCAGACACACAGACTTTTTTTATACCGAGAGGTTTGTCTGGTTAGTAAAACTCAATATATATCGTTAATCAATCAAAGCTCTCTACATTTTTATCGGTAGAAAATGTAGAGGACTTTGATTGGTTAACGAGAGGCATTGCATTTTCGGACCAGACAACGGCACATTTAAAACTTCTAGCACACCAATAAGGTTTACAGGGCTCCTACTGTCTCCAACTTCCGACGAACTAAATTGGGCGCGCAGCATTTTTTATATCGAGAGGTTGTCTGGTCCGAAAATGCAATGCCTCTCGTTAACCAATCAAAGTCCTCTACATTTTCTCCGCTAAGAGGCGATCGGTTAACGGCACATTTCCCGCATATGAATAAGATTTTAAGGGTATCTCTTTTGTCTCAAGATTGTTTAATGCCCTGGGGTCGCTAAAGGTTATTCATCTAATCAAAAAAGAGTGACATTTTTTTATCAAACAATTAGGCCTCACATCAAACTTGATTATTCTTATCGCAGTAAGAGACAAAAATATATCAAACAATATTCTTATCGTTCCTTTGCCCTTTTAATATATCTATCAGTCATTTACAAATTATATATATATATATATATATATATAGGTATATATATGAATATATGATAAAACGTCCATATTGCTAAATTCAAGATGCCCATCTTAACCTTTATTTCTTTCACCAGATTAAAATGTTCAAGTTTTAATGGTTTCGTAGTGCAGAATCATTTATGCATTTTTTATGTTTGTTTTTGTATTCATTGTGCATTTACTCATCAGCATAATAGAAATTTATAACATTTCAAAAGAAAAAGGAGCAGCATAAGCCCGCATGTTTTAAATATTAAAAGCATTAAGTCGATAAGGCATTTAAAAACTATATTCCTGAAATCTGTCTTGTTATAGAAGACATGTAAATGTATATATACTCAAAACTTCCTAATGATAACATCCATGCAGCATAACATTTATGCGGGAGTGCCTCAGGGCTCTATCCTTGGGCCATTATTATTGCTGATATTCATAAACGGCCTCCCTGATAATATTGTGTCTGAGATGTGTACATTTGCTGATGATACAACGCTCTATAATATGCATGAGGGAAGTAAACATGTACGTAAATCTAAGACAATGGCTGAATCGTTAGAAAATGACCTCCAGACTATAGTGCAATGGGGCCCGCAAATGGATGGTAATATTTAATGCTAGTAAAACTAAGCTACTCTCCTTTAACAATTACAATGCGCCTCTCTAACTCTTTATATCTATGACAAATAGCATCATACCTGAGAATTCTACCTTCAAATCCAGTCAATATTTGCAGTCAATAAAAACGTGAACAAATACATAGAGGACATTGCAAAGGCTGCTGTAAAGAAGTTCTGTTCCTTCTATCAAACTAGAAGATTTCTCACACCTGAAAGTATCCTGTACATTTACAAGGCCACCATTCGCCCATGCATGGAGTACTGTTGTCACATCTGGTCTGGTGCATCTATCACTTGTATCTCCCTCTTAGATAAAGTCCCAAAATTATTGTCAATCTAAACGGTCCCACTTAATCAACTAGGTTCCAAACCGTGTCTCATCGCTGCAATGTTGCATCACTGTGTCTGTTTTACAAATATTTTAGTAAAAGTTGTTCTGACGCACTCGTTTCTCTTGTACCGCCTCGACTTACATATCCCCGATAAACCCGCTTAGCAATAAGATCCCAGCCATTCACTGTTGACGTTCCTAAATGCCAGAAAACTTTCTATTCTAACAGTTTCTTACCTGGAACAGCTAAACTTTGGAATCCCCTTGCGGATGCCTGCTTCCCTGGCTATAGTGATATGCAGAAGTTTAAATGTAGCGTAAAAATATCTTGAGAAAAGTATCCTCTAGACGTGATTCCAAATAGTAGCCCTTTATGTCAAAGTGGCGACATGCTTTGTAAGGAGTGAACATAGGTAAAAAAAAAGAAACTATTTGAAAATGATCAATTACGTTTCGTTTACGAACGTGAATAACTGTGCATGGTAGTTATGCCATTAATCAATCAGTTCCTATAATACGTAACCATGACTTAATTTGTTTTGACATGGATTAATTTGTTTCAGCAATGTTTGAAGGAAAACTTCAACAGAATAATGAAGCTTTTAAATTTTCAAATTGAAAAATATAATCCTGGAAAACCCTAAACGTAATCAGTTGCGTTGCGTAAGAATCTATTTTGAAGAATACAAATATAAAAAAGTGTTGCAAAAAGAAAAAATATAATAACAAACCCAATTAAAAGATACACCAGACTCACCGACCAGAACAAAAAAATTAAACCAATAATATATTGCCCTAATTATTGGACCATTTAGTTCAGTAATTAAAAACAATAATAATACTAACAACACACTAGACCAAACTAATGTAGTGTATGTATTTATTTGCTTCTTCGAAGAATGTCTCCAAACCATCTCCAAAACTGATACAATGCATACATAGGCCAAATCACAACAACAGTATCCCGACGACGAACCTAACATTTAGTTGAAAATAACGCCATAAAACAATGCCTAACATCCAATGATAAAAACCTACAGTTGTCCGACATTAGAAATATCTCAACTAACAGCACAAAATTCCATACCTTAACAATTACACACGGAGACTAAAATTAATAGAAACCATAATAATTAAAAAGCTACAGGCCCTTGCAAACCGGATTTCATTTAATACCGGGACATATATACTAACTGTATTCAATAACTAATATAAACTAAATAAATAAAATATAAAATACGAAAATCGAAATTAAATATCTCTTCTCTTTCTCTGTATAAATAAAATTAACTCATTTTTTGCCGTCTGAGTTTGGCCTTAATAGGATTAAAAATCGAGATATTACATGCAAATATATTACACACAAGCTGCGGCACAATATCTGAGGTGTGTTACAGGCATATTAGCTTTCCGTACCACCGCTGATCGTAGATTCCTATATTTCATCTGGTGAGAGTTCGCTACAAAAATCGCTTAGGATCAATGGAAGTAGTAAACTCTTCTCTCTCTATTAGATTCCTCTTTCCACCGCCACCCATTTACACCGGACTTGACCGTTCACAGTAGAAAATTATGAGAAAACACACGTTTGCGTTCGTAGTTGCTCAAAAAAGTGGATTGACATACAGCTATTCTAACGGTTACTTATTCCATTTTCTTTTTCTTTCATTACCTAATCCAATGGATACTTACGCCATCTTTCCCTTTTTAGGTTTTTGTTTTATTGTTTTTTTTCTCATTATCGTTTGTAGCTTACACAGAGAAAATCGCGTTTATAAAAAAAATAAATGAAACGAACTAACCATGGATTCCATGTTTTACAACAAACAATTACATTAGATGTTTTTAAAGTTTTTAAAGCATTTTAGCTATATAAAGTTTTTTTTAAATAATTTTAGCTACAGAGAATAACGAAAATGGTATATTAATGCAGAAAAAAAAATATTGAACTTCAAATCGAAGTTGTATGTTAAATACTGTAATAAAAACTCTTGGTATTTGGCAGGAAAAAAAGATTCAACGTGTATTGTATCATATCCCAAGAAAGCTGGTAACAATCCAATATATAATATTTCCGCAGTTTTTCTTTAGATTGATTGGATGTCCGGCAACCCGGTAAATGTTTTTTTTTCATAGATCAGTTTAAACATTTAGTTCATGTCTTTATCAATTTGTGAACAAAAGCCAAAAGATATCCGTAGACAGGCAAATAAAATTAAATTAATATTTGTTATATCGTAGATTATATGAATAACAAGTCATTACTGGGGTTGTACAGAAAGGGTTTATTTAGGTAAAAAGGTACACACATTTCTAAGCGTCCATTGACAGCTTAGTACTAAATTCTGTCTCCCACGTGAGGAGAGTTTGCTTGTATTTTTATAGACGTAACAGTCCATTCATTTGAGGGGTGTTGGATCAGTCCATTTTATCACCTTCCTCCCAAGCTAAATTCTTCCCTAGAATTTCGCTTCACCATTTTTTTCTTTTTTGACTTTGTCCAAAAATTTCAGTTCTTTTTCTTTTTCTTTCACTTCTCCTTAAAATTTGCGTTTGCGAATTTTTGGATTTTGGAGAGTGACTTGTATTTTCAGTTACTGGTGCTTCCTTTTATGGAGGCTCTATGTGAAAAATGTCATACAGTACTTCCATCGGTACTTCATTGTTTTTAACTATTTCAATATATCGAGGTCTGAGTTGGTTTATATGTTTTTTTGTGGGAAAATGTCTGACCTTTTATAATGTAGACCATTCTTCCAATTCTTTTTGAGATTATGACTTCTTCCCAAAAACTCTTCCCTGCCGATAATTGTTGAAAAAACTTTATCCCCGCCCTTGTATATCTTGTATCGTCCATTATCTTTTACACTTTTTTACTTTTTTACTCGGAATTAATCGGTCGAACACAGAGCGCACTTTTCTGGCAAACATTATTTCCGCTGGGGATAAATTTGCATTTCTATTCGGATTAGGCGTTATCCTATACACTGCTAAAAAATTCTGAAGACTTTTTTCTTCAGTGTCGATGTTATCGTTCTTTTTTAACGCTCGTTTAAAAGTATCGACACATCTTTCAGCTTGTCCGTTAGATCGAGGGTTATAAGTTGGTGTTGTGACATGCTCTATGGCGAGTGACTCACATTAGATCTTAAATTCTTGACCTTTGAACATTGTGCCATTATCACTAACAATTGTTTTTGGTATCTACTATTACCAGGTAATAATATCCTTTTAGAGGTCCTGCGTAATCTATATGGATCCGCGTCCATGGTATATCTGTTTTAGGCCAAGGTTGCGTCTTAATGGGCGGCGCTTTTGCTGCTAGTTGGCAACCCTTACATAATTTTATCATTTTTTCTATGTCCTGATCCATTCCAGGCCAGTACGTATATGCTCTCATTAGTGCTTTCATTCTGGAGATTCCAGGATGTCCCATGTGGAATTCTTTTAAAATTCTCTTCTGTAATACTTGAGGTATTACCACTCTATCTGCGTACATTAGAGTTTCATCGCACTTTGAAAATGGAAAAACGGTTAATCCTTTCCTCTTCTTTTCTTTTTGTCCCACTTGTTTTTTTATCTTGTTAATATATTCATCTGTTCTTGCTGCTTTCTTTATTTCCTCAAGTGTTACCGGAAGTTTCCTAACAGTATTTATTAATATATCTGTTAGTTCATTTTCTTCTTTTAGTGCAGCTATAAACGTTTCTTCAAGTAATTCTGTTTTATTTGGGATCAACCTGGACAAACCATCTGCGTGTGCAATTTTTCTAGATGCTAGGTGTTTCATTTTAAAATTGTAGTTTAACAGAATCATGCTCCATCTTTGTAACCTATTAGCTGTATGAGTAGGAACTCCTTTTTTGGAACCAAAATTCGATAACAAAGGTTTGTGGTCCGTTTCCAATATAAAAAATCTTCCATGGATGAACCTATGAAATTTCCTCATGGCGTATACAATTGCCAGACCTTCTTTTTCTATATGACTATAATTTTTTTCTGCGAGTAGCAAAACCCTTGAGGCATGAATAATTGGTTTAGTCGATCCATCTTTGAGTCTGTGTAGTAGAACAACACCTAAACCGTATTCGCTCGAATCTGCTGCTACAATTAATTCTTTTTTCGGATCGTAGTGAGCTAGTGCTAAATCCGATAACATACATTTTTTAATCTTTAGGAATGCTTCATCACATTCTTTTGTCCAGAGCCATTTTTTATTTTTTTTCAATAATTCGTTTAAAGGTGCTCTTAGTTCATGCATATTTGGGATATAAGAATTATAATAATTTGCTAGTCCCAAAAATACTGTAGCTGCACTATATTTTCTGGTCTAGGCATGTTTTTGATTGCTTCAGTCCTATTAGGATTAGGTTTTCTACCATTTCGATCAATCACTTGTCCCAAATATTCAATTTTGTCCATCCCAAAATTACATTTTTCGAGAGCCACTTTCAATCCATAGTTTGATATTCTCTCGAATACTTTGCCAATGTGGATTTTATGCTCGTCCACATTTTTACTTCTTATAAGGATGTCATGTAGATAAGCCATAGCAAAATCCAAACCTGCTAGCATTGTATCCATAATTTGCTGGAACAAATTTGGGGCTACTTTTAAACCAAAAGGCAAACGTTTTAGTGAAAATAGTCCTTTATGGGTATTTAATGTCAGGTACTTAACACAATCTTCCTGGACTTTTACTTGCCAATACGCTTCAGACAAATCAATTTTTGTAAAAATTTTTCCTCCGCTTAACTTCGAAAAAAATTCCTCTGGGATAGGAAGCGGGTAGTTATGCTCCTTGAGACAATCATTTAGACCTGTCGAAAAGTCCGCGCATACCCTGATTTTATTATTTTTCTTCTTAACGTTAACCGTGGGTGAAGCCCATTCAGAGTAGTCCACTTTTTCTATTACTCCAATATCTTGAAGTCTCTTTAATTCTTTCTCTATAGTTTCTAATGCTGAATATGGAACCTTTCTTTTGGGTTTGAAAACTGGTTTAGCCTCGTCCTTTAGTTCAAATTTCACCTCCGTTTTCGTGCAGCAACCCAAACCTTCAGAGAATACCTCTTTAAAATCTTTTTTTAATTCGTCAATAAACTTTCCTGGTAGTTTAGACTTTTCTAAACCCGCCAGACTTACTTTATTGCAAAATGAGCTGATGGGTTTTCCCCATAAATTAAAAAGAATCATTAAGTCTATACCGAACAAATTAGAATTTTTCCCCGGTACGACATATAACTTGGTTTTCACAGCATTCTCCTTTAGAGACACATTGGTAAAAAATTCACCCTTAAATTTTAGTTTATTTCCAGACACACTTCTGGCAATTTTTTTTGTATTTTGTAATTTGGAAACCCAATTTTCTTCCAAGTTACTTCGTCAATTATACTTATATCGCTTCCCGTATCTAGAAGACAGTTCACATTACAGCCATTAATTTTAATTTTAATATATTTTCTTTTATCACACCTAGACTCATTTTTAGAACCAATGGTCTTTATTTCTGCTTTTCGATATTTTCCTTTCCTGCATACCGTTGATTTATGGCCTTTTTAATTACATTTGTTACATATTTTGTATTTAAAGTAACAATCTTTAGTGAAGTGATTTTTTCCCCCACATGTCTTACAGGATTTTTCGTGTGCACATTTCATCACCCTTTCCATTTTTTTCCATATTTTTTTCTTCAAAATTTTTTCCTTCGATGCTTGTATTGTCCTGCTTTAAATTTAATAGTTTCTGACACTCTTCCGTAACTTTTTGTAACGTTATTTCTGTGTCTTGCTTCATAATGGATAATATCCTTGAACGAATATCCTTATCTTTAGAGGCTGTTAGACCTTGCACAAAGATTAGACTTTTAAACATATCCTCTTTGAGGTATTTTAATTTAAAGATTCACAATGAGCATTCACTTTCCCTGCATAAGTAATAAACTCTTCTTCCTCCTGCTTCGTGATATTTAAACATTTATAACGTGTATAGAATAGACTATCTCGTTCACTGAAAATGTTTGACAATATTTTTATTGTTTCACTAAAAGAAATCTCTTCAGGTTTCTTTGGCAGGATAAAATTCGTATTCTTTGTATTTTCCTGAGATCCAAGTTTTTGAAGAAGAAGGATAATCTTCTCTTCGTCTGTCCAAGACTGACATCTCTTAGCAAAAATATTTTCGCATCTCCGAAAATATGCCGGAAAAGTTAACCCATTTGTCCGCTCGTATACAAATTCGGATAAAGAATTTGCTATTCCTTCAGGAGTGAAACGACAGTCTTTCTGCTGCGTTAAAATACTCTGTAGTATTTCGCTTTGCTTCAACTGATGTTGCTGAAGTAATTCCATTTGTTTTTGTTGTGCAAACAATGCCGATTGCATAGTTCTAGTGAATTCCGCTAATTGCTCGATGTTAAATTTTTTTCTTTTTTTTACAAAACCGCACAATTAAACAAAAGATTAACTCATATGTCCTATAAATTCAATGAATTAAAAGCACAATGTCCTTCCGAAGAGAAGAAAAAAATACTTCCAGCCGAATAAAACTTGAAATGGACACTTTTTATTTTTTTAAATATTCTTTTCAAAAAAATGTTCGCTTCAAAATGTCAATTTCTTCTTTTTTTTTTTAGGACCGTAACCGACTGAAACACTTACTTTTTAAATGTTGGCTCTGTCGAAGTTTTTTTTTCTTCTTCCTTCTTTGGATTTCTTTTGTTTTCTGCTCGTTAATCTTCTTGTGTGCTTATTCCTGCGCTTTGTTTTTTAGTGAGTTTCGTTCGAATTCTTCGTCGCCAGTTGTTATATCGTAGATTATATGAATAACAAGTCATTACTGGGGTTGTACACAAAGGGTTTATTTAGGTAAAAAGGTACACACATTTCTAAGCGCCCATTGACAGCTTAGTACTAAATTCTGGCTCCCACGTGAGGAGAGTTTGCTTGTGTTTTTATAGACGTAACAGTCCATTCATTTGAGGGGTGTTGGATCAGTCCATTATATCAATATTAAATGAAAATGATAATTAAATAAAAGCATTGATTATCAAACCAAAGCAAAATAGTATTTAAAAATCAGATGCAGTTTTTGTTATCAAGATTATATTTGTAAGTCAGCACAAGTAAAAATGTTATAATGTTAAATTAAAATCGCAAGATTTAAATTCTATTTTCTAACAAATAAGGAAGTGGTAGGAGAGTTGTGGCTAGTCGAGCTTTTTGTGAAAGTTTGGCAAGGGAGGACCATAGATTGCAGTTCAGTCGAAGCTTGCCATGAAGATAATGATAGACTAGGGACAGGTCGCAACGTCTCTTGTGGAAAAGAGCATCACCTAATAGGTTTCTGTGCCAATTTTGAAGACTATCAAGACTAGATTAGGCGGCCAAGCAGTTCCTGCCGAATGTGGCAACAGTACTCACATGGATGTGTGCATGACTCTTATAAAGATATAGGGCTCCCCAAGTTATGAGGTAGCTACTGGGGCTATAGAGTGATCCAGCTGTTTTTTCAGAGATCTTATTATTGAATAGCAGTTTATAATTCACTGCAATGTAATTTTTCCTTGATTGCTTTAGATTAAGCCTCCGGTTGTCAGAGTTGGTATAAATGTAGGTTGTATACCTCATTTTAGAAAATCATTGTCTAATATCGATTTTGGTTTCTTTATTTTAGATGATTGCATTTTATTTATTATTTATTTTATACTATTTAATTCTTAATTCCTTATCCCTGTATTCTTATTTGTAGTCTTTTTTTTTTTACTTTTCCCTAGCTTTCATCTACATTTTTCTCTTATTTAAAATTTTCTACCGAACTCTTACCCTACCCAGTACACTTTTTCTTTGGATTTTGAAATTTTTCTAATGCTTTCTCCTTCCTCCCCTTTTATTGAATTTTTACCACAAACATTTATATTGCTAATCTACGATTTATAAAAAAATCGTTGTTATCTATTTTGGCCATACATTTGTACATTGCTGACTTTGCCCGTCTCTTGATAAGAGCAATTTAGCTTTGGAATTCTATGGCCTATAAAGGTTTTCATCATCTTGTTTTTCTTTCACTTATTTTAATGAACTTTAACCTTATTGACATGATAATATAATAAAATTATTATGCAACTTTAAGACGTGTTCCCTTATCTTTTTCCTATATATATATATATATATATATATATATATATATATATATATATATGTGTATGTGTGTGTGTGTGTGTGTGTTGTGTATGTGTCTGTATATGTGTGCGTTTATGGGAAGAATCCTTTCATTTATTTAATGATGTGGTCCTTCTTACAGTTTATTTTTTCACCATGTTCAAGTGTCAGATTATATGCACCCGCACACACACATATATATACATGCATATATATATATATACATGCATATATATATATATATGCATAAATATATGTGTGTATATGTACGTGTAAGGTATTTTGTGTGTGTATGTGTGTGAGTTGGTTCCCTACTCACTTAAAGACGGCTGGGACAATATTTATGAACTTTCATCCAAATATATTTTATATGTCTATGACTGCTCTCAGATAGTTATGCTTTAATCGGAATGCCTCTGATAATTATCGAAAATAGTTAATCTGTAATCGACAAATCTAATTAAACTATAAACAGACCTATTTTAACCAAATTTCATATTTTGTAAAGCCTAATATTAGAACTATGTTTTAGACATTATATAACCGCATAAGCAAGAATGCTCGAAGTATAAAATTAATAGTAGGTTCCGTGAAAAGACAGAGGCCCGTTCACAATAAACGTTTCACTTTAGAACCCGGTTGAGCTATAATTGGATTTTTACAATTATAAAATGCAATTCAAGATAGTATATTAAAAATTATCAAATTAACAATAGGTTCTCCAGAATGCAATGCAGACTAAAATGTTTTTGGACTGTCACTACTGGAAGGCATGTGATGTTTTCTCTTCTACTTAATTTACTCACATAAAATTAATATACGAAAGTATAGATTTATGCATAAACTTTAAGTATTTACTTCAAAAGTGCTCAATACATAGGTAGAGCTAGTCAGTAATTTATAATCGCCATATATATTTTATAAATTACTATATATGTATATATATATGTATATATATATATATATATATATATATATATATATATATATATAATCCGAAATTAATGAAGAATTGTTCATAGATTATGTTTAAAGAAAATAGATTACCGAAGTTACATTAGCTTTAATCGAAACCGAAACCAAAAGATATGAAGAATTCTTGGGGAAATTATTTTAAAAAATTAGATAACTTTAGTGCCATCAGATGTAATCGAATTTGAAGCCAAAACGTATAAAGGATTTTTAGTAAAATTATTATAAAAATATAAATTACTTGAGTGAGCTATAATCGAAACCAAACCGAAACTTGAAGCATGAAGAATATTATTTCCCTTAAAAAACCCGTGTGTTCAAACGTATGTGTGATTTGATAATTTCGTTAAACAGGGTTTTATTTTTTATTTATTACATTTAGATTTCTTGTTTTGTATTTATTGTTTATGTAGTAGCGTTTTATTTTATATGTGTCTGCAGATACATATAAAATAAAACGCTACTACATAAACAATAAATATAAATGTAATAAATAAAAAATAAAACCCTGTTTAACGAAATTATCAAATCACACATACGTTTGAACACACGGGCTTTTTAAGGGAAATAATATTATAAATTAAGTAAGTGATGTGATATCGTCTCCTTAGTTTTCTATGAGACATCGACAACTGAATAGTTAGAGCGAACGAATTGATCTCTCTTCAATGAGTTATATATTCTGGCTCAGGTCCAACATGTGCAGATTAACGAAATTCGGGTACACCAATAGATTCAGAAATGTATACATGTTAAAAAATATATAATATTAGCACTTAGAAATTACAATAAAATATCTTATTAACAATAGATAAAAACTGCGTAGATTTCTGTTTTATTGTTATCAGTATTTAAGACTAGTTATTTAGTAATAGCAGTGATAAGTTTTCTTAGTGTAATAACAAATATTTACTATAATTAAAGTAATAAACGAAAATATACAAATGTATTTTAGGACATACTTTTATATGAATAATAGGGAGTAGAGAGAAAAAGAGATGAAGGATGAGGGATGAAAAGAACAAGAGAATTGAGCAGAACGAAAGCTGAAAATTGCTATATAAACAATAACTATTTCTCCTTCTAAATGTATAACAGAAAGTCCATAGTAAAGAGTTGTGTATCGAGTTAAAAATAATTACATCAACATAATTGAAATTCGCTTATTTTACTTAAAACATAAATTCCACCAAAATGCTATATAAATGTTTCTGACATGAGACAGCAGGTTACGCCGGTGTATGGCGTCAACTTTTGCAAAACGTATCAATTAAAATCACCGCTATGCAGCGCTTATTTATCTTACAGCTTCGGAAGCAAGGAGGTGGTGAAGTGTTTTTTTTTATTTTGTGTTTACCATACAGCCAACAGAGGGACGTTTATAAGAGTACAAAGTGCTACCATGTTTGGTTTTCTTACTGCTCCAACTTGGTTACACATTTGTTTGCTTGGAATGCTTCTGCATTTTTATACCAGTCGGCGTTCTGTACTCAGCGAAATGGATGCCGATGAGAATGAGAAATGCTATATCAAATCATCACATAAAAACAACAAGTAGTTGACGCCATTTTTTATTATTTTCTATCGAAAATGATTGCTTTCTATGCCAACCGGAAACTTAAAGAAAGCGTCATTGTCAGAAAGTTTAAATAAATTGTGACTAGTGACAAAAGAACGAGGTAACAAGCTATTTTTCATGATGGACGACTGAAATATTACAAACTTTTGAACAAATACAGATGACCATACATACAATAATTGGTTTCGGTGCAGATTTTGCTAATCTATGATAAACTGGAAAAATCCATTGTAACGCACATAGGAAAACATTTTATCAATAACGAGTAAATAAATCATGAGCTTACTTACTTGTAGGAAATTCTTTGGCAGAAATCGTTACAATTTTAGCAATTTATAAGCAAAATGCCAATCTCCCGATGGTCGTTTATACTTATATAATATAATTATTTAACATATAATTAATTGCATAAGCACGTTTATTTTTCTGTAAGTAATCTGAAAATCAAAATATACTTGGAGTAAAAGAGTAATTTCATTTTTTGCAGATTAGATATTTTTAGATTGGTGCCAAAATAATGTGTTTTTTATGTTCAACTTATATATATATATATATATATATATGTGTATGTATGTATGTATATATATATATATATATATATATATATATATGTGTATGTATGTATATGTATGCAAATATATATATGTATATATATGTATAAATATATATATATATATATGTATATATATATAATTATAAACGACATTATTTTGGCACCAACCCAATATGTAGAAGGTCGATATCGATATAGTACTCTTCTCTTACATTTTACAAGGGTCGCATTGAGTGTATAGTTTTGCAGATCTGTAAAAACGAATTATTCCTAGAGTTAAGTAAAAGGTGAGTGACGAAATAATGAGTCAAATCTGGCGAATTGCCACATATTGTGAGTTGTAAAGTCTGGGTTCTCCAGCATTTTTTAACTCGGACATTGATAGTGTAAATATTATCAAAGTGTCATTCTCGATAATCATTCCACCAGAGGCTAGACAATTGCCGTCTCCATTTTTATGCTTATGGTTTACATTTCTGTACTTCTCTCAGATGTTACAGTCCAAATTTGGATGCAGTTTGTTGTTGCCATCTACTTTTAGAACTTTTAATACAAAAATTAGTTTATATAATTAACATTTATGTTTTATTCCTGGGTTTCAACGCAATCAAATAAGGACGATTTAATTATATTCGCATAACCCAAAATTGTATAACTGTAAAGGCCAGAATAAATTTCACGATAGACCTGTTTGAACGACTGTGATCATCTATTAGGAAAAATCTTCATCAACCTTATAAGTCCGAAATCATGATTTACTATGTAACAAACTATGTTATGTGATTTTGATTTTGGAAAATCTCTCAAATTATATGTTTTCGCTTAAATGATCTTTAAAAAAAAATATTTATTTTTACTTTTTATAAAGAATTATCGACGCAGGTACAATATATTTAAATTGTGTTCTAGAATATTACGTCACTATTCTGTTTTCAAAAATCATTTACAAGATTTTAAATAGCTGAGATGATCTTTTAATCATTGTATAATTCTTTTCGCTAAAATTTTCAAAAGAAAAACATATTATCAAGGCTGATCATAATCAGTTGTATTCAAAAAATTAATAAGGATCAATTAATGAGTTTCAGAGTGAATCTTATAGAAAATTCTATACAAAATATACAAAAACTAATTATAAGTGCATAACTTTTTTTTGTCAATTAAATGTCCCTGTTTCTTCTTGGTATTTCGAAGAGTCTATTACCCTGTCATCTCTAATAGTATTGTTAGATCCGTCTACATAGCTGTATAAAGGATTCCATTTTAAACAGTGTGATCGCAGTAATCCCATTATATTCTTGAATTAGAATCCTGTTTAGCATGTAAAAAGTCATTCTAAAATAGGATGGTTAATCAAAATATTGCAACTGATTCCTCTTTTAATTTTATTACATTTTCACCCCAAACAAGGCATATTGCCACTTTGTTGTAGGGGGCTACTATCAGGGGCATCGACATCAGGAGTACTGTGTAGAGAGTTGGGCAGTAAGATGTCGGTTCACGTTGCACTTGAACTTCTGCATGTCAGTACAGTTGGGGAAGCGGGGACCCGGCAGAGAATTCCAAAGTTTAGCTGTCATGGGGAAGAAGCTACTGGGGTAGAAGGTCCTCTTACATCAAGGGATCTCTAGTGAGAAGGGGTGGGATTTAGCTGCTTGTCGGGTTTGTAGGGGGTATTTACGCTGAGGGGGCACAAGTGCTTGCTATTCTTCAGAGCATTCGCCGTTAAAGTACTTGTAGAAAAGGCAGAGAGATGCAACATTTCGTCGATGGGAAATGGGCTGAAGTTTAGCTGACAGTTCAGGACCTATCAGATTGGCAACTCTCTTTTGAAACTTGTCTCGGAGCGAGAGACTAGTGGCAGATGGACCAGCCCAAATATAAAAACAATACTCCATACATGGGGAATGGTGGTCTGGTAGAGGTAGGATACTTTCGGGCGTTAATATATTTCTAGCACGGTAGAGAGAACCTTCGGTCCTTGCGATACTCTCGATGTAATTGTTCCAACTCATGTTTCCTGAGAGCGTTAGGCTGAGGAGTTTAAAGGATGTAATTTCAGATAAAGAGTCATTAGCCATTGTTATATGTGGTAGAGAAGGTTTCTTGTAATTATTGAAGGAAACGAGTTTAGTCTTGGCAGCATTAAATGTGGTCATCCATGTATGTCTCCATTCCACTACAGATCAGAGGTCATCCTCTAGTGCTTCTGCCATTCCTTTAGATATGTGTTCATTTGTTTTACTGTCGTATCTGTTATAGAGTGTGGTGTTGTCAGCATATATACCCATCTCACAGGCAATTTTGTCAGGAAGGTCATTTATGAATATTAGGAATAACAGAGGTCCCAGGAGAGACCCCTGAGGCACTCCCGCATTTATATCGTATTTTTTAATGTACGACCATCGAGCACAACCTGGATATTTCTCTTATCTAAGAAGAATTTAATTATGTCATGTATTCTTCCAGTGAAACCATATGATCTGATTTTCCTGAGAAGACCTTCATGCCATATCCTGTCAAAAGCCTTCGATATATCTAGAGCTACCGCTCTACCCTCCACCACTTTGTCCAGTCTGCTGTGGAACGGGCTTGTCTAAATCCATATTTTTGGTCAATCAGAAGTTCAGCATCTGTAAGGTGATGGACTAGAGCTTGGTTAATTATTGTCTCAAATATTTTGGATAAAAGTGAGAGGAGGCTAATGGGACGATAATCTACTGGGTCAGTTCTTTCTTATTACGAAATGCTTTCTTGTGGATTAAGTATGAGATACGCATTAAACCAATTTGGGTTTCGAATTTCAACATATTTAAAAAAAATACTTACTCTACAGCATTGATTTGAAAAACTTGTTCATTTTACGGATATTTTTAATTTATAACCGGAGAATTGTTTCAGGATTTATAATTAGCGTAAGTGACACATCCGTAATTGCTCCTCTAAACAAAACACCGAAAATCATTTAAAAAAACACATAGGCGCAGTATATACTTAATAAGTTCACATAAATATGCAGTTTGAGGTATGTATAAAACTTTTAATGCAGCAGACAACATTATAGCGTTCGTATTTACTCTCCATGAGCATATTCTTCATAAGATCATGTGACAATCAGTGAACGGGTATCAGATCTAACAATGTTTGATCAAACAACGAATAGTGAAGCTTCTATCTTGGAAAAAAAAATTCTCTCAAAATTTACGAATGCTGGCGAAATGTTAAATCTATATAATATCGTCAAAATCTCTACAGGATGAAGGAGTAACAGCGGTGTATATGGCACGATTTAGTAAACGGATCGGATAAACACTCTTGCATCTCATAGTCTTAGTTGTCTAGTGTCAATATTCTATCACTACGTCAACTCAATTGACATTAAGGTCCCATTAACGACAATATAAGGTTAAACTAATAAATCTTATTTTGTAAATATGCAATGAGTTTAATTCACAGTAGTTAACTAAAGAATGTTATGATGCAACATAACTTGACTCCAAAAGTATAGAACGCTACGCACGAATTAGGTATTAAATATATCACTAGCAAATATACAAGTCGTCTTTCTTCGAAATTTATATATATATATATATATATATATATATATATATATATATATATATATATAAGTTGAAAGAGTGTCGGAAATATTAAGAGCAGCTTTTACATGTCGGACAAAATTTGATATGAATAATTGGTTAAAAAGTAAACGTTTAGATGTATATATGTCAATAGCAACCTCTGCTGACTGTAAAAGTCACAAATTTTGAGGCTGTTAATACCTTTATGAATATGATAATTATATGACTAAACATCATGGCATTTTATGTCGTACATAGTGAAACAAAACCGGGATGAGAGTAACCATGCTGGTAAGTAATATAATTTATTAGATGTAAATATACATGACGATAACACGCAATCGTCTTGTTCAGACTCATATGTGAAAATATATTAATTGTATTATTATTATTATTATTATTATTATTATTATTATTATATCGCATTTAAACATAGAGACGCATTTGCTAATATAGTTAGGCATTTCTCTTAATATTAAACGCATCAATCTACTCCAAATGTAATATATATTTTACCCACTTTTTGATTAATAATAAAAACATATAATATTTGTTTGTCTATGATGATGTTTCTAATAAATATTGCAGTTTTAATTACAAGACAAATATATACACTGTTTAGTAATAGTGATGTTTGTTATACGAAGCTTTTCATGTTCTATCAGAAAATATCACTTTTATGACATACCTGCGAAACGTCTTACAGGCAGTCTTCATTTTCATAAAAGAAGACGGCAGAAGTGATATAAATGTATTCGTAGTTTATCCTAACAAGTGGAAAGCCGACTGGTTAGTATTATTAATTTGAAGACAAAATATGCATCAAGATAGTATCCGATTAAGAGAGACACTTGCCAAACTGACGGATGAAAAGAGGCAAAAAATGGCGTTCCAAATCCAAAGAGAATAATGGAAAAATTGAATAATGAAAAAGATTCTTTACGCGCTAACCTTGTCTCCCAAGACATAAGATTGCTAATGGCGCGAATTTAGTAACACGTTGATGTCCTCATGTGTCGCAGTTTCTATTTTCCTACAGTCTACGCAAATAATAATCGTGACATTTATTCGTTCAATTTTCAGGTTGCGTAGAAGTGCAACATACGGTACTGACTAAACTCTAGATACGAATTTTCGGTTTCATTTATGATTATTATTATTGCTCTGCTTATTATTATTATTATTATTATTATTATTATTATTATTATTATTATTATTGCTTTGCTTATTATTATTATTATTATTATTATTATTATTATTATTATTATTACAAGCGAGATCTGTGGAAATTCCATAGCGGACTTTTTCATATGTAATATATTGATGTTGGAATTCTCTGGCTGTTCAGCGTAAATGGAGACGCTCTGATATTGGAGGTTTGTTTTGTTAAAACAGAAAACGTATTCATCAAAGCTAGCAGGGACTCCCGGCCTAGCTCGTGCTAAAGTACGTTTAAATATTCTGTTTTAAGTTTTTCATATATTATTATAGAGTTGACCTACGTTTCTTGAAGAAGCAAGAATGTTGATGTGAAAATCCGGTTCTGAATTAATGCAAGTGCGAAAATGTTTATAGAACGACGAAGCAGTAGTGTTTAAATGCTCTTTAATGCGGTGGTGAAGCAATCTGGTAGTGCTTCCAATGTAAGATGCACTGCATTTAGCGCATTGTAGGTCGTAAACAACGTGGTTCTTAAAGCATAAACCTGTGTGTGATATTGGGCAATTAGAGAGTGAACAAGGGGAAGGTGTATGCGATGGATGTTTTCGGTTGAGCTGTTGTCTTAAAATAGATCCAGTGTGGATGAGTTGAATGTTGAGTCCCTCGCTGCGGATGGCTTTTCGGATTGAAGATGAGATTTTGTCACTAAGGAAGGGTAGTTTTAGAAAACAATTGTTAGAGAAGGGTCGGGTGTTGCGTTTTTTCTTTTTAAGTGAGGATAGGATCGTATTAGGGTAGCCGTTTAGTGAGAGGGTCTGTAGGAAATTGTTAGTGTGTGTATGTTTGTCGGAGATGTTAGTGCATTTGTCTTGTATGCGTGGGATTTCGGCATGTGCGTAGTTTAGTTTGTCCTTGAAAGGTAGTGAAGATTTTAAATGTACGAAGAGGCGTTTGCTTGCGGGTTTTCTGTAGAATTCAGTGCATATGGCACCATTTTTTTATTTGTATTTTAAAATCAAGTAGAGAAAGAGATTCAGAAAAGTCTGGGTGTTCTATAGTAAATTTTAAGTTTGGATCGGCGTTATTGAATTCGTGGAAAATGTTAATAGCTTCTTTGCGGGAGTGTGTGATAATTAAAATGCCATCGATATATCTAGTAAAAAGGAGATAAGAGTAGCAGGTACTAAGGGTGTGTGTTTTGAGTTTGTCCATATAAGCAATGGCAAGAATACCAGATAGACTGGAGCCCATGGGTAGTCCAGATACTTGTTTGAACGTGTTTTGTAAGAAAGTAAAGTAAGTGTTGTCTACTATAATACGGAGGAGTTGTAAGAGATCTCCTGGAGTAATTCCGAAGCATTGTGGGTTTTTAGATGCTATAATGTCTGCCATGAGATTGATGGCTGGATGTGCAGGAATGGAGGTGTATAAAGAAACGACGTCTAGGCTAAATGGGTATCTGTATAGTTGTAGTAGATGGTGTGGTAGATCGTTGAGTCTGTTAATTACTTGGTTGGAACTACTAACATGGGCTGGGAAGGTAGAGAGTAGAGGTTTAAGTAGGCGGGATATTAACCAAGAGATTTTATAAAGGGGACCGTTAACGCTTGAAACAATGGGTCTGATCTGTGTGTGTGCTATTTTTGTGGGTTTTAATAAGGTGATAAAAGGTAGGTAATTCGCTGTATTTAGTAATAAAATTTAGTCTGTGTTGTTTTGGGAGATTTCTTTTAAAACAAATTTGAGACCATGTCTTGTTAATGTTGTTCTCAATACGAGCAGCAGTGATATTATGTGCTGGGGTGTAAAGGTAGGTATTGGAAAGATGTTCTATAGCAAGGTTGTTATAAGATTCCTGTGATATAACGCAAAATTATCTGCCTTTATTAGAGGTTAAGTAAACAAAATCTTTGTCTTTAAGGGATTTAAGGATGAGGTATTGGTTCCTAGTAAGATTGGGGGAAATATGGTGTTTTTCGCGTTCAAGTATTCTGAAGATTTTATGCTTTAAGCTTGAAAGTTTTAGATCTAGTGGAATATTATTAGGAGGTGGGTATAAAGGGTGATCAAGCTGGAAAACAGGAAAAGAGGTGTTGTGATTACCTGAGAGGTTGAGGGGGTGTCATTGTTATCGTGCGGGGCGAAAGCGTGCAGCCATTTAAGGTGGTAAGCAGTTCTGCAGAACTGCGTTTCTATGTTGAGTTTAGCTTTATCCGTCAGTTTCATTGTCGTGATAAACTTAGGGCCAAGTGAAAGGAGATCAGTTCCAGTTGTGGAAAGAGAGTTAGTGAGGTCAGTTACGAGAAGATGATCTTTGAGGGACTTGTCGGTGGAAGAATCCTGTGAATTATGTATGTGTCTGTTGTAGACCGGTTTATTAGTTTTCTGTTTAAGCCAATTAAATTTGCGTATGAGACGTTTCTGTTCATTGTTGAAGCTGGAATGGCATGCGCGGTCGATCAGAGATTGGATGTTGTTTAGCGAATGACCGCTGGGGGTAGATGGAGTGAGGGAATTCCGGAGGTTCTTGACTGAATTAATATGTACATGTAGAGTCCGGTGGTGTTGCTTAATGATTATTTTGAAGCAATAGTCATATATGAATTGTCGTGAAGTGTGTAGAAAACGGAAACATGTTGGCAGATTTATGTTCCTGATTGTGTTAGGAATAATTTTGTTTTTACGGCATTTTTTCAAAAAGTAGATTTGGCAGTTGACTCTAGCGCGTTTTTTCGTAGTTTTGAAGATGCTCTTCATAAGTGCAAACTCTGTCTGGCTGAGACTGAGGGATATAAGTAGATTGTAGTTTGCTTGAAGCATTGTTGAAGAAAATTATAAGGTAAAATTAAAAGCCAAGAACAATGCGAGATTTTTTTTTATATAGAGTAAAATTAAATGCAAACAAAAGAAATAAATTTATTTTTTGTTGTTGTTTGTTTGTTCTTTTCACACACATTTTAACTCTAAACAACAGTAATTTTTTTTCTGTTGTATTCAATGGTGTTATAAATCTGAATATATTTCAGACCTATTAGTCCTTTTTCAAGAGAAGACAGCGGAAGAGTGTTCAAAATTGAAAAAGCAGCGATAGAGTTTGCCACGTATTACCGTGAAATATAGAACAAAAAATACGTTAGGAGAACGTTAAAATAAATCTGTTGGTGTTTAAAATACTTGTTGCGTCTGTGAATCAAGGGAGATGACTATTCAATCAAGGGTTGAAGGGAAGCAACTCTGTGAGATTTTATTAATCTTTTAATTATTTTAAAACAGGAGGCAGGTTGGTTTTCTTTGAGTTTGGTCCTGGTTTAAACGTAACTTTTGCTTGAGCTGTCAAGCAAGCCCCACTCCCCCCAATGGTTTACTTCTGCTTGTGCAGCTGCCATTTGTCAAAGGCAGCATGCGTTCCGCAGATTAAACCGACATAAGTCCAGCTCAAATAAACAGAAGTTTATAGAAGCTAGAAATAATTGTAAGAGAGTGATAGACACAGCTAAGTCAGATTACTCTGAAACCACCAGAAAGCGCATCGAAGCACAGAAATTAGGAACCCGGGATTTTTGGAAAATCTACAACAGCGTAGTTAATAATGGACAGTCAATTATTCCCCCACTAACAAACAATCATGAGATTGCTTGCACGGCAACTGACAAGGCTAATCTGCTTGCCAGTCGGTTTGCCTCAAACTCCACACTGAACTCGGTACACCACTCACTCCCTGATTTTCCTCTGCGAACAGACGCCACACTTGACGACTTGAAAATCACCCCTTCTCAGGTACATGCTATTATAAAAAACCTAGACACCTCTAAAGCATGTGGACCAGATCTCATCCCGGCTGTGCTATTAAAAAAATGCTCTGCCGAGGTTGCTCCAGTTCTGTCCAAACTTTACAATAAATGCCTTAACGAATCGTGTTTTCCCGACTGCTGGAAAACCGCCTCTGTGGTACCAGTCTTCAAGAATTCTGGTGAAAGAACTGACCCACTAAATTATCGCCCCATTAGCCTCCTCCCGCTTTTCGCCAAAATATTTGAGTCCTTAGTTAATAAAGCCCTAGTCCAGCACCTAACAGCTGCTAAACTCTTGACTGACAAACAATATGGATTCAGGCAAGCCCGTTCAACAGCAGATATCTTAACTGTAGTTTCTGAACGTATATACCGTTCATTGGATAAAACAGGGGAGGGTAGAGCGGTGGCCCTTGATATATCTAAGGCTTTTGACAGGGTATGGCACGATGGTCTTCTAAGGAAAATTAGATCATATGGAATCACTGGAAGAATTCATAACGTAATTAAATCCTTCTTAAGTAATAGAAAAATCAAAGTTGTCCTCGACGGACGTACATCCAAACAATATGACATAAATGCGGGAGTGCCTCAGGGGTCTATCCTTGGACCTCTATTGTTCCTGATATTCATAAACGACCTCCCTGATAATATTGTTTCGGAGATGGGTATATTTGCCGATGACACCACTCTCTATAACAGATATGAGGGGAAAACAAATGAACACATATCCAAGAAAATGGCAGAAACACTAGAGGATGACCTCCAATCCGTAGTGGAATGGGGACAAAAATGGTTGGTCTCATTCAATGCTGCTAAGACTAAGCTTGTTTCCTTCAATAACTACAAGAAACCTTCTCTCCCACCAATAGCAATGGCCAAGAACACATTGCCTGAAAGTACTTCTTTTAAACTCCTCGGCCTAACGTTTACAGGGAATATGAACTGGAATAGATACATTGAGAGCATTGCCAAGGCTGCTGCAAGGAAGGTTGGCTCCCTCTACCGTGCTAGAAAACTACTTACGCCTGCCAGTATCCTATACCTCTATAAGGCAACCATTCGCCCATGTATGGAGTACTGTTGTCACATCTGGGCTGGTGCATCTGCTGCTTGTCTCTCGCTCCTGGACAGGGTTCAAAAAAGAGTCGCAAACCTGATAGGTCCTGAACTGTCATCTAGGCTTCAACCTCTGTCCCATCGACGAGATGTTGCATCCCTCTGCCTGTTCTACAAATACTTTAATGGTGAATGCTCTGACGAACTGCAAACACTTGTACCTCCCCGACGTAACTACCCCCGAGAAACCCGACAAGCTACTAAGTCTCATCCCTTTACAGTGGAGATCCGTAGGTGCAAGAATGCCTTTTACTCCAATAGTTTCTTCCCCAGAACTGCGGGTCTTTGGAACTCCCTTCCGGGATTCTGCTTTCCCAACTGCAATGATATGCAGAAGTTCAAGTGTAATGTTAACAAACATCTTTCTACTCTTCTCCCTTCATAATGACCCCGCTAATTAATTCCCTAATAGTAGCCCCCTGCTTCAAAGTGGCACTGTGCCTTGTTTGGGGTGAAAATTGAATTAAAAAAAAAAAAAAAAATTTTTTTTTCTTTCTTTTTATTATTTTAATTATTGTTTTTCTTATGTTTTAAACTTATATTATAAAAGCGGAGCTCAATTCCAGTCTATTGTTTAGTGTGGGAGTATATTTTGAAATAATTAAAGATTCGAGAATACGAAGTTGACCTACGTTTCTTGAAGAAGCAAGAATGTTGATGTGAAAATCCGGTTCTGAATTAATGCAAGTGCGAATATGTTTATAGAACGACGAAGCAGTAGTGTTTAAATGCTCTTTAATGCGGTGGTGAAGCAATCTGGTAGTGCTTCCAATGTAAGATGCACTACATTTAGCGCATTGTAGGTCGTAAACAACGTGGTTCTTAAAGCATAAACCTGTGTGTGATATTGGGCAATTAGAGAGTTAACATTTTCCACAAATTCAATAACGCCGATCCAAACTTAAAATTTACTATAGAACACCCAGACTCTTCTGAATCTCTTTCTCTACTTGATTTAAAAATTCAAATAAAAAAAAATGGTGCCATATGCACTGAATTCTACAGAAAACCCGCTAGCAAACGCCTCTTCGTACATTTAAAATCTGCACTACCTTTCAAGGACAAACTAAACTACGCACATGCCGAAATCTCACGCATACAAGACAAATGCACTAACATCTCCGACAAACATACACACACTAACAATTTCCTACAGACCCTCTCACTAAACGGCTACTCTAATACGATCCTATCCTCACTTAAAAAGAAAAAACGCAACATCCGACCCTTCTCTAACAATTGTTTTCTAAAACTACCCTTCCTCAGTGACAAAATCTCATCTTCAATCCGAAAAGCCATCCGGAGCGAGGGACTCAACATTCAACTCATCCACACTGGATCTACTTTGAGACAACAGCTCAACCGAAAACATCCATCGCATACACCTTCCCCTTGTTCACTCTCTAATTGCCCAATATCACACACAGGTTTATGCTTTAAGAACCACGTTGTTTACGACCTACAATGCGCTAAATGCAGTGCATCTTACATTGGAAGCACTACCAGATTGCTTCACCACCGCATTAAAGAGCATTTAAACACTACTGCTTCGTCGTTCTATAAACATTTTCGCACTTGCATTAATTCAGAACCGGATTTTCACATCAACATTCTTGCTTCTTCAAGAAACGTAGGTCAACTTCTATTCTCGAATTTTTAATTATTTAAAAAAATACTCCCACACTAAACAATAGACTGGAATTGAGCTCCGCTTTTATAATATAAGTTTAAAACATAAGAAAAACAATAATTAAAATAATAAAAAGAAAGAAAAAAAAATATTGTTTTAAAATAATTAAAAGATTAATAAAATCTCACAGAGTTGCTTCCGTTCAACCCTTGATTGAATAGTCATCTCCCTTGATTCACAGACGCGACAAGTATTTTAAACACCAACTGATATATTTTAACGTTCTCCTAACGTCATTTTTTGTTCTATATTTCACGGTATCACGTGGCAAACTCTATAGCTGCTTTTCCAATTTTGAACACTCTTCCGCTGTCTTCTCTTGAAAAAGGACTAATAGGTCTGAAATATATTCAGATTTATAACACCATTGAATACAACAGAAAGAAAATTACCGTTGTTTAGAGGTAAAAAATTGTGTGAAAAAGAAAAAAAACAAACAACAACCAAAAAAGTAATTTATTTCTTTTGTTTTCATTTAATTTTACTCTATATAAAACAAAATCTCGCATTGTTCTTGGCTTTTAATTTTACCTTATATATATATATATATATATATATACATATATATATATATATATAACTACTTCATTTACTCACATAAAATTAATATACGAAAGTATAGATTTATGCGTAAACTTTAAGTATTTACTTCAAAAGTGCTCAATACATAGGTAGAGCTAGTCGGTAATGTATAATCGCCATATATATTTTATAAATTACTATATATATATATATATATGTATATGTATATATATATATATATATATATATATATATATATATATATATATATATAATCCGAAACTAATGAAAAATTTTTCATAGATTATGTTTAAAGTAAATAGATTACCGAAGTGACATTAGCTTTAATCGAAACGCAAAATAAAAGATATGAAGAATTCTTGGGGAAATTATTTTAAAAAATTAGATAACTTTAGTGCCATCAGATGTAATCGAATTTGAAGCCAAAACGTATAAAGAATTTTTAGTAAAATTATTATAAAAATATAAATTACTTGACTGTCATCAGCTATAATCGAAACCAAACCGAAAACTTGAAGAATGAAGAATTTTTCGTAAAAGTATTTATTAAAAAAAATGGCAGTTTATAACAAGTAAAAGACAGTCAATCGGATGTAAGCGCGACAGCGCGACACACAAAATAAAAAAAAACACCTCCCTTTATTCTATTAATATAGAGATTGGGATTAAAATAATACGAGTAGGCAAAGTAGTAGTAGTAATATATTTTTCTCACAAATGCTTTATTCTTATAAATGAAGCAAATTTGATGAAATTCCAAAAATGCCTTTTATTTATTAGAATATGACACTCTCCTGCATTACATGCGCATTATTCTGTCGGGTTCAATCAGGCATGCTTGGATATACATACATACGTACACACACACACACACACACACACACACACATATATACATATATATATATATATATATATATATATATATATATATATATACTAATTCAAACACGGTAGTGTTTGAATATATAGTTAAGTGGCAGTTTTAGTAATTTAGAGCTGCGTTAAAGCTTCACCACTCACTTATTTTTCGACCTGCATATTTATATGTTTTTCTAACAAGAATTAGATTAGAGAATTTTAACTTCCTTTCATTATGCATAATCGTCTTTACAAGCAATAGACACACAAAAGTATGGGATTTTCTGTCGACTTTCGCGTTCATATGGACTTCTTGCACCTACTTTTATTTTTATTCCTATTGTACAAAACAACGTTATTTTTCATTGTAAAGTATTTTCTCTTAATATTTCTTATCTCTCTGCTAGATTCACACCCTCTGGTGAGTTGTAAACAACGAAACACGCGTCAGTGGATAAGTATATTTGAAATAATATATATGCTACTCCCAATTTTGGGGTACCAAGATGGTAAAATTATTCCCAATTCGATTTTATGTAAAATACACTTCTTTATAAAGAATTGAATTTATTAAAAAAATATCTTAAAACAAAGAAAACTAAATAACATTTATATGTATTCTAAATATACACCGCTTCCTCTTCAATTACGCCTTATCTCTCCCTCATTTGTCGGTTGCTTTTTCCCCTTTCCAGTCGTATTTTCTTACGTATATCTGAACCGATGCGACCCTGTTCTCTAATCCCTTTCAATCTCTCCCAGGCCTCTTAATTTTTCTACTGTTTTATCAAATTATCTTTATTTTTCGACAATAGATTTCTTTAAACACTTTTGGTATATCGATAGGTAACATATTAAACATATCTAATAGTAGAGATGAAAAAAATGTCGTACTGAGAGAGGCAGTATTAATAATTGTAGTATTAATAATTTTAGTATTACCAATAAACAAACTGATAAATCAAACTATAAACAATAGCATTATGAAGGGGTTTTTATATAGTGAGAAAAATATAGGAATAATAAAACACAAAAAAATAGAGAAATTCTGAAAATAATGAAGAAAGCATTTGAAAAAAATAACATATATTAAACTAATTTATTCTTTACTTTCTTATTTATTTATGTTTATTTTCATATTTTCCGTATTTTCCCCACTATATTAAGTTATTCTTAATAATCTTAATGTTTATAGAATTTCCTTCATATCTCCAGTCATATATTTATTATGATCGTAATTATTGTTAGCGTACCTATATTTGTTCTATAATGAACCTTTTTTGTTGTAATAATCTTAGAAATTACACAAACGGTGGGTGCCCGGCTTTGCCCGGTCGTAAAATACGCTAAAATATGATATTTTCATTTGTCCAGCTTTCGTATATATTATTATAGAATCGTGATTAAAAAGTAAAAATATAACATAATATATATATATATATATATATATATATATATATATATATATATATATATGAATTTCATCAGTTAGAATCGAAATCGATAGCAAAACTGTAACATTTAAAGCTGGTGATGTTACAACATTACCAACGTGACACGCACATAAACTGATTAAAAATTAAAAATGAATTAAGGTAAGTGTACAAAATTTATAAAGATTTTCTTCAATTATAACCCATTTTGACCGCTTAAAAACTTCTTTTTTGTACATGGGGGTCACCATTTATCAAGGCCCAGGCGCCACTCGGGGATAAGGGTTATCGTGTGTACACTAATCAGTGGGATAATATCGTAGTAATAGTTAGTATTGGGGATTTGATAAGGTGTCATTCCTTCAGGGGGCGGTTCATTAGGAATCTGTTTGTGTTGGACTTGAAGACATCCAAGTTGAATTCAGGGGGAAAGGCAAGCGACAGAGGGTTCCACAGGGGTGCAGTTCTAAGAAAGAAGCTGTGTTCATGGAAGCTACGTTTTGATTTAGGCAGAGATAGAGTGGCGGGAAAATTATTGACAGTGGTTTCAGCTAGTCGGGTGTTTTTCGTGAAAGATTGGCGGGGGGCAGAGATTGGAGCTCAGACGAGCACTTGCCATAGAAATAACGATAAAACAGAGACAGACTCGCAATGTCTCTTCTGTGGGAGAGAGATTGCAGGGAAGAGAAAAGATCATCCCCCACCAAGCCACGAAGTCTATTTTGTACTCTGTCAAGGCAGGATATACTGTTTTTAGCAGTTCCTGCCCAGATGTGGCAGCAGTACTCCATCCTTGGACGTACTTGGCTTTTATATAGATAAAGAATTGCATCAGTAGTGAGATATCTTCTGGAGCGGTAGAAGGAGCCCACCATTTTTACCGGCTAAAGTCCCAGAAAAATAAAATCTAATCATGTGAGACCCTTAGCGTAACTCTGCAACGTTTAGTTTCGGAAGAGATAAAGTCTGAAAATATGGAGACAAACAAACATACCTAGCAAGTTTTATATGTAAGGTTAGCGCACGAGGGTGGGTGATCGTCCGGTCGTAAAATACGCTTAAATATGATATTTTAATTCGTCCAGATTTCGTGTATATTATTAGAAAGCCGTGACTTCAAAAGTTAACAAAAAATGAGTGACATCAGCTTGAATGGAAACCGAAAGCACAACTGTAACATTCAAAGCTGGCGACGTTACCACTGTACCAACCTGGATGCATATGAACTTATTAAATATAAACTAAGGTGAATGCATAGAATATATAACGATTTTTCAATTTTGACGTAATTTTACCACTTAAAACAATTTTAACTTGTTAAAGACCCATAAAAGAATGGCACTTAAAGGAATCCAATCATTTAAGGCCTTTAGCCCCTCGGGAACTTTTAGTTTTGAAAGAGATAGAGTTTGAAAATTTGGAGATAGATAGAGAGACCGACAGATAGACTGACTGACAGACAGACATAGTGCGTTTTCTGAAAGAGTTTTCGTTTATACTGCTTTGTACTTCTATGCTCTTTCTGAAATTTCGTGATAAATGTCGGCCTTTATTTCAAGAAACACCGCCTAACTCCTACATGCTTATAACAGCCTCCACCATTAGTTCTTATCGCTTTCACAATCTATGTTTCTCGATTTTAAATGTATGACACAGGTATTGAACCCATAACCTCAAACGTTTCATAGTAACCCTTCTAACACTATTACATACCACCTATATCCATTAGCTGATAATCTCAATTTTGTCTTCTACAACATGAATCACTTTAGTTCGCGAGCTTCTATCCTTCCACAATTATACTCTTACCCTCTACCTATTATACCCCATTATAATTTTCTTAATCTACGTATCGATAGACGTTAAATTCTTCTCTCCTCTTCTGATGAGAAGCATGAAGCTTCGAAATAACTAGGGATAAGATATCCCTAATGATATGTCCTTTTCTTGAATGATCGATAAAATGTATATGCATTTTATATATCTTTATAGTGTCGTTTGCATGTTTTCATGTTACAGGGAGGAAAAATAAAAGTGTTGCTCTAAATAAATAGCTTTATTTTAAAACTTGCAAAATCCATTCATATAACTTGAGTGTGCAGAAGAGCTGGCATCTATTCAACGTAGTCGCCTTCAGTCTCAATCATCGTCGACATAATCTGAAACTGGAAGCATGCTTTTTCACAAGCACCGGCGGGAGTCAGGCGAATACTAGGCGGATGGAGACGATCAGGCTGTCTTTGGATTTGTGAAACATCATTTATATGTACTGAAATATCTGAGAGTATGATTTAAATTGCATCTAACAACATTGAAGCCACGAACCTTAAACCAACAGACCAGTCAGGATTTCAGCGGGGATGAATTGTAGGTAAAAATAAGGGTAGTCTTGATACATGCATGATAACAAAGGAATCTTTCTATACACCTTTCTACTGTAAATACAGTGATCGTATAATCATAAGAGAGGACAAGGAGTGATGAAAACTTATCCAAATCATCCATTGTCCTCTTAAAGAACTTTGCGTCTTGAGAAAATAAAAGTTTCAGAGAATCTATCACAGCTGTCATGTATCTTAACAAGCTGTGCTGCTATAGTATAAGGAAACCTCTTCTTCACCCTACCCAATAGCACAGAAACCATTGAGCTCATGAAATGCTGGAGAGGCCTATAATATTTAGGGATTAATGCCATTTTTTCTGATAAGACACGATGTGCATTATTACCTGACAGTGGGGGTGGGTATGAGTATGGGCTCTCCCTCAGTGAGAGTTTGACTTAAAATAACTGAATCCAACGCTGCATCATGGAGTTTTGCGGTATGGGGTGCAATTTGAAGTGATCATCGCTCAAACCTGGTGAAGTTCGAAGGAAATATAAATTTGCTAAATATGTTGCAATATTACATGAAAGACACCTATCAATATTCTTAAGTGGTAAATGAACCAAGTTAACTTTCTATTCTGCAGATATTGAACATTTTTTGTTGCTCGTGCGCTGGACCCCAGCCGTACCAAAATAAATAAATTAAATAAAATAAAAATGAATGAATCCAAGCAACTTTTGTTTCCATAAAAATAACGGCGAGTGCCGGAGCGACAGAAAAATGTCGTGTAGGGAGACTATAACCTGAAAAGCGAATAAACAAGTTTTAAAAGTTTAAGAACAAAATGGAATGTCTTTTTATAAGCTTGTTTTGTTGTTTTGTGTTTTCACTGGCTTTTTTTTTTCAGAAATAAAATAAATTTTCGACGTGTTTTTTTGGTGTGTGTGGGGGGTTCAATTACCGGAAAACTCAAAGAGTTTGTATAATCGTTTCAAGAATAATAAAAACAAACAAATGAGGTGGTTTCGTTTATTCGTATGTGTTTGATTTATTTATTTATTTATTTATATTTAAAAATAAAGCAAAACACCTCTCTGTCTACAAGAAATTATTTTTTTAAGCTAGAAACATACTACGATTAGAAAATTATTTTATGTGGAAAAGAGTTTCTTTTTTTATCTTTCGAACTTCGGAACGTATAAAAAAACTTCTCAGAGGAAATAACTCTACCCGTATTCATATATTACCTGAGGATCCCAGATCTACTAATTTTGCTTATCTAACCTGGAATAATATTTTTTAAGCCTGGCGGGTCCAATCAGACAAAATCTGACAGAGAATTTTGTCCGTTATTCGTTTCCCATAATTTAGCGCCGAATTGTCTATAAGTGTTGATATTGATATGCTCTATCCTTTTCTCCCGCGTTATTTTGCCGCTTCACACGATAATTGGGTACTAAAATCGTGATTACTTCTATAAAACATCAATTTTACGAGTTTCACGTACAAATAACAAGAGCAATCACAAGATGTAAAAACGTACAACCAAACAGAAGCTTTCTGTTATTTTTATTAATGTTTGCTTGAATTAATACATGAATATATGTGCATACATATTCACACCCACATACATGCATATACATACCCCTGAACAGCCGAATTTCAGGCCGACAACGGGTCACATAGATGTTCCCAAAACTCAGTACCCTGTATATAAAATTTCGAGTCTGTAGACCTCAAATTAACAAAGTTATTTCGTAGGGAAATGTACAAAGATACACAGACAGACAGAAACACATACAGACATATACACATACACGTTCATTTTTATAGATACACTGGCATGGGTGTCCGGCGTTGCCCGGTGGGATGGAGGTGTATGCTGAGCAAAACAAAAAAAAAACACAAAACGGTCAATTTTTTTAAACTTTAACCCCTATTATGATCCCTAAAACATTATTGTTTCAGGCTGAAATCCAATTTTTAAGTTGGATCCATGTCCAAGGAACCTATATTAATATATATATTGTTTAGACACAAAATTGTCGGAGGAGTTTGGTAGAGCTCTCAAAGGTAAAATCGTTGAACTTTGACCCCTTAACATCCAAATTTCTGGCCGAAACCCGATCACATATATTTTCCCAAACCTCCATACCCTGTATATCAAATTTCGAGTCTGTAGACTAAAATTGACAGTTGGCGTTGCTAGGTGTTTGGAGGTGTATGCTGAGCAAAAAAAAAAACAAAAAAAAAAACACAAAAGAAACGGTCAATTTTTAAAAACTTTCACCCCTATTATGATCTCTGAAAATTTATTGTTTTGGCTCTAATCCAGTTATTAAGTTAGATCAATGTCCAAGGAACATATATCTAAAATTTCAAGTGTTTAGACCCAAAATTGTAAGAGGAGTTTGGTAGAGTTCCCTGAGGTCAAATGGTTGAACTTTGACCCCTTAACAGTAAATTTTCTGGCTCAAAACCGATCACATAGATTTTTCCAAAGCACACTACCCTGTATATATAATTTCGAGTCTGTAAGAGTTATTGCGTAGGAAAATGTACGCAGGGGTGGGGGGGTAATCCCTAACGGGAAAAAGCATGATTTTTCCCGTTAGGGATTACCCCCCGCAATTTTCTTTCTATTCAAAAAATGCTACATCGCCTAATGTGTATTTATTCATAAAGTCTGAAGAAATGTTGGTTTTTGAAAATTTTCAAACGATATAAAGCTCGAAATTGTCGAACTAGACATTGAAACAATTGTAACGTAAAATGAAATATACTTTCTGTTGCCATCAACACCTTGACTTGAAGTCTGGATTTTGGACACACAGTTTATTAAGGCTCAATTATTAAATGTGATAATTTTGTAGCTTAATCCTTAATCACACGAACTCAGTATATTAGATATAATCTCTCTCTCTCCCTCTCTCTCTCTCTCTCTCTTTCTATATATATATATATATATATATATATATATATATATACATATATATATTACTATATATCGTATATCGCTAACAATGACATGTATTTCAAGAGGTGGAAGAGTTTTAAATTGGAATAGTCAGTCTACACATTATCATGAGGGATTCAGTTAACGACATTATGTAAATGTCATATCCAAAAATAAACACCAAGGACACAATGGTCGGCCGTTAAAAACACAAGCGGAATGTAGTTTACGATTAAAGGACAATATAGGCATCACTCAAATCAATAAAGTTGGACTGGGCAGCACAAACAGCAAGTTATTCTCCAAAGAAGGTCCAAAAGGGAAAAGAGACCAATGATCGAAGAGGTGAGGATGTTTGAATAAGAGCCAAAACAGCCATTGCTATCACTCAGGCCAAAATTTTTGCATGAATAAATTAGAATGACATCGAACAAATGAAATTACCGTAGAAATCTTTATTTGCCATGGAACCATTGGCAATATCATTTCTTATTCGCTCTACATACGATCTTTTACCAAATGTCGGCCAACCGTAAATTATGGGGATATATTTATTCAGACCTGTGTTCTTTGTTTAAACGTGATCGGGGTACCTTGTGTCATGTACTATCTACATACCCACAATCACTTAATTTATACATATTGCGAAATAACAAGGTGTAGGAAATAATTTTGGAATTGTTGAAAAGATAATGTAAAATAGCACACCAGCAATTTTTACAGTCAAGAAACCCATAATTCAGATTCACAAAGAAGGCGAATGCGCTGGAAGAAGGGAAAATATCTTCTAATGTAAAACTGCTGAGTGGAGACAATGACTGGATTTAATTTTTTTTTTTTTTTTTTGTGAATCCCAGTACATTTTTTTTATTTTTTTATTACATTTTCACCCCAAACAAGGCAAATTGCCACTTTGGTGTAGGGGGCTACTATCAGGGGCAACAACTACTGGGGTACTATGTAGGGATTTGGGCAGCAAGGTGTCGGTTCACGTTACACTTGAACTTCTGCACGTCAGTACTGTTGGGGAAGCAGGGACCTGGAATGGAATTCCAGAGTCTTGCGGTTCTGGGGAAGAAACTATTGGAGTAAAAAGATCTTTTACATCTAGGGACCTCTACAGTGTGGGGGTGGGATCTAGTAGCCTGTCGGGTTTGTCGAGGGTGCTCGCGTCGTGGGGGCACAAGTGATTGCAGTTCATCAGAGCATTCACCACTAAAATACTTGTAGAACAGGCAGAGGGATGCAACATTTCGTCGATGGGACAGAGGCTGAAGCTTAGATGCCAGTTAAGGGCCTATCAGATTTGCGACTCTCTTTTGAACCTTGTCAAGGAGCGAGAGACTAGTAGCAGATGCACCAGCCCAGATGTGGCAGCAATACTCCATACATGGGCGAATGGTGGCCTTATAGAGGTACAGGATACTTTCGGGTGTTAGTAGTTTTCTAGCACGGTAGAGAGAGCCTACCTTTCTTGTAGCGGCCCTGGCAATGCCTTCAATGTAATTGTTCCAACTCATGTTTCCTGTGAACGTTAGACCAAGGAGTTTGAAAGATGGACTCTCAGATAAAGAGTCGTTGGCCATTGCTATTGGTGGTAGAGAGGGTTTCTTGTAATTATTGAATGAAACTAGTTTAGTCTTGGCAGCATTGAACGCGACCAACCACTTTTGTCCCCATTCCACTACAGATTGGAGGTCTTCCTCTAGTGTTTCTGCCATTTCTTTAGAAATGTGTTCATTCGTCTTCCTGTCGTGTCTGCCATAGAGTGTAGTGTCATCAGCATATATACCCATCTCAGAGGCAATGTTGTCGGGGAGGTCATTTATGAATATCAGGAACAATAGAGGTCCAAGGATAGAACCCTGGGGCACTTCCGCATTTATATCATATTGTTTAGATGTGCGACCGTCGAGGACTACCTGGATTTTTCTCTTATCTAAGAAGGATTTAATTATGTTAAGTATTCTACCAGTGATACCGTAAGATCTAATCTTCCTGAGGAGACCCTCATGCCATACCCTGTCAAAAGCCTTAGATATATCTAGAGCTACCGCTCTGCCTTCCCCCGCTTTGTCCAGTGATTGGTATATACGTTCAGAGATCACTGTCAACATAATCTAATCAGAAAAGTAGCCATACTTATAGCGTAGTCCGATTCAAAGTAGTGTCGTCCTCATAGATTTGGCAATCGCGTGAGAGGAATACCAGGAGGAGGGACACGTATAGAAGAAAAACCGACACGGGACACTGCGTGCTGAATGCGTTGAAAAAGTTTGGAGATGCCATGGGATTTCTATTGCGGTTGTGTTTAAAAAATTTCTATGACACTCAACATTTCGTTTCTTACGAAAATAGGAATCATGGATTGCAATCTAAAAGTTGCCTCTTATCGTGTTTAGAACACATATTAATATACATCAAGCTGTGTTTGATCGAGAGCGAAAATATTTCAGCATGAAAAAAATGTATAATTTCTCCTTGTTGACTGCTTCTCTTTGCTATTTTTTTAATATTCTGCCATGTGGCAAAGCTGCTTGGTAGCATCAAAAGTGGCAGTGCCGCCTTGGACTACTGACACTGTATTATCAGCTTTATTGCTCGCTGATGAAGTCGGCGTATCGCACATGCTTTCACACGTTTTATGGTATATATATATATATATATATATATATATATATATATATATATATATATATATATATACGGTGTGTATCGCTAACGATATAATCTATTCAAGAATAACATTCCATAAAGTAGACACTTACTTTTATGACCAACATTGTGTATTAAAATATTTTTCAGACAAATAAGCATGGCTGAATCGTCTGATTTATTCCTATCGGTTTACAGCATATTTAAAATAAAACAGGGCAAATCCTAAGCAATAATGATGTTATTTATTGTAACGGGAGAAAGTTTATGAATAAAACACATCTAACTATTATTGTCAATATAGAATATTACTACTTGAATATCAATTTTTATAAATGATCCCTGGGGAACTATATATATATATATATATATATATATATATATATATATATATATATATATGACTTCTAGAATGCCGATAAAGTCAAATACGTTGCGTTAAATAATGATGTCGAGCGGAATGAGCAGGTTTGGGAATTGGAGAAACAAGAAAAACCTCCAAATCGATAAAATACCAATTAGAATAAAGGAAGGCTGTAAATGCGCCCCAGCCGTAAACACTAGACAATTCGAATTAATCTGACCGAATTACACGATCCATTGTAATGGTAGCCGAACTTATACATTCATGCCTTAAAGATTTCGTCTCCGTGTTGTTGATATTGACGGTGTGAAACTTCAAGCAATCAACCCCCTGTAATAGATGTGTTTCAGAATCAGAAATGTCTAATTGAATTCATCCCTGTAGAAAAAATTAAGCGAGCAGCATTCAACGGTTCCAGTTGAATATTAACGAAGCCGATGCAGTTGGTGTCACCTCAGTAAAAGATGGGTTCGTTAATTACATTATGGCCTAGGAAATATATGTAACAGAGCACGCTAGGGACGCTTTTCTCAGCCTTCATTCATAGCTTGATAATGATGCTGTATATGTATAAAAATAAATTGTCGGTCATAAAAGATCGCCCGTTGTACTGATCCGATCCAGTGTACATAGGTTTTCAACCTTTCTCTAAAACTTCGAATGTCTTTAAATAAAGTCAATTTCGTTTATATTTTTTATTTATATACCATACTTACTTTCCAATATTAGTTGTATCTGAAGTTGTACGAATGGATTACATATTCCCGTTGTTTTCCACTTAAACTCAACTAAACAAAATACAGCCAAGATCACTCACATTTACGTCTACTATCATGTTCCAAAATTTATAATGATTGTTTTATAACGGTAAAGGTTAACTGTGTACTTACAGATTCAGATTACTATTTTATATATAATAATTAACAATTAACATACACAGCAATTTAAAGTATATATATATGTGTGTGTGTGTGTGTATACACTATTTATTTTACAAACATTATTAGTTACATATGTGCATACGTTTTACATTTGAGTCTAAATTCAGAGACAACACTTTATAAGCCAATAAGAAATCAATATTAAAATCAATATAAAATAATATATATCAATATATATCAATATATATATATATATATATATATATATATATATATATATATATACCACGAAAATTACCCCCAACAGCATTGTATAGGGCAGCATATAACTACCAATACACCAAATTATTTATATCTTAATCATAAGCCCATATTTCCTTTTAAAATAACCCGACCATAAGGACTATGCATCAAGATAGTATCTGGTTAAGGCAGACACTTGCCAAACTGATGGATAAAAAGAGGTAGAAAATGTCGGTCCAAATCCAAAGAGAATTATGGTGAAATTAAATAATGAAAAAGATCCTTTATTGTTGGAGAAGGCAGCAGACAAACAAATCTCTTTTCAAATATCGTATTATCTTAATCTAAGCGGTTAAGACTGACAATTCAATAATTAACTACATGTAATCGATCTCGTTCTATTTCTGCCCAACGGCTATTTTACTGTCTGATTTCTGCTTGAAAGATTATGAGACAATAATTCTTTTACAATAACAAAGCATGACAAAGAAAAATAATATGCATAAAATAGTAAAATAAAGTGTAAGATATGAACAATATCTTCTCTTCTTCTCTCTCTCTCTCTATACATATATATGTGTGTGTGTATATACATGTATATATATATATATATATATATATAAAATGAACTCATTTTCTCTCGTGTGAGTTTTAACTTAATAGGATTAAAAATCACATTACATTCAAATGTAATGTACCCACACTTCAGCACAGGATCTGCAGTGTGCTATAGGCCTACTACCCTTACAGTTCCTTGATATTCGTACATTTCTATATTTTTTCCGGTGAGAGGTTACTGCCACAATCGGTTAGAATCAATGGAAGTTTTAAAATCGTTTCTCTCTATTCGATTCATACTCCGCCCGCGACTACTATACACCGCTGTGGATACGTCCACCGGGGAATATACGAGGAACACCGGTTTGAGTTCTTAGTTGTATGAAAAATATGGATTGGCATTTTTCGTTGGGTGAACCGCGACTTTACATTCCAGTTATTCTGTGGGTAACTTGTGCCATTTTATAAATTTCTTATTTTTCCCCCTTTTTTCCTCTCCCTTTATATTTTTTCTCTTTTTGGTAGAGGGTGGGGGTTGCGATTGTAAGGATTACTTAAACGAAACGAACTAACATTGGATTCCAGTTTTTACAAGAAACTTTAACAGTCAGCTGCCTGCACTCTTCAAATCTTGCACCGATTAGTCGCTTTAATATTTTATTTAATGTCTCTATACTTCTATTAAGTTTACACTGGTTTCATACGTGATACTAGGGGGGAGCTGATTCCTATTTTCGGAGTAGTTCTTTGTACACAGTAAGTTTTATTTTTTCGAATTTTGTTTTTCCATAAAAAAACAAAAAAATATATTTAAATAAACATATTTGCATTTTACACAGTAACTTTTGTTTTTTTCTTTTTTTCCCTTTTTTTCCTTTGGTATTCTTTCACGTTCGTTTGGTTTTTTTTATTCCTTTCAATTTTACGCGTCATATATTAGCTAAACCAGGGCGGGACATCTATAAATATAAAAGCTAACAGGTGTGTGTGGGGATGTTTTTTCACCCTAAACTCGGCCTCCTCCTGCTAATATGACAATGACGCCATGTTTGAGCTAGAAAACGCTGACGTTAGTTACAACCACCTGCAAGTGTTTTTAAAGGGTTAATTTTATCCATCGTCAATTGTGTCTCTTTGGCGACGTGCCAAGTATTTTTTTTTCCGCCTTAGCCTCGATGCTTCGGGTTCGAGCCTGTCTTCCTACCTAAACCATTTTTCCTCTTTTACACATTTTTTTTTTTTTACATTTGTTCGCGGTTTGCTTTATTTTGGTTTTTCCAATTTTTTATAGCATGGTGTTGTTTATAATATTAATGCACAGTCGCCCTTCTACATAACACTTCCAAACACCCGGGCAGCACTGGGTACCCCCGCTAGTACAGAATAATCTGTGTTGCGATAACATTAATAATTTGATCAAGCATATTTTTTTTAATATTATAATTACTTTAAACATTTGTGTTTAGTTCCCTCTCACTGAAAGAACTGCATATTCGAAAAGTGGGATTGACAAGTAAGCGCCCCCGGGTAGGGAAACTCTTATCTACAAAAAGTGCCTGGGCAACTACGTCGGCATTTCCCGGTGAGAAAACCTCAGGATATTAGCTATAAACTAATTCCTTCTCGCAAGGAAAAGGTAAAATGTACGAGGCTGGCCTTCTTAGAACTGCACAGACTTAATTTCCACCACAAAATCAACAAGGACCGGATCATTACAGGAATGGTCTAATCACTATTGATTTTGTGGGTCCAGGATACGGTTCTCTAGCACAGTATCATTAAATATTGCACTATTCTTTTACAGAGAATCAGTTACTAATACGCTAATGCTGTGCAAAAATATTTACATCGCTTCAGATATTTTAAAATTGAAGTCGTATACTAATAAGATAATTCAGCTGGCATCCATTTAGCGCAAGATATCCCTCGATAGAGAAATTAAATAAGAAAAAAATGAAAGCAAATGTATTGTTTTACTACAATAATATGTTTATTCTACTTACATAAACATATTTATATAACAAGTGAAATGTAATGTCTGACGAACTGCAAACACTTGTACCTCCCCGACGTAACTACCCCCGACAAACCCGACAAGCTACTAAGTTTCATCCCTTCACAGTAGATATCCCTAGGTGCAAGAAAGCCTTTTACTCCAATAGTTTCTTCCCCAGAACTGCGGGTCTTTGGAACTCCCTTCCGGGATTCTGCTTTCCCAACTGCACTGATATGCAGAAGTGTAATGCTAACAAACATCTTTCTACTCATCTCCCTTCATAATGACCCTGCTAATTAAGTCCCTGATAGTAGCCCCTTGCTTCAAAGTGGCACTGTGCCTTGTTTGGGGTGAAAATTGAATAAAAAAAAACAAAAGCAATCAGAAACCAGAATTGCTTCATAAATATTATACCTTTTCTGGAGCAATTTCACATGTGTTTTTTTCCGTCTCGACACGGTAAGAATATTTTGCTCTGTCGAACTGTCTACTGCAAACAAGTCGCCTCTCAGGACTTGTGTGTTACAACGAATCATTGGAAACTGGTCTGTCTACTGCAAACCAGTCACCTCTCAAGACTTGTTTAAAACAACAAACCATCTGAAACTTTGCTGAAACTAAACATGGCTTACACTTCTAGAGATTATGGACCCAGTGTGCGTCTTTATTTCGATGGATCCAAATAAAAATTCGCATTGTGGCAAGTTAAATTTCTACGATATCTACGAATCTAAAAGCTACACAAAGTACTTCAAACACAACCTGAAAACAGAAACAACCCCGACGTCATTGAAAAGAACGCAACTGTCTTTGCGGAATTAATACAATTCTCCCAAAACACATACTTAAACCATTCGTTGACATCTATTCTGATAACACGAGCATCTATGGCAAAACATCAAAGACCGTAAATGACAAAGTTCTCTCTAATTCCCTCTCCTCTGATCTTCAGCGCGTGGTAAAATGGGGGAAGACGTTGCTGGTCACTTTTAATGCAATCAAAACGAAGCTTCTAACTTTACATCATCAACGCTCTGATCCCCATCTGGCATCAATTGAAATGGAGAAGCCCCATATTTTGACAAGCTTCTGGGTTCGACCCTAACGCCTGATCAGAAATTGAACACGTACATCAAATTTGTTGCTAGGGACCCTGAGAAAATGGTGGGATCCTTCTACCACTCCAGAGGATATCTCACTACTAATGCAATTCTCTATGTGTATAAAAGCCAAGTATGTCCAAGGATGGAGTACTGCTGCCACATCTGGGCAGGATCTGCTAAAACAGCCTATCCTACCTTGACAGAGTACAAAATAAACTTCGTAGCTTAGTGGGGGATGCTTTTTTCTCTTCCCTGCAACCTCTCTCCGACGGAAGAGACGTTGTGAGCCTGTCTTTCTTTCATCTTTATTTCCATGGCCTTTGATATGTCAAGAGCAATTGCCCTAGAAAGGGAGCCCTTGTCAAGAGATTCACTAATCCTATGCGATACACCCGTTAGCACATCTGCGGTAGATCTTGCAGAACGGAAACTATATTGCGTGTCACTAAGAAGGTTATTTCTGCTGAGGTGGTTGACTATTTCTCTATTTAATATGGATTCCAGCAACTTCCGCATAACATAAAGAAGACCTATTGCAAATGGCAAAGTTCTCTCTGATTCTGTACTGCCAGGGAGATGACTTATCCCCTGAATTCTTAAATACAGGACAAACTGATGAGGTCTTCCAGGGGGTTTGAAGCACTTCTCTTTAAGGCAGCGCTTAAATAGTTTCGTAAGTATGGGGGCAAGTCTGGTTGAAGCTTTTTTAACACTATAATTGGGATGCCGTCAAGGCCAGTTGCTTTACTGGAATCAAGGTTCTTGATTAGCTTGCCAACCTCATGCACAGATATGTGTATGTTACCTAGCGTGTTCTGTGTTATAGGAGGAAATATGGGGAGTTGATGGCCTTCGTCGCATAGGGTAGAATTAGCTGCAAAGTTCTTGCAAATAGTTTGGCCTTGTCTGATGCTGACGAGATGACCTCAGGTACATTGATAATGGTTGGGATAGAACGCACACTTCTGTTCAGGATCCTATTTGTTATTTGCCAAAACTGGTGGGAACCAAGCCGCTGATCAGCTACTTTGTTTTTAACAGACTGGCCATATAGCTCTCTGGCATTTTTTTATTACTCTTTTATAGTGGTTGCTGGCGTTCCTGAAAGCAGCTTTAGTCTCAGTGCATCTATTACGTTGGTAGTTATGGAAAAAGTGATTTCTGTTCGCGATTGCAGCAGCACATTCTGGGGAGAACCATGGCTGGCTGTTAGGTTTTTGTTGGATTTTTTTAGATGGTATAGATTGGTCTATGCCTACAATTAACCAATCGGTCGGATCTGATAATATAGAGGACACATCCTTTTTAAACATGTTATGCAGATCTAGATCAGATATAAATGTACGGAAGATATCCCAGTCAGCCATGGAGTATCGGTATACAGTACGGTGGAGGGGTACGTCTGGGGACTTATTACATTTCATTTTTATCTTAACTGATACGACGGAGTGGTCGGAGGATCCTACAGGAGAATGAACTGAACGTGAACATACCTCAGGGGAAGTTGAGAGAAAAAGGTCTAGGAGGCTTGCATATTGACTGGTAGTCTCGGGTACACGGGTGGGTTCGCAGACAATCTGAGTGAGGTCATAAGCAATGACAAAATCATGACAAAACCTCCCCTCATCATCTGTCTTACTTGAATGGGTCAGCCATTCCACGTTATGGGCGTTGAAGTAACCACAGATGTGGATGTTAGCCGAGGGATGTGCAGAGAGGATCTGGTCTATTTTCTCAGATATACTCATAAGGATAGTAACTCCGCTGTTGTGTGGGCGATAGAGGGCAAATATAAATGCAGTGATGTAAGCAAGTGCAACCCGGAAGCAAATTAGGATCTTCTCTAGAGATATCCCTGCCACAAGGGAAGCCATCTTTTATGTAGGCACATATTCCATGCCATAGCGATCTTGGGGGTAAGATTAAGCTGTTAAGTTAGAGTATCCGTTAATTATGAACTCATCTAGGGAAGTGGTCGGCCCTATTCCAGTTTCGCTTAGAAAGAATATGTCCGGTTTCGTCTCCTGTAATTGGGTTTCATCCTCTGTAAGGGTGAAACGTATACCCCTGATGTTTGGGAAGGAGACATGGTAGTAGCGCTCTACGTTGGAATATGGGGTTCTAGGTTTATTCGAGTTTTTTTCTGGAGATATTTGGTGGTTTGGGATTTGTGGAACAGGTCGGCATAGTTCGTTAGAGCAGGATAGAGAGGGAAAGTAAGAGAGAAAAAGACAGGATTTTTTGTAGCACATGAAAAGGTAAAGCCGTAACAATTACCCACTAGTATGGCATCGAGAGGTCCCACCAGAGACTACTGCATGGTCCAAAATCCATTCACCAAATGGTTAGAGAGTAGTCCCAGTACTTTGCGCCTGCTGATAGGACAGCATCCGTAGTGGTTAATCCAAGGTCCGAGTATCAGGGGGATAACGTCAGCTCAGACAAAACGTTTACCTCCAGAACGCTTTCTAGTGACATGGCCATGCGGATAGATATAGAGACAGAAAAATTTCCGACATCTCAGACTACTGTTCACCAAGAACTACTGACCTTTAAAGCAGCCTTTTCTTCACCCTTTGTCAGAAAAAATCACTCATTTGAATGAGGACTGAGGGACAAAACAGGAGAAGCGAGAGTTACTGGAGCTGCGGATAACACATCCATTGTATTGTCTACTCTCCATTAATAAAAGAAAAAAATAGAAAATAAAAAATAAATAAACGGGGAAGAGGGGGAATGGGTACAAAGGACTTATTAATATCTACTTAGTAAAGTCCGGTGCTAAATGATCAATTCAGGACACTTTTGATGATAATCTCCCCTCCCATATTAATGGGTGGATGTTTTTGGCGTTATCTATCTCGAGTTTGAATCATTCGAGCTTTACCTTATAATTAAAATCCAATAATAACTTTTATCAATTTGTGAAGTCGGCTTAATATTAATTTACATTTGAGTTTAGATAATTATTCAAGGTTTTAATTTGGGAGCTTCGTTTTCATAGGTGACTTTTTCTTTGCTAATGTCAGTGTGTATTATATTTCGAATATAATTGAAAATAAGACAAACTGTAGTAGATGGTTTGATTGGCTAGCAAGAAAGCAAGCATTTTCAATATGAGCAAGCTTATAGTAATAGTATATATTAAGTATATTACTTAAATAAAGTCCTAACTTTATCTACTGTAATAGAGAAAAAACTTCTTTATAACTTGAAAACTACTCGTTTGCCAGAAATTTAAACGCTATTTCCGTTTTCAGCACCCCCAAAAGCCCTAAAAATCGGCATTTTTAAAGGATTTGTTGACCGTGGAGTAAAACTGCACATTTGCCATTTTTTGTAAACAGTGGTAATTACGATTTCATCCCGATTTTTCGAAATTTTCATTCTATTTTTACATTTCAAAGACATTGACACGTTTGGTAAAATGCAGTTATAAAATAAATATGGCAAATATCTTTTCTGAAGAAAGCTAATGTTGGTAAATATAGATAAGCACGCTATGTTTCTCTGTTCTCACAGAAATTGAACGTAACATTTGGGACTACCAAAACAATGTGAAAAAAAAGCATGATTCCGTTACGTCAGACTCGTGTAAACTATACGAACTATGGAAAATCAGAAGCGACTTAATGATTTTTTAAAACCATTGCTTATCTTCTTAAACTGCAATTAATCATTAATCTTTGTTATCATTTTGTTAGGTTTTACGATTTACACAGTTTTATGATTAATAATATTATAAACATTTCTATATTAAATATGAAATACGGTTTTACTGAATGTCCATTTGGTTAACTACCGGCTTCCATATTATATTCGGTAACAAATGACAAACAAACTATGAGGGGGGTACAAAATGCTTAATAATTATGCAATAATATTTTCAAATCTGTTTTCATCTGGTGATAAAATAGCTGACAAGTGCCATGTTTATATTAAAACTTAATATTAAAAAAAATCAAACACAATTAATTAAACATCTATGCTGTAACGGAACATTTTGAAATAATGGAATTTTAATCGTTTTTAGGAAGTTTCTTTTTCTTGAAAATTCAACTGATTAGAGTATGTATTAATTCGAAAAAACGCTATTAAAAAAACATAATATTAAATTTATATCATTTTTTAATTGCAACTTCAAGGTAAGTTTTTTTTTTCTGGAGATACGTGTATATAATTGTTTTTTAAATAAATGTTTTTTTACTTATTTGAACTCTTATGTTTCATAATAAATAGAAATTTTGATAGATTTAAATATATTTTGTTCAAATTTCGAAAAAAATAAATATGGGTGGGGGGACATGCACTAAAACATATTTCTCCTCGTATATTTTTGGAAACTGCATTTTATATGTAATTTCATTCAAAAATGGATAAGTATCGAAAATATCACGAAAATGTAACATTAATTGATTTTTGCTAGATCTATTAAACACGGGTATGTTTTCACTTTTGAAATGCTTGCTACGTGGGAACGTTATTTTAACGCGCCAATTATGTAAACAGGATTTTCGTCTCGCAATTTTATTATTTTCGTACGATGACATATTTTTTAAAAATTATTACTAGTTTATTTTGCCCTTCTTTTAAATGGTACAAAAGTTATATTGATAATATTAACTTATAATAAAGTTACATCGTGTTACATATGGGGGGTGGGAGGTAATTCTGTGGTGAATTTTGGAGGTTCCTACGGAATTCTAATTTCGTTCCGGTGCTAAAAATACTTTTCTAATTGAACACGCGACCAAGAAATCGAACGAAAATAAGAAAATAATTATCAATCAATGTTTGAATTTATTCACAGATAACTAAAATACAATGTTTTTAATAAACTACTGTTGTGATTTTATTTTCATAAACAAGAATTATAAACAACAAATTATGGGAAACAAACATTTTTGGGGGTTGTATTACTGTACACATAGACTGGAAAAACTTGTAAAAAAACAAAACAAACATATAACAAATAAATGCTATCAAATGCAAGACAAGCCACCCCTCCACCGAACTGGATTTGCTTTTAATGCTTTTACCCAACGTAAAATGCCTACTCAGCTCAAAAAACACAGTGTTTACCGATGTATTGGAAAACCAAAGATGGCGCCCGACTTTGACACAATAAGTTTGGTAAAAAGAATAAAAATAAAACCTATACAAAATACTGTTAAAAACCCACCGTGTCAAAGAGAGAGAGTCGGGCGCCACTTTCAACTCTCCAATACATCGGTAAACCACCGTTTTTTTTTTCGAGCTGAACAAACATATCACATTAAACAAAAACACCAAAAGCATATCCAGTTCGGCAGAAAAGCAACCCATCTTGCCCTTAACAACACTTATTTGTTATATATTTGTTCCCTTGACAACCCTTTCGAATCCATGCGTACAGTCATACCAGCCCATTTTTTAAACGAAAAAAGTAAAATTTTATTTTAATTTTAACGGAAATAATTTTTTTTTATTGTTATTAATATAACAACGGAATTTATAAATGTATTTTAAATTATTGATATTTGCTAAATTAACGGGAAACGAAACCATTAATTTTAAATTATTGGGTTTTATATAGCTTTTTTTCGATAAATTATTTTTTCGCTGAATTTGTTTTTCTATTAAAATTGACTAATTTCACGCATTCGTAGTTTTTAACAAAAAATCAGTGAACCGAAACGAAATTAGAAGTTCCGTTCCATTTTCGTGACAACCAAAAACATAGCGTGCTTATTCAGATGTATCATAATGTTGATACAATTTACGAACATATTAAAAAAGAAGTAAAATAAGTACTTCAAAATATATCGAAAACATAACAAAAAAATTAGAAACAGCATGAAACAAATCGAAGATCCGATTTTTTGCAATTTTTTAAACACCTACAATATGTTACGTTTTATAAACTTTTTGCATATATGTGAATTAATTTTTGATCATTTAAAGAAAAATGAAAAACATGGTGTGGAGCGAAGTGATGTAAGAATCAAATTAGAAAGAAAACATATATTATATCAAAGACAGTCAATTAATATTGACCAGAATTTTGAAAACACCAAAGTTTAAAAGCAAATGGGGACAACAGTCAGTAGAAAGACATCTCTATAAGCTAACTTTTCCGACAGAAGCTACTGGAATAGAAAGCCGTCGAACTTTTAGGCATTTAAACAGCAAATTGATGAATAATAGTTGACCAGGTGGTCTAAAAGAACAGACAAAAAATTAGCAAGGGATAGATCGGACAATTCTGAAGACAAATAGTTATCCTGCCTACAGTACCCAGTTGTTTCCCTACACCTTCTTCTGTTCGAAACACACACTTACCGCAAGTATTATCAATAAGTTATTTTTCCTCTTTACTCCCGGGTCCGCTAGTCTTTATTTCTTTTTGTTAGCACGCGGACACCATGCTTCTTTCTCTCAACCCATCCCATCTCTAATTATGGGGGCTACTACGTTAGGTGATTCTTCATTTATTCTATTTATTTTGTTTACCTGATGCAATCCTATATTTCCTGTAGGAGTTCATTGCGAACTTAATCGGTTTTTCGATGTCTGTGACTCTTTAATGTTCCTACATCGCTAGTTTGTTGTGGTTTTCACGTTCTCACACAAGTTTCTCTGTTTCTCTTCGAGCTTTTACAAAAATTTCTCTTCAAATTAATATGCCTTCGGATTGCACTAGTTTAAAGAGTTCTTTTTTTTTAGAAAATCTTTATCTGACTCTGAAATGTGCGTCTCCAGCGTGCTTGCGCCGGAAGTACAATAGTATTGAGAGAAAAGATTGATATTAGCAATATCACGTCTATAGGTTACAGAGAAGAAATAACTTGGGCCAATTAAATTGCAGATACATTGTTGCATGTTATCAAGAAATCTCACATAAACAGGCTCACCAAGAAATAAAAATTCTCTACACATAGCAATATAATAGATTTCTAGAAATAAAGGATAGCTTCTGGTGTGAATAAATGTATAGAGCGATATAGAGCTTTACGATAAACAGAAGGAAAATGTGTACGCAATATTTTCAATACTATATAAATTTAAATAGGTTACATATGCATAGTGAATTTAAAGCGAATATATGTGGACCACACTTGACCTCAAACAGCATTATATCAGGAAAATAATTTTTATATCTAAAATAACAAAGAATTCAAAACAATATGCAATAGCAAATATTAGGTTTCCATTTTTTTCTAAAAACTAATTTTTTAACAGCAAGTTATAGAAATATGCGCGTTATTTTTATAAGGTTTTAAATGCTTTTTGTTTTTCAAACACATTTTCGGATTCCAGATTGAAACCCGTCAAATTATAGTTAGAAACGTGAAAACTATAGAAAAACAAAGTAAAATATACAGAAAGCCTAATCTCTAATAAATAGACCAAAATAAAAAAAAATAGTCTACATCAAATAATAAAGAAAATATCTTTACGCAATGTAAGAAAATCTATATGTTAGCATAATTGAAAAGAGTCATAAAATCTGTTCGGACATGTTCAGAATAAATTGTTTAATCAGATCTTCAATTTTAAATCGTTGCTTGTCAGCTGTGATAACATGCTTTTTCTCTGACAGTCGTTGTTATTATATCTTTTTACATTTATTCTGTTTGCCACTCATCTCGCTAAATTATTGTTTCTGGGCAACATTAAAGAATTCATACCTTCAGAGCTATCAAGCAATAAGAGCAAATTACAGAACACGCCATGTGTATTAAAAACATGTAGACTCTCATCCAAATGAAGTTGCCAACTCATGTTCTTGCTAAGCAACTAATTATTGTAACGGAAGCAAAATCTTAGATTACACACATTAAAAAATCTCTTTTGCATGCTATTGATATTACTCACCAAATATGACATCGCTACCTGTATATAGCAGTGCATTTTCTCACATTATGATTATGATCGTAACACCCTTGGTGTTCTTGCAAGTTTGCTTACAAATGATTACGTAGTAACAAGGACTGTTTTTATGTACTCCGATTGACAATAAAGTACTCACAATGTGTCTCCTATAAAAGTCTGGGGTAATCATCGACATGGGGTTTTGCCATCTTGCAATATTTTCGTTCTACTGATTATCATATCAATTAATATATACTGTGGAATAAGTATTGATTAGATCAAATGTATTGTATATGCTACACCATTTCCTCAGTTGATGAAATATACATTATTTTGCTTTTGTTTAGACTGCATATTATTTGAATGAATTTTAATAGTTAATGTCATGGCTTTACTGCATATCGAAATACCTCAGTTCGATTATTACTAATGCTTATATCATTATTATTATTCATATTATTATGGTTATATTTATTATTATTTATTTTTATTATTGTTATTATTTAAATTAGTTTACTCACTAATCCTTATACATGTTATTATTAGATATTACTCGATGATAACAACCGGTGGTATTCCTTGGGGTCTGAGTGACAACAGGTCTTCAGATATTTCCAGTACTTTCCATCTTTTTCAGTAATTTTTTCAAATGATTTTGTGTTATTGCAACCGTCGCTTGCCATAATTCCTAGCTGGCAACGACCATTGGTCTTCACTGGAATTTAGGTGAGGACATACCTCCCCAAAGTTCCAGTTCCTTTCAAACTCATCCAGTGAAGGTCTGATTAATGCTTTCTTTCCTCAGTCTTTCAGTCCTCTTTGGCCCTTCTCGGCTATTTGTTGTGGCTACAGAATAAGAACGTTGACAACAGACCGATTATCATTGGCTAACCGAAATTTAGACAAAGTTTAGCCTGGTCAGTACTAGGTTTTGTTCGGCATGAATAGTTTCGATAGTAGCTTAATTGTCTCTGAAAAACTAAAGTCAGTGTTTATCCTGGATAATATGAAGTCCAGGGGCCTACTCTAATCCGGAGTTTTCAGTTTTCTTAATAGTGAACGTACATTCTTGACTAGTCTATTGTTCACAGTGTAGGTTGCAAACATCTTCATTGCGCTCGTAAGTTTCGAAACACTAGTTCGTCATTGATTTTGGTTATATGCTTATTATTCTGTATGTATCTGTTGCTACCTTAATTGCTCGATCAACACTACTGTTTGATTAAACGAGTGCTCTCTCGCTACTGTTGTAGTGAAGACGAAATTCCCCATGAATAACTCGAATCTTTCTGTCACTATTGATGAAGGACTGATCAGGCACTGGGGTTTCGGCGTTAGTAGGTTTCTTGAATCTTTCTGTTCTCACTGATGTTGGTCCAAGATTTGGAACACGGGTGTGGTGTAAAAAATATATCAAAATAGTTAAAAATTGATAAATGGTACACGGAGCTTACTATCCGGTGTTGTTTATTATAGGTAGTTGTACGCGCTGCGCACGACTAGTACTTCTCCTGATACTGCCCCAGAACGTGATACCTTACAGTTTAATATAGTAGTAGAAGAGTTCAGGATGCAGGTAGGTTTCAGTCTCACAACATCTATCCACACATATATTTGTGTTAAAATCTCATTGTCATTGACTTTCTCGTCTTCTTCATATATTGTTCAGTTCATTTTAATTTCCTTTGAATAATACACGTTCTATGTTGAAATATAGCTACTGCCCATATTTATACTACACATATTTTGTTTTTTATTAAATATCTACCTAAACACTAAATGCACTCTTCTATTCTTTTCCTATTATTTTACTTTATAAAATCTTGTTAATTTGATCTAATTAAAGAATTTATAATGAAGTTATTCCATTTTTATCCAACGTTTTGTGTCATTTTTGCATTTACAAGCCACAGTTCTTTGCTTTAAATAATTTTATTCTTTTTGCATTCCAAGACTCCACGCCTTTTCACAACACATCTTTGTAATTACTGGATATGTGAAAACTCCGCACTATCTTACGTAGCTAATTATTATTCTTAAGACATGAGTGAATAATAAATAGTTGACAAGGAAATGCTTTTTCCTCACTAATAACACACATTTACAATTTGTATTATGGATTACAACAATATCATACCTTAAACAAAGAAGAATCGCGACAAACTGTCACCCTGACATTCCGCTTTTAATACGAACTTCCCCAAGATAATTTCTGTTTGATACCTATGATATTGTTCCATTGTTACATACTTTTTTCAAAACATTCTCTCAAATTCGTCGCTAATGCCAATATTTCAATATATTCTTCAGTTCAGATTATATGCTATGCGCTAATCGATCCATGATACACATAGAATTGTGGAGTTGGTCCTAAAATGTCGAAATATTGTCATAGCAATAAGTAATTTAGCTGTTTTGTCCTTTTTGTTCCTTCGTTTAAATCTTTTGCTGTTGCAGATATTAATGCATCTCGTCTGCCTAAATGCTCGTTGGCAGTGAAGGCCCATAATGAGTCTATAGTGACTAAACACTCTAATTATCGAACCTTCTGGAATCGTATTATTCGCCACGAGTGTTACAATTCGGAATACATCTTCTGTAAACAGTCCGTCAATTTGTGACGAAAAACATATCATATAAGTTGGTAAGGATTTTAAACAATACTCCCGTAAACGATCTTGATCAGCATTTTCCCAATTACCTACATTGTTTGCTTACTTTCTCTTTTCTCGCGTTAATGGCGTCTTAATTCTTTCTACCTTAATCTTCCCATATTTTTGTTATAAAGCATTACCAATTAGTTCTGTTTAAAACTCCAAATATCAACCGAAATTTTCTGATATTGTTACTTCATTTATGTATTACATTTTTTTGTAGAACTTCTACTTAAGTCTAAACTACATATTTTCTCTCAACTGTTTACATCTCTTCATATTTCGTCACTTTGGGATCAACAGAGTCGAGCATTTTTACATTTTTGTGTGATTTCTCATATGCAAGTTATAGTTTCGTTTCTTTTCACTGTGTCCATTCTAATTACTTGTTTGAATAACCATGGTATGCAAGTTCACATTGTTTCTAAAATTTGTTTCTGGTACGGTTTATTCTCATTTCGACCTAGATGCATTTCTATTCTGGCGTCAACCTCTTCTCAATCCACTTGTTTCTACTACCCAAATTTTTCTGCTTTTTTTAGTTTATTCCAACACCATCAGTTTCCCCAATAATGCAAATTGCAATGCCCATTTTTCTCTCAATTTCCTGCCGCTTTTTCAACATTATCGAATTCATTCTATGTAATTTCCTCGTCTGTGTCGTCATTACCTCTGCGAGCACCTGTGTTTTGCTTGTTTGCACTTAACTTTCAGCTGTGAAAACTAACTGTGAAATTCATCCGTATTTCTCTGGCAAGATAAACGCACTCGATTCTGTTGACTCAAACGTTCCTGGTTCTCGCTATTCTTTAATATGCCTTTTCTGGACGCCATGATAGGCTTTCCGATTTTCCTCAGACGAATTGCTTCGGAGAAGCATTCAATGAATAGTTTGTAAATATTTTTACTTCGATTTATTGTTACAGTTGAAAAAGAACAACGGGACACACCTACCTGGTATGAGCCCATAACATTGAATCGCAGTCCCATTCCCAACGGTATCCTTAAAACTTTGATTTGTCATTTCATTCATAATTGTTTAATGTATTGTATATTATACAACCATAAGTATAATGTTTATTTTACACACAGCTACTGGTTTAAAGGCGCCCGTTACTAGCTTGGTGAACTTGATTTTATGAGTAATACTAGTAAACCTAGCTTAATAAATGTCGCAGTAGAAGACGAGGCGTGACACAAAATAGTCTAATGTTAAAGATTTGAGCAAATCTTAATAGTACATTAAAGAATATTGAGAGGAGTGAAATATGGCTACCAATTAAACCTATTATTATTATTATTATTATCATGGGAAGTGCTCGTCTGAGCTCCAATCTCTAGTTCCTCCTCGCCAATCTTGTACAAAACACATCCGTCTAGCTGAAACCAGTCAAAAATGTTCCCAACTCTTAATTTGTGCCTAAATCAAAACGTAAATTCCATGAACAAAGCTTCTTTCTTAAAACTGCACGCCTGTGGAACTCGGTTCCGCCTGTCTGCTTCCCACCTGACTTCAACCTGGATGTCTTCAAGTTCAACATAAACAAATTCCTAATGAACCGCCCCCTTAAGTAGACACTTTTATTAAATCCCCACACTAACGTACTGTACATGCAATAACCCTTATCCCTGAGTGTCTTCCGGGCCTTGATATGTGGTGATAACCTTGTAAAAAAGTTCAATAACCTAGGCAGTTATAGTAAGGATTGCTTCTGTCGAAGGAAAGACGAAGAATTTAATCCTAGGTGCACAGTTTCAAAGCCTCAAGGTGGTGAAATTTCAGTTTAGATGTGGGGTTTTATTAGTTCCACTAGTCCAGGGCCTATAGTTCTCTTGCAAGGTCGACCAAGTACATTAATAGTTTCTGAGCATTTTCAATCATACTTTAGTCAGAATGTGGATGATAATCTCATTTTAATGCAGGATAATACTCCCATTCACATAGCTGGCAATGTCAAGAGATTTCTTGAAGAGCATGATATTTCTTGTTTCGATTTCCTGCACAATCCCCAGACCTCAATCCGATCAAAAACCTCTGGAATTATATCAATCAATAGCTACACAATGATGTCAAATCTTGAAGAAGTTTGAACAAATATTTAAGAGAAGCTGGATGCCCTTTCACTGGAGTACTGTCGCAGACTAATTCCAGGAATATCCAAACGATTGCAAGCTGTCAAACAGCAGAAGAGCCATGCTACTCAATACTAACTTGTTCATTGTGTTTGTGCTGCATTAATGTTCTAAAGTTACATCTAAATAACAAGTTCTGATTGTGCGGATTTTCTTATTGCTTTTCGATTTGAAGTAAATTTTTAAATCAGTGTACACTAGGACACTTAAATTAAATATCAAATATTAACTGGTATGTCGTAATCAAAGGCGAATCAAAGTAGGTGTAAATTGCTTACATAGTTTCACTCAATTTAGCTTTCATTTACGTTTTTTTAAAAACTGACAAGTGCGGGCTTTTTTGGCACCACTCTATATATTCAATTAAAAAGTATAATGGGATTAAGATCACAATAATAAATTGTTTATAGCCAACCAGTGTCTAAGTTATTTATTACCAGCAAGTGTCTGGTGAGTGCAGATCACAATAAAAATAAGTTATTTATCGCCAGCCAGTAAATAGTGGGTACAAATCACAATAATAATAAGATTGTTATCGCTATCTTTTATTTAGTCGTTAAAGATAAAAACTCTCTTAATTTTGTAATCACCAGCTAGTATGTGGGGGGTGCAGACCACGATACGAATGAATTAATAATCGTCTGCCAATGTTTCCACTTTTTCATTCAATTGAAATCTATGTCTATATATTGTTTCCTCAGTATTCATCATTACTTCTTTGCGTTGTGATTAATATGCACTGGAGAAATTGATTATTTTAGACTTTTATTAACATTCAAAGATTTTAACTTAAGTATTACTTATAATTTCAATGTAATATAAGCTTTTTATTGTAGCCCTAATTAAAATTTAATAAAATATACACTGTTAATATTTCTAAAACCAACTGATTATTTTTTATTGAAATTTAAAAAAAAACATCATTTCTTAATTGTCAAAGACTCCCTTGATATATTCAGATTTGCGTTTGAATAAAAAAAAACTTTTTGCGCTTTGATATTTCTATTTATCTTGTAGTGTAGGAGTTGATATTATTTTCAGTGAATGCAAAACCCTTTTTGCAGGTTTTTAATTCTTTGTTATGTCAGTTTTTTTTAATATTCATTGGATAAATTATAACACTAAAATGAAGAAAAAGAAAATGAACACCATGAACCCGACTTTCTACCCTGATGAGGCTATGTATTAGCGAAATATCGGACTTACAAAAAAAATAAGTAAATAAAAATGATTTTATACTTATATCCGACACTTCAAACTTTTCAAATTTCTCATTTAATTTTATTAAAAAAATTAGTGTATTCAAAAGTGTGTGCCCATCTTCTACTTTAAATCCCACTAAAAACTGGAGCATTATACACCTGAAATCACCGGAACAACACGTACATTCTCTTCTTTTCGCCATAACACGAAAATAAAGAAAAAGAAAAAGAAAATCATGAACCGGACTTTCTATCCTGATGAGGCTATGTATTAGCGAAATATAGGGCTTACAAAAAATAAGTAAATAAAACTGATGTTATCATTATATCTGACACTTCAAACGTTTCAAATTTCTCATATGAATTGTATTTAAAAAATAAGTCTCTTCAAAAAGTGTGTGACCATCTTTTACTTTATATATATATATATATATATATATATATATATACTTGTTGTCTAGAATTTAGATTATGTAAACGAGTGAAAAAAAAGTAAAAGAAAAAAGCAAATAAGGTATTCTTTGCAAATCTCCATGCACTGACATATAGATTCACATAAGTGCAGTTGCATACAAAACATCTCATATGAGCATATCAAATATGAATTCTATTTCATAATGTAGGAGGAATATATATTGCGTGCAGAATTTAAAGACTGTAATCGTCAGTATTTCTCAACAAAAAAATTGCTTTAAACCAGGGAAATACGAAGTGCGCTCATCCTCAATCGTTACAAAATATAATTAGTAAAAAATAAAACTAAATAAATAACTCAAACAAATAATGTAAAATAAAGTAAACTAATGTCAGAAGATCATACCGAAACTTTCTAATTATTGCCCTAATCTTACGTTACGTAATTCCTTCCTGCTAGCAACCAAAAGCAAGTGCGAATTAGCTTCCCTTAATGATAACTGGGAAAGCCAATTGGCAACGAGGCGAGAAAAAGGAGATATAGTTTCAAGCCTTCTAATTGCATATTAATATTCAAAACTGATCCACATCCCTCGTTACAATCAAATGCTTCAGTAATTTGCCCGGAAGTTCGGTGAAGGTCGATAATTTTCTAGCTTGATCATATCTGACAACCTCTTTCCATGTTTTACTAATTAAATTCACACGATTATGAAAGCATACGCTGGGATATTCATTCAGGTTTTTAACTTGATTTATTTCTATGATCTTATATAATACTGAACAAAAATCGGTAGAATGTGCATAGATTTCACGTACGATTTGGTTTTTGTGTGTGGCTACTAATTGTACATATTCTAATGGTTGCTTATTTTCATCTAACCCGTTTCTTTTGCTATTATAATTCAATCCCCTTCTCTGTAAGCCCAAAATGTATCAGGGAAAAATACTTTAAACGGGAAAATATTCACTGTATTCTATGATAGCGTTTGTACAGGAAAATGTCAATTACTTCCAATTGCAATTTAAGACTTAAACAATAAATCATCGTACTCTCATCGAATATTAATATAGCTGCTATATAATTCAAAGAAAACTTTTTTTTTTGCAAACATAACATTGGAATATATAAACTCGCCGTATGGGTTTCTCATAAAATCTATAAGTAAATCAATATTTCAACGTTATTTTTAGTAATTTCAATTATGTATACTCACCTTTGTAAGAACCTATTTTTTTTACACAAATAACACCGTAATACTAACCTTAACCGAAATTAAAGGTTAAGAAAACACGTTTGCCTCGTATTTGGAATTTGTAGAGTCAACTGCGCCTACACTGTTATGTCAGCTCTTAATCGGATACTATCCGAGCATTTCAGAAAATCGCAATCGGAAACATTGTGAAACACTTCTGGGAGATGTGTGTCTGTACATAATTACGAAAACTTCATTGCGTTGCAATGCATTTTAATATTTATAGATAATTTTGCTTAATAAGCATGTCTTAAGACGGTGCTATCTTCTATTTAATCTTGAAATTGCACCGAGACAAAAAAGCCTTTGTATTTTATAATGAATACTAATTTGACCATGACTACGTCAGTTGACTAGGCACATGAGATATGACCACGTGCATCATCTCCTGATGTACGGATTGCGCTCACTCGGTGTTAAAGTGGGATCAGAGATAATGGCGGTGCGTCATTTTGTTACTTTGTGGAAATGGAAGCCTAGGACATACATTGCTAATAATTTCAATTTTTGTCCATATAAAGGTCTTCTATATTTGTGGCAATGCGGAGTTTTCCTGTCTTTTCACTCACGGTTTACAAGGACCTCTGGCAGCACAACACGTTTTATGAAAGATGTTCGTCGATTTAAGGGATTTCCTGAGAACTTCATCTGTTGTGGGAATAGAGATTTGTCTTACTTCGCGTGCTAGGTGATGGGGGTTTGGGCGATAGTTGGAAAAAATTAAGCCATGGTGATTCGAATTGGCCAAGATGTTGGCAGAAAAACGGAAGATGAGATTTTGTGGGATGCAGGAAAAGAAGCAGCTAGGAATGTTGATAGAGATATGACACACTGGCACGTGGGGTACGTCGGTTCTATGATCCGGTGGTAGATGAAGAATCATTGAGAAAATGTTTTTAGAAAGTGGATGTAATTGGCATACGTCGATAACATGGATAAATGAAAGCTTAATGTTTGGAGAATGAATTACTGGTGAGCATCAAGGCTGACGCCATGAGTGATTGGGGTGAGTTCAGTTAAGAATTTTAGAATTTTACTGTAATTTTCTTATCGCTGTTCACGATTCAGGGGGAGGGGGTAAAATTAGGAGACGCAGGCCGATGATCTGTGCAGAGGGGAAAAGAGAAGACCCTTCACTTAAAAATAAGAAAATAAAATTTAAAAAAGAATAGACAGTCACAGCGAACATTCTTGTTATTAAAATTGTCGTTTATAGAAACAAATTTTTTCTGTACACATGCATACGAACTTTATATTTTAATTGTTGTTAAAAAAAGAAGAAAGAAAATAGATTTTTCTTGATTTCAAAGAAAAATATTTTGGTCATGTGTTTTAACAAAAACTGCTTACATGAATTTGTATGTATTTCTTACGATGAATATTACATAAGATTCTTGCGTGTAACGTTGTACAGGGACATTTTAATCCATTATTAAAGGAAAGGAGAAGGAGTAGAAAGAGAAAATTGTTAAATGCTATATTCTCATTATGTTGTGTTGAATTATATTGTTGTTTTAGTGTTGTCGAAAACAGAAATAATTGTTAAAATGTTACTTGTTTTCTTTTTATAGTGTTGCAAGTGTTGTTTCAGTAAAATGTATAAGATTGTCATTCTTATTGAAAATAAAAAGATTCTGAGAAACCAAATAGGCTTAGGGTGTGTGTGCACAAGGTTTTCCCGGTGGATGGTGACAAAAATAATCCTCCAGATTTTGTTTTGGGGGGTGTAAAAAGGGAAAGAGCAGAGTGGCAGTATGCCTGTTATAATTTAAGTCATTAAAATTCCTCATGATTTTGTTTTTTTTGATGGGAGGCGAAATATTGTTGAGGTGTTTAAAATTTCTCCTGTATATTTGTGGAAGGATGGGGCGAAATGGCGCAATGTCTGATATTGAGGAGTTGGTTAAAATTCCTCCTATTTATTTTTGGAGGGGTTGGGGCAAAATATTGTGGATGTGGTTAAAATTCATCCCCTTTATTTTTGTGGGTGGGGCGATATATTGTAGAGGTGGTTAAAATTCCCCCTGTTTATTTAGGGGGGAGAAATAATGTGGAGGTGGTTAAAACTTCGCTGGTCTATTTTTGGGAGGGTGGGGCGAAATGGCGGATTGCCAAATAATGTGTACGTGGTTTAAATTCCTCCTATTTATTTTTGGGAGAGTGGTGTTGTGGAGGTGGTTAAAACTCTTCCTGGTTATTTTTGGGAGGGTGGGGCGAAACATTGTGGAGTTGGTTAAAATTCGTCCTGTCTATTTTTGTGAGGGCGAGGCGAAATATTTTGGAGATGGTTAAAATTCCTTCTGTTTTTTCTTTCTCAATGAAGGAGCGAGGTTGATTTTTCCTCTCTGGTATGAGAAGCTTTACCAGTTGACTGGCGCTAGTAAAGAAAAAGGAATTGTTTTGCAGAGTTTTTAAGGGTATTTAAATACCCCCTGAATACCGAGAGGGTTGGGTGCACACCTGTGGTCCGCGGTTGAAAATGTTACGCCAACTTTTTGCTTTGTTGTTTCTGTTTTTTTTTATTGAGGGACATATCTCTGGTGTTTCATTATTTATGTAATATGCTTGAATTTTATGTGATTTGTGTTGATATGTTTTTTGTGTTTTTTAATTTATATAATAAATGACAATTGGCATGGGAGGAGTGTGATACTATAAAGTTGACCTTAGGTAGACATGAGTCATTAAGTGCTGGGGGAGGGGGCAATAGACAAAGGAATAGTAAACAATAGATAGGAAGTAACAAACAATGAATCAGTAGGTTTTTTAGCTGAAGCTTTTTAGAGTTAACATGACAATAGAAACATACAGATAAAACGGAAGGGTAGCTTCCGGTAGCGAAGGTGGGGGCGACCTCAGATACTAACGTAGAGGAGACAATTAGTTGACAACTAGAGTTGACTGTGAAGCAGAAATAGAGACGAACGTAACATTGATAGAACGGGGAGAAGACACACATACACACACTCACAAGTCCAAGATACGTGAACATTGGCGTTTGTGTTTTTCCTTTCCTTGTTCCACGATTTATTTATTTCTACTTTTGTGAAACCACGTGTGTTTCCATCGACAGTCCCCAGCGAAAAAATGACGATCCGGCCAGTAAGAGGAATGGTCGAACGAAAAATCCACGATACACGACGTTACGAGTCGGCGATCTGTCAGGGCCGCGCACCTCTCGTCACATTTGTGATGAATCTTAGGTTAATCATATGTTTATTTATGAAAACGTTCGGTGCAGAATTACGCAATATCTTCTGTTTATTTGTGAAAAAAGATGCTTAAATAATAACGAGGATTCTCCTTCCTAAATCGTAACCAACATTTAACATGTGTTTACTTGTGACAAAGTCCGATAAAGACTTACAAAACCCAAAAGGCGTCCACACAAAATGAAACAATGGTCCATGAAGAAACAAAAACGAACAGGTTCTGGTTTACTTTGGATTGGGAAACGACTTCTGTGTTTTACTTTAAAAATAAATAATTTTTTGGATTACAAAATCTTTCTTTAAAAAGAAATTATATTTTTAAAAATAAATCTTTACTTAGCGTTACCATGTGTTTATTTATGACAACGTTCGGTGAGAACGGCACGGCTTCTTTTGTTTATTTGTGAAAAAATATACTTAAAATTACAGATTTTTTCCTTCCTAAATCGTAACCAAGATTTAACAGTTGTTTATATCTGACAACAAAATCCGGTAAAAAGTTACGACTATTCCTACAACTACACGACAATCATACCGATATACATATACCGATAGATGGAAATATACATAGATAGATACAAAGATAGATAGATAGATAGATAGATAGATAGGGAGAGAGCCTTCTGCCATCATACATTAGTGCCTTGCTAATGCAAGTAATGTTCATTCTCCCCCTTTTTTTCTTTTTTTCCTTTTTTAGGGGGGGCGCTCGAACCGATAAGCACTGCTATTTACATTTTTATCGAATATTTTTCCAGAGATCTCACACTGAGATTAACTATTATTAAATGTTTCTTTTTTTTATTTCTACACACAACTACGTAATAATGTTAAATGTCATTGAAGTTTAAAACTATTTGTGCATACTTTAATCTATTATAACTTACATTGAATGATTTGTTTATTAATTTTTAAACCAAATAGATCACAATGCAAAAAAAAATAGTTTTTTTTATTATTACATGCCTTACATTTCGGGCTAATTTCTTGCCGACCACACTCACACCCGCACTTACCCTCACAAAATGTGTTGGTTGTTGCGGAAGCCGCTATAAACATATGTAAGTTGGGGTTGTCTATTCCGATTGCTGTTCATAACTTGACGAGGTTGTGGTTTTACTACAACAAAAACACTTAGCGTACTAAATTTATTTACGCGGGGGTGGTGGTGCTATTGCTGGGATACGCCAGTTAACGAGTCCTGCTAGTATATATATATATATATATATATATATATATATATATATATATATATATATATATATACTTAGTACAGATCAATTAAATGTTTAAATAAAAAATATAATTTTCTTACATCTTACTTATGAAGCAATTTACTCTATAAATATTAAAATGCACAATCACGTAGATACACCGGTTCTTGAGAGCTGACCAAATAAAATCAACGTTGAGCCTGGTCAGTACCAGATTCATGGCCATTTAGGAAAGCTAGGCGCTGCATGTTACGCGTCGAATCGTTGAAATTTTCATGTTGGTATCTGAGGTAGCATTTATTCACTGGGGTATATAGACTCCCAGACTTTTATAAGACTTGCAGTAAGGACAAGGTAACTCTGATGTAAAAAGCTGCGGTCTACTGTACACCATGTTCTGTGGCAGTAATCTGCCACGACGAAGGCTAGCAGTAATACGAAAAAGTGTGATTGGTTCGACACAAAGTTTTCATCACTATAAATAAATAATCTATGTGTATGTCCGAGCAACTTAGTTGTTGTGGCGGAAGCTCATATTTCGAAATTGACGGAAGGATTCATCATATATATATATATATATATATATATATATATATATATATATATATATATATATATATATATATATGTGTGTGTGTGTGTGTGTGGGTGTGTGTGTGTGTGTGTTGTATAGTTTAGTTTTCTATAGGTAGATTAACTAGAATCTCAGTGGTTATTAAAGAGTACTGAATGGAGAACAGATCGGGTATATATTAATTTTTTTATACTTGCATTATTGCTTTTCCCCCATTGCACCTCGCGCTCAAGATCAGAGGAGAGAGAATAAGAAAGAACTTTGTCATTTACGGCCTTTGATGCGTTGCCGTAGATGGTCGTGTCATCAGCATAGATGTCAACGAATGATGTAAGTATGTGTTTCGGGAGATCATTAATGTAGATCAGGAAGAGAGTTGGGCCCAGGATTGACCCCTGAGGGACTTCAGCATTAATACTGTGGGCCTCTGATTTCTGTCCATCAACCACTACTCTTATGACCCTATCAGAGAGAAATGATTTAATGATTGAGAAATCATTTCCAGTAATACCTTAGCTGGAAATCTTGTGAAGTAGGCCCTTATGCCATACTTTAACGAAGGCCTTCGATATGTCAAGAGCAATTGTCCTGGAAAAGAAACCTTTGTCAAGATATTTACTAATCCCATGTGATATAAGCGTTAGCACATCTGCTGTAGATCTTGCAGAGTCGAAACCATATTGCATGTCACTAAAAAGGTTGTTTCTGTTGAGGTGGTTGACTACTTCTTTATTTTATATGGATTCCAACAATTCCTCATGACACACAGGAGATTTATTGGTCTGTACTGAGAGGGAGATGACTTTTCACCTGAATTCTTAAATACAGGGTATACTGATGAGGTTTTTCAGAGTGTTGGAAAGCACTTCTCCTTAAGGCAACGCTTAAACAGTTTTTTTAAGTATGGGGGCAAGTTCTGGTTGGAGCTATTTCAGCACTATAACTGTAATTCTATCAGGGTCAGTTGCTTTACTGGAATCAAGGTTGTTGATTAGCTTGGCGACCTCATGCACATATATTTGTATGTTACATAGCGTGTTGTCTGTTATAGGAGGAAATACAGGAAGTTGGTGGTCATTGTGGCATGGGATAGAATTAGCTGCAAAGTTCTTGGAAAATAGTATGGTCTTGTCTGATGATGACGAGATGACCTCAGTTCCATTGATGATTGTTGGGATAGAACACACGCGTCTGTTCAAGATCCCGTTTGCTATTTGCCAGAACTGGTGGGAATCAAGCCGCTGATCAGCTATTTTGCATTTAACGGATTGAGTATATATCTCTCTTGCATGTTTTATTACTCTTTTACAGTGGTTGCTGGCAGTCGGAAAGCAGATTTAGTCTCAGTACATCTATTATGTTGGTAGCTATGGAAAAAATGATATCTATGCGCGATGGCAGCAGCACATTCTGGGGAGAGCCATGGCTGGCTGTTAGGTTTTCGTTGGAATTTTTTTTTTTTTACAAGGCCGTCACCACTTATCAAGGCCCGGAAGCCACTAAGTGCAGTACGTTAGTGTGGATATTTAGAGTGTCTGCTTAAGGGGGTGGTCTATCAGGAATTTGTTTCCGTTGGACTTGAAGACATTCAAGTTGTAGTCAAGAGGGAAGCAGGTCGACGGAACACAGTTCCACAGGCGTGCAGTTCTACGAAAGAAACTTTGCTCATGGAATCTAGGTTTTTATTTAGCTATAGATTAAGATTGGGGAAAGTTTTTGACAGTGGATTACGCTAGACGGGTGTTTTTTGTAAAAGATTCGCGACGGGGGCATATATTGGAGTTTAGACGAGCACCTGCCATGGAAATAACCATAAATCAAAGACAGGCACGCAACGTCTCTTCTGTGGGAGAGAGGTTGCCGGGAAGAGAAAAGGGAATCCAAGCCACAAAGTCTATTTTGTACTCTGTCAATGCAGGATAGGCTGTTTTTTATCCTTGGACGTACTTGGCTTTTATATAGATAGAGAATTGCATCAGTAGTGAGATATCTTCTGGAGCGGTAGAAGGACCCCACCGTCTTTCCAGCGGCCTTGGCAACAGACTTGATGTACGTGTTCCATTTCAGATCAGGAGTTAACGTCAAACCCAGAAGCTTGTCAAAACATGGGGCTTCTCCTAGACGAGAGCCATCCATTTCAATTGATGCCAGATGGGGATCAGAGCGTTTTTGATGGTATGAATCATTATATAAGGCGTTTTCATAATAATACTTATCGCAGTCATATATGCACAGTCTATTTATAAACATAGATTATTTTAGTTAATCGTATTTGATATTTTATTTGTAAGTATGAAAAGTGAACAACCGTTTTCCAGTTAATGATATGTTGTGTTATCATCAGTTTATTTTAGTATTGAAATAATGTTATGGGACAAGTAGAGCATGCCCTCATCATTTATGTTTACTAAATAATTTCTAAGTTATTATATTTTTTTATGAGACCTGCGCTGCAAGCATTTTCTATGATTTCAACTTGCTTATTGGTTTATTAATTAATTTCTTAATTAAGATATTATTCGGCATGGGAAATGCTGGTTAAGGACTGTAATACCATTCAAATCAAAAGAATATTTGTTTTAACAGCTTATTTAATGCATATTTTCTTAAGTGTTTTCAGCTTATAGCCAATTCTAATTTAACATTAAATAATTTTTCGCAATCACTGGGTCTAATAATGTCAAGTTTCTCTGTTACACATAATCGCAAAGTGAAGGTATTGGACTAAATACTTTAACCATTCTAATTATGTTCCATTCCTCTGCAAGTATTTGCATGGTTCGATAAAAGTCATGTAGTGCACTGAAATGGAGTAGCGTATGAAAATATCCAAAATATCTGCAACATAACTGGCTTGCGAGAATATTAACAGAAGTAGCCTAAAATGCGCATATGCAAATAACGACGTTTTTCCGAGCTAGTAAAACAAAACAAAGGAAAACGTACAGCACGTAGTCAGAAGAATAAAACAAGCGGTATGAAAAGATTTGCATGTAAAGTCTAAGACAAGAAATGACTGTCTATGGCAGTAACGCAGAAAGCAAAACAATTCCAGAGGATAGAGACATGTAGCTCCGTATGCGTAAGCCTTTTAAACCTGGTGTGAGACGGCGAGCAAAAAAAAAAAAAAGGAACAAAAAAACGGTAATAAACGTTGTTAGAAAAGGAAAAAAATCCAGGTGGATTTATTTCTTTTGGCTTGTTTTTTCCTATTCGACGGTAGTACACTTCGTGGGTGTCTAAGAAATGGCTTTAAATGTTTCTTAGTTCTCCACTCTCGACCTGTTTTTATCTATATACGTAACTTTTTTTCGATTGCACTTTTCCGTAGTAACGTGTATTTACCTATCTTTTTGTTTCATCTCGAACCTTTTTGGTAAAAGACCTACTTACTGTATCCCAAATAAATATATGTAACGTGATCGTTACACTCAAACCGTATTTGTACGATATCCAACCTCTTACGGAACCCCACGCGATCCGGGAACGAACGAAAGAAACAAACAAAAATAAATAAATCCGAATCTGCTTTATTTTTAATACATACGCGCTTTATCACACTACCTATATAGACTTTTCCTATTTCCACGACCTATATAGCAGATTTCTATTTCAAACATTTCTCTCTATGTATATTCTTACTTGGTATACCGCAGAACATATGGAGCAATTTTAATTAAGCAGGCATTCAGTTGGTCTTTCTCAATTACACTTATTGTTGTTACTATTATTATAAATATCAGTAGTTTAATTATTTCTCTCAAACGTTTAAGTATCCCAACGAAAGCATTTGAATAATATGCTTACAAATAACTGATGCAAACTATTTTCTTTTTAAATGAACGGGCTGTAGCTCGCAACGAATATAATGATGGTTTACAGAGATTTATGTTTCCCCTTCTTATATCAGGGTTATAAAAAATAATTCTATATATAAATCGTGCTTTATTTCTTTTAATACTTTTATAGCTGCTTTGAATGTGAATTATACTGATATCACAATTAATAAGTACAGTTTTACACAAGGATTAGGCCTGTGTCTTTTATAAAGTTTCGTAATCCTGGTTTTAAATAAAGCGTATGTAATCATGATGACAGTTACACTCTATTTCCATAATGTGTTTCCGTTGTAAGCTTTTTGAAGCTGGATGCATCTTATCCTTTAATAATCAGCCTTTGTTAATAGAGCTTCTGCCGTTTAAATTTTGTGAAGAAAAGTTATTTTTAGTTAAAGTGTTATACTTTCACAGAAATAGCTACAAACTTCTGGTATTATTGTTCCTATTCTGTGTTAAAAGGTGCCCATCTTACAGGTTCCCACTTACCTGTCAAAACTCAGTTGTATTGAAGATGAATCTGCCTATTAAATATTTGTGATTCTGTTTGCAGAAGTCTTAAAATTGCATTGAAGTGCAAGCGATCCCATAGCCAGATATTATGACGTTTGGACATCTAATCAGCTTATATATGTTGCAGACCGAAAATAGTTTCTTCAAACATGATCCGACGCATTGGAAACGTTTCAGGCTTTTTATTTGTAGAAACCTTAATATGTAAATAATGCTCCGAATCCTCAGGAAGACGTGGATCCAAAAGAGATTAGGAAAATGCATTTCATTTTGATAGGAGTTTTTCTGCCAACGGACATACAGTACTGGTATAGCTTAGAACTTTCAAATTGCTTTTTGCTATGTTTTGTTTGTAGTAATGGCTTGATGGTGCTAATAATTGATATAAAAAAATTAATTCAGGAGCACGAAATTTTTAGTCAAAACTCGCTTGAGTATCTAATACAGTAGCCTCGCGGATCATTTGTGAAGTAATTAAAAATAATTTGCGATTTAACGTTCGATTTTAAATATTGCGAGTTTCTCCTATTTTACCGAAATAACTGAACTTGGTTACCATTTTGATTTGCGTAGTTTAGACGCTCAACTACAGTAGTTAGATAAATTATAAACCCCTTTTTGATCCGATAAAGCTAACGAGTGACCTATATTCTATGAACAAGTTAAACTGCCTTGTAGGATTTTGTGACATTATATGTTTGACATTGCTTTTATATTTTTTAGTTTAGAGCTCGGCAGTTATTTGGATGGATGAGTTATTCATTTTTGGTTTCGTTAAAAAATATATATATATAAAAACAGTTTCGACACTATGATTAAAGTGTTTTGTAGTGTAAGTATTCAATTATCTTGATTATTAAAAATATTTACAGAGGTATTTCACCCTTGACATACTCGTCTTAATAAATCTATGGTTCATGTGTTATTTGGAATATGGAATATGAAGAAATAATTGGATGAAAAGGATTTCAGAAATATCAACATAATAATAATTTTAGCATATTTAGTGAATTGGGAAAATACTAGCCACAATATTTTACATCGATTACAGTATACGTCATGTATTTTAAATCTTTTCTCATTTTATCGCCATCTAGGAAAAGTTATTACCCGCTGGTCGATCATTATTATGGTAGTTTCTTTTCAATTGATACAAGTTATAGGCGGAAGTATAGATTTTTGCACAGAGAAGCATGTATGACTACTGTACACGTGGGTTCATTTAATAAGGTCGGAGAGTCAAACCATTTTGATTGTAGCGAGCTTATTCTTCTTTAAGCATGAAATATGGTTAAGTGCAGTTCTAAAGGGTTCATAAGCTGAGACTTTCACGTTATTATGAAGAGGAATATTTTATTGCTCATTGCTTTGGGGGTTTCTACTGAATATTGAGCACGAGACTACCCAGATATCTTGCAGCATTTTTACTTGTGTGCCCTTTTTAAATCACAACCATTCTTTCTTATATTGTAGCTATTTAGATATTCATGGAAGGAAAAGAATAACCACGTGGTTAAAGCAATGACCTCGAAAAATAATTAGTTAATATTCCTCATGGGATAATCAATTACACATTTCCACGTGCAATAAGGGATTTTATTTACAAGCCACTGGAGGGCATATCGAATACATGCATGTTAGCAGGAACCTGCATGAATAGGTTTCGATACGAATTGACATGTAAATCATCTTTTATTTTTTTATTTCAAATACACAAGATTCGTGAATATCTGAAGGCGCCGTGGTGAATCAATACAACGTTGCATTATCATGCTTCGCAAATTGCAGACTCTTTTGCAAGTTGCTAAGAGGCGTTGACATTTTTTTATTTAACATATGAAATGAAAGACAACTCTTCGTAGACAATAGGCTAGGAAAGTTGGCGAAAGATATTTCCTTGCGTTTGGCACGAAAATATTTATGTTCGTTTTATTTTGGTTAAACTGCTGAACGTGTTGGAATCAAACGAACAAATTGAGTATCCACGTTTTCTACGAAGAGGTATGTAGTTATTTATTTCTGTTTCTCTCCCAGGAAACCTATAATTATATCAAAATAAATGTAAGGTCTGTCATATGTTGCTACGAAATCTCAAAGGTATCAGGCACTTGACAATTTTCAAGTGCGTATTGTTACGAATATTGTCATCAGAGTTGTCTGGTTTTGTCTGCAATTTTCTATAAGAAAATATATTTACGTTTCATTTTTTCACCGCTTGCAAATTCCGTCCGCATTCAATAAGAGCGTTGCCTTATGTTATATTAGAATCCAGAAGGGCGCATGGCGTAAAATTTATCCATGTGATTTTCTATAATATATCTTACATATAACGAAAATATTTTATTCAAACAATGTAAGGTTCAGATTTGTTAAAAGAGTGAATTAAAAAAACACAGCTGTGTGCGTTGTTATGGGTTAGCGTTGTTAAGGGCTGTGTTCTGTAACAGTCAAAACCGCCGCTAGTCTTCAGCATTTAATAATTTATATAAATCTCATGGGCTTAAAGTGAATTACCTTTTGCACATGCTGTTTTGATAAAGTAAAATATCCTCGTTGTAAATTAGTTATAATAATTGTCGTATTGAACTACGACGACTGTATCCTTATTTTTAATTAGAAATTTAAAATAATATCCATGAACTCAACATTCTGTCGATGCAAATGATCATATACATATACATATATATGTATATGTATATATATATATATATATATATATATATATAATTTTAACGTGCATAGAAGTAAACTTATGACCACTAATATTCCTAGTTTTAAGCCGTCCTCAGCATAGGTTAACATCGAACTCACACACCAGTATCACCAGTTTGGAGACCACAAATTCTTTTTCAATAACCCCAACTATACCAACAAAACCTCATTTAATGCCAACTAGTTAAACCTTATCCTGACGCATAACATTCTCCACTAATAATTCCAAACATATTATGCGTAATATTCTCTATTAATAACTCCAAACTCTTTAAAACAAAATTACAAAAACTATGTAACATGAACTTTAAATTTCTGAGACAACTGTAAAATCCCACTTTCCTAGAAACTCAACACCCTTGAGAATTTAGCCCCTACATTATTTTTACACTGACCTGTAATCTAACACACACCCTTATTCTAAACCATTTTCACAGCCCCATAATCCTAGACAATCTCAACACCGCTTTATAGCACCAAACTTATACTGTTCCAAACGACTCATTCATACTTATTATTTATTTCTGTTTATTTCCCTTCCTTCCTAAATTCGACTCACATTCCAAGATTTACCCAACAGAATCTATAACTATTTTCTACCCAAGGCGATTTTATATAAGTTATATTGGACGTATCTATTTATCTTTTTCAACTGGACGTATCTTAGTTGTGTCTGTCCACCCCCAGCACCGTATAATCATAAAGGATTGCTGACTATTTAATTCCTTGTCGGCCTTGAGACACGTGCAGGTCATCATCCCGCACCCAACACACTTTTTTGACACGCTCATATATCTATTTGCCTTCTTTCTTTTCTTTATTATCCTCTATCTTGCCCTGTTTTATCTTTATTATTTTTAAGTTGATTAAAACTTTTTTTAATTGTTTTACTCTCTTTTCTTTTCCCCCTATATACTTCTAACCTTTGCTTTCTCTTACATCCAATATCTTTGGTTTTCAATATCCATATATAATCACAAAAAAACATATCTTTTCCTTTATATTTGGACTTGAATATTCTGACGATATACAGGGATAATATTTATCCTGTCTATTGAAACAATTTGTAATGAATGAAGTAAATTTAATGGAGGTTTTAATACTTAATATTAAGCTCTTTTTATCCTTGTGTTTTACAATATATACATACCTCTTAATATATATATATATATATATATATATATTAAGAGATATATATTGCAAAAAATGAAGCGTCGCAAAACATTAATTAAGTGATTTCTCATAACAGTATACGTTTATATATATATATATATATATATATATATATATATATATATATATATATATATTGGCGTTGGGCTCACGTTAAACTTTAACGACAACGCCACATCGTCACAATTATACAAAATCTATGATTCTATGATTTTAGCATGCTTGCCTGCTTGCCCGAGAGATGAAGTAAAGAGTTCACCGTCAAAAAAAAAAATGTATGAGTATTGCTCCAATATAATCGTCAGAATTCGAGGACGTGTCGAGAGAATATCGGCACAAGCAATAAAAACCAGGATAACTGGACTACTTGCATAACCAGTACTTAACAGATAAATTCACCTAATTATTTTATATAATTCATGAATGATCACTAGTTTCAAAAAGTTTACGGAATGAGATTTAGTAACTCAGTCTTCACCTAATCTTCTCACGCACGGTCGAAATGTCTTCAGGCTCGCACTACACTGCGCCATTTGCTTAAGCATGAAACATTGCTATATAAAAAGAATAACACAGCAAGAAAAATAAACACAGAACATCTTTATTAAAAGTACTGCTTAAAACGCACTGTTTACCTCGTTTTATGTTGGTTCTTTTCCTAACACTGTCATCACAACTTTTCTCTATTTATCTCTATAAACACACATACATAATACATACACACACCCACACCCACCCACCCACACACACACACACACACACACACACACACACATATATATATATATATATATATATGTGTATTTCGATCAGAAACAACTGTACTGCTGAACATTTTCACGTGTATATGGTAGAAAAAAATTAAACATTACTTGCAAGTTTATTATTTCATTATGTATTTTTTGTAACTTTTTATTCTCTATCTTTTTTTCTCGAATGACCGTGTATCTCTTACATATGCATGTTAACGATACGCCTATAAATCAGTAGATGGTTCCAGTTGCGAATTTAAGAATTTGCAGCGCACACAAGATTCAATACTTTGAAACAAGCAGATTTATATCATCATGGTCTGATGGAATGGCTTTCTGCATTTTTTTAAATTTCCAACACACACACACACGAACACACACAGGAAGACCCACACAGACACACACACATAATATATATATATATATATATATATATATATATATATATATATATATATATATATATATATATATATATATATCGATGCCTCCGTCCAAAGTAAACGACAAAGAATGCCCCTGCAGGGACGCATTCGCGTGTAATCGTAAGGTAAGAGTTGCGCAATCCTAAACCACGCATCTCTTATATAAGCACCGTTCGAGTCCAGTGGAAAGGAGAAGTCCAGGAAGACTGGAAACAATGCCGAGATAAGCGAAAACACATACAGAACCTAGCAGTTTAAAATGGTCGCCCATTTAGGATTGACCATGTTGAATATTGCTTAATTTCGGTGCTCATATATATATATATATATATATATATATATATATATATATATATATATACTTTGCTATATTTTGAAAAAAATCCAGCAGAATGCTCTATCATAAGAAAATCTTCCGAAAATAAGAGTGGGTATTCATATTTTTATTTACAAGAAAGTTTAGATATTATTTGTACCGCCGGCTTGGAACCTAATAATAGGGACAGTTTTAGAGACCAATATCAGCTAAAGAGCGATGTATATGGGTATATAAAACTGTTCTTTATTGTTAGGCTGGAAACTGACGGTACCGATGACTTATCTCATTTAAACATATATATATATATATATATATATATATATATATATATATATATATATAATACATTTTTTTTAATTAAACGTGATTCATTTATAAGATGAGATTGTATTGTTTATCGAAAATTCATGGGTATAGATTCCAATAATGGCCTACTTATCAACAGATTCGAACTCACAACGCTGGTTGTGGCAATTCAACATTGCTCATATTTTATATACTGGATTAAATATCAGATTCATTTGACACACTTTTCTGAAAGTGTAGGCAGGTGAACAATAATTCAAGTAATGTTTCGATTAAATTCATAACTTCTATTTTTGATCAAAAGAACACTTTCCTTTTGCAGCTTAAGAAAAATGAACGAAAATATAATCGTTTATATCCATCAATATACAAGGGAAATACATAGACAATTCGAAGTTTATATAAATAAGAACGAAATACTTAAAATGACATTTTAAGAGTAAACATGACTTCTGTTGATTGTGAGCTTTCGAATTTTATAGTCCTATATTGGATATATCATATTGTAACTTATATAGTCGTATACGCACTAGAAGTATGATGGAATAAAGCAGATTATGAGGCTTGCTATATACTTTCTGCAGAAATTATTATACGCCGTTTGGAAAACATTAAATTATCTGCCTTGATGTCAAACATAAATTTACAGATGCAGAATATTAGTCTAATCTAATATCTATGAGACTGTTGTTTAAAACTACTCATCGGAAAATGTTTTTTTTAGTTGTTTTAAAACGTGGTTTAAAATGCTCACGGTAATTTAATGTTCTTTCTAATCGAACTATGACACTACTATTATATACAAAACTTGATAGAGCATGAGATGTGTGTGCTGGCGAATACTTAAATACCTTATACTATCAGTATACAACAGCAAATGAGCATACCACAACAGCAGCGTAACAGACTTAATATATTAAACTTAGTTACAATACGTAGGACCGTTTCGTCGAATCTAAGAAAAAAATACATAGAAATCAATACAATTCTGGAAATAAGAGAGTCCTATCTTTCCCTCATATATTATAGATTTTTGAAAATAGAATTACTGTACATTGTCTTTCAACAAAGTCTCTGCTAGATTACGCCAGCTTTTATTATTTAATCAAATACTGTGTGTGTTCAATTTACAGAGATAAAAACGATTACGGGCCGAATAATAATTCGACCTCTTTCATATAGAAAACAAATATACACGCCGACTCACACTAGAACCCCAGAATACGACATTGATCCGTTCCATGAAATCGACGTATAGTAAAACTTTATACAGTACATATTAAAATCATTACGGTATATAACACACATGCATGTGATCAAATAACATTATACCGTAAAGTGGTGCAAATACTGCAAGCAGGGGAGGGAAAAACGTGTATTCCACGCCATAACATAAACAATTTGCATCTTACGGCCGCCGTATCCCGTTATTCTACTGTATGAACTATATATACATATATATATATATATATATATATATATATATATGTATATATATGTATATATATATGTATGTATATATATATGTGTATGTATATATATGTATATATATATAACTACTTCATTTACTCACATAGAATTAATATACGAAAGTATAAATTTATGCGTAACATTTATGTATTTACTTCAACAGTGTTCAATACGTAGGTAGAGCTAGTTAGTAAGTTATAAAATATATATGGCGATACAGCTACACTGAATATTACGCATTTCATCCACTCTAGCCATAAGCCTGAACAATCCTAAAGTGGATGAAACTCGGAATATTCAGTGTCGCATAATAGCCATATATATTTTATGAATTATTATATATATATAGATATATATATATATAATGTATGTATAATTTAAAGGAGATTAGAATAATAGTCTAAAGAGCTAAGTGTATTTTAATGTAATAGTGAAATTACTAGTTTAATTAAAATACAGGAAATGCTCGTTGTAATTTAGATATATAATAAGCTCGATAGTTAAATGTCCTAGAGCTAATTCAATATTAAGTAATGTGATTTATAATTTAAAAATTAAGAAAAAACATTTTTAATTTAAAAATCAAATTTTAATTAAATTAAAAATCGGTTTCATAAGAAGGAACAACAACAAAGTCAATTATCTGTACGATCGTTTCGGAAATCCGTGCTTTTTATTTGTGGTATACATGAAGTCACGTAGAACAATTATACTTAGTTTTTTTGGTAAGCACGGTCTCCTCATCAGCAAATTTAGGAGGATTTCTATTGAATTGAAAAGACACCAAAAATAAACCTAGCATTAAAAGTAAGGCAGATGAATCTGAAAAATTGAAGTAAAAGGTTTGGATTAAAAATTTATAAGAAAATTAGTATAGCTTAGAGATAGAAATGAGTAGAAAAATTATATATTTTTTTGAATTTACATAATAAATTTGATTTAAAAATAGATAGATATAGTTACCTTTTAGTTTTTCTTTTTTTGAAATCAGGAACTGTATTTAAAGTAGTCATTTAGATGTTTGCTATAGCTTTTTATTTTATTGAATGATGAATTTTAAAAGGGCGACGCTCGTGCAGTAAATTGTTTCCGTTAGCGTAATTTGATTTAAAGACGCTACAGTTAATATCTATAGAGAGAGAATATTTATTTTGCAAGTTTTTAAGGGGAGATAATTGTCATGTGTTATTGGCTTTATTTATTATTTGATTTACGAGTCTAAGGGCGGTAATTGTTCTAACTTAATTTATTAAAAAAAAAAGTAATCTATTTTTACTAATGAGTAATTTTTAATGATTTAAGGTGGTTTATATTTATTAAATTTAAACCAACGTTTATGATTACATAATAGAAGCTCATGTCTTGAATTTACTAGTTTGTTTGTGCGTTTTATATCTTCATATTTTAAAATTTTTAGGGTTTCTTTTGTACATAATGTACAAAATTTATCTCCTGGTTTATATGATTTGCAGGTCTCAATTATTTGCCATTTTAAGTTGAAAGAAATATTGCTATTTTTTAGTTGCCAAATATAGTTGGATAGAGTAGTTTGGTTTGATAGAGAGTTATTTTTAAAAGAATGTTTGTGCGTTGAAATTCTATGTTTTATTGGGCCAGATGTGGAACCAATATATATTACCTCTTGATTATTATGATTATTTTCCGTTAGGTCTATTGTTGGATTATAATGTGATGGGTTGGTTAGTAATTGATCGGTAGATTGATTTAAGTTGGTGGTATTATTTAATCTGGTAGTTGAGTTATGGCTGTTGATAGGTTCTTGTATATTTGGAGTTTTTGATACTGTGCAGCTATAGATAGCATTTTTAATTTTACATGAGCCTTGTAGGGGACATTTATTTTATAATTGACTTTGTTGTTGTTCCTTCTTATGAAACTGATTTTTAATTTAATTAAAATTTGATTTTTAAATTAAAAAATTTTTTTTTTAATTTTTAAATTATAAATCACATTACTTAATATAATGTATGTATATATATATATATTTACATATATATATATATATATATATATATATATATATATATATATATATATAGTTGTTAAGTTTTGTATATTTTAGTAGTTCCATTTTTCGGATAGAAAGAACCTAGAATTACCGTGAGATATTTAACCACATTTTCAAACTTCTTAAAAAAAATCATTTTCCGATTACTTTTTTAAAACGGAAATCTCATAGATGCAGATTAGACTAATATGTATAGGGATGAAAAATATACTTATATATATATATATATATATATATATATATATATATATATATATATTATGTATGTATATATATGTGTATAAGTTTATCAACATAAATTAAACTGAACACATGTTTAAACATATGCTCATACACTAAAACATATTCATGCCTGATTAGTAATACGTTATCTATTTTAGAGCATACAAAAGAATTATAAGTAAGATGATGCTCTCTGAATTTGTTGAAACGTTTAATAATTAGAAACGGCAGGATTAAATGTATCAGTTCAATCTATCTATATCTATCTATATCTATATATCTATAAAAACAGAGATGTGTGTGCCACAAACGATTTCTGATTGGTTAATCCAATAATCACATCTCCTAAAAAACTATGGTTCGTAGGCTCTTAACTTTACCATAAAATATCATGGCTTTATTTATTGTCCATCTTGGAAGGGTTTAATTTTTTCCTAACTTGCGATTTACAAATTACAAAAATACGAAACTAACTTACAATCTAACAATCGAACCTCCGACATCACGGCCGCCATTATGAAACTAAACTAAAAAAAAAAAAACCCGCGTTCACTCGTGGTCTTTACATTTCGGGTTTGGGTACTTGTGCAGTTTTCCATTGACATTAAAAATGGAAATATTTTTTAAAAACATATATTGTACGTACTCGTCATGGGATAAAGTTTTCCTACAGAAAAAAATCACGTAATTTCATCAAGTAGTTATTTTTTTATAGCGAAAAAAGAAAAAAAATCAACGCTACAAGCGAAATTAAACAGAAAGTTCAAGTAGGGGGATTTCCCTTTTTTATATAGCGAGGCCAAATTTCGCGAATTTGGCCTTTTTTTAAAGCAGTTTGGCCTTCAAAATGTCTGTTTAGCCATTTTCTTCACCGATGAAATAAAAAAAGCAAATTAAACCACGCAATAAAACTTTTTAAAAATACGGCACACTTTTGTTGTTCTTGTTTGTTTTTTTTGGTAATTTTCCTTATTTTTTTATTTTTTCAAGATAATACTATTAAATGGACACTATTATGCCAAATTAGCCCCCCCCAAAAAAATGCACAAAAATTCGAGATTTAAGGTTTTGACGAGATAATTTAGCGAATTGTCCGGACTATTGCGAGATAACCATCCATTAGTTTTTCCTGAAATTTTGCCACAAATTGTATTTCATTACATAGATGTGCATAGTAACAACATTTTTTTGCCGAAAATTCCCGTTGCGTCTCCAGATTTCATCGGTGAAGAAAAGGGCCAAACAGAAATTTTGAAGGCCAAACTGCTTTAAAAAAGGGCCAAATTCGCGAAATTTGGCCTCGCTATAAAAAAAGGGAACTCCCCCTACTTGAACTTTCTGTTTGGTTAAGAATCAAGATGGCTGAATTATTAATTACTCGCTTATAAGACTATCATTACACACAAAAAAATATAGATTTATTTTTGGGTAAAGTTCCCCCGGGTTTTCCTTTCACTTCAGTAAATAATGGTCTTTTGTTATATATATGGCGTACTATTATCCTTATATATATGATGTTTATGTTTATAACAACATCTTAATACGGCGCTGCCGCTGCTGATCCATAGTCGTTTCGACTGACGGATGCCACACACATGTTTATATATATATATAAGTGTCTGTGTGTGTCTGTGTATCTGTGTGCATTTCCCTACGCTAAAACTCTGTCAATTTTAAGCCTAGAGATTCGAAATTTGATATACAGGGTACTGAGATTTGGGAAAATCGATGTGATAGGTTTTCGACAGAAATTTGGCGATTAAGTGGTCAATATTCAACGATTTGACCTTTGAGAACTCTACCAAACTCCTCCTACAATTTTGGGTCTAAACAGTAAACACGTGATATTTTAGATATAGATTCCTTGGACATGGATCTAACTTATTAACTTTATTTGATCCCTAAACAATAAATGTTAAGAGGTCATAATAGGGGTCAAAGTTTTAAAAAATTGACCGTTTTTTTTTCTCAGCATTAACCTCAAAACACCTGGGCAACGCCGGGCACCGATTGCTAGTATAAAATAAAAAAAAAACTAGATAGCTAGATAGCTCACGCAGTGTGTATATTAACATACAATTCTAAAAGATATCGATTTAATTTTTTCATTATTAATGATTTCTCATAACAGTATACGTTTATATATATATATATATATATATATATATATATATATATATATATATATATATATATATATATATATATTACGACTTTTAGTGATTTTGAAAACACAATAATTAAAACGTTTCATTCGATTTAGCTATAATTAAATATAAAGAAAAAAAGCGTTTTATTTATATGAATAACTGAAAATTTGTATCTGAACCTATCAGTTTTGCGAACATATATATGCACATACATATACACACACATATATATATATATATATATATATATACATTTGTTTGTGTGTATGTGTGTGTATCTTAACTCGGCTCGAGTCTGAGACGCAGCCGTTAAATTTTGAACATCAAGTGAGACCGTGTTATATTGAAAGTGGGCAGCTCCGGATTTAACAGCAAGATAAATCGTACAAGCCCAAACCGGCAGCAGTACTTGAAAAGAAATGTCACAAAATCGTATGGGACATAAAAGTACAAATAGATAAGCCGATCCAGACAAGAGCACGGAGTTTTGCAATAATGGGCAAGAAAGAAAAAATCTTCCAACTTGTTCTACCAGACCAGAGAGTTAATTTCAAGGAAACTGACAAGCTGATCAAATGTTTCTGTATGTGGTTCTGACGACGCTAAGTTAGCTGGACGATCATTATGATTGCTGTTTATAGTTGTCAAAATAAGAAAAGGAGAACCCCTGTTATCAATGCGAAATAAATATTTCAAGAGATATCTATGTTAAAATATTTCCAAAAATGTTAACTTGGTGAAAAAAAATATTGGATTATCTGGGTTTTGTCTTTGGCCACGTGTATTTTATAAGGTTACGAAATAGTTGTAAAATACACGTAATCAGAGAGGTAGTTGAGTGTGGAAAATCGATAGTCAGAATGTGAAAGACAGTCCACTGACCGTAATGGCTTCGAGTAGGGAGACGGTCGGAAAATGTCGACAGTAAAAGTCGAAGACTAGTTTGAGATTTACTATGGGGAAACATCGATAAATAAAGTTGCTAAAAATATAACGAAGGCTCTGGTTCGTACGAATCTCTATTTACATCTGCATCTGCCCCTATTATTTTTATGATTTAATGTTGTATGATTAGGTTATATACTCATTACAAGATGACCACACATACACTTAAAATATATGAACCCAACATCTTGAAGACAATTAAATATATTATACATCAAACAGAAAATAAACACATGTATACTCATAGTTATATGATCACCTTACATAGACGATATAACACAAACACACAGAGCAAGCTAAGATTCTGAAAATACATATGGAAAATGAAAAAGGTCACGATAATACCAATAATCGTTGACGAATTAGGAACAATACAAAATAACATTTAGAATAGTATGGGAGAAATTGGAATAAGAGGAATGGCTGCGAATATACCAATAGTATATAACAATAATGAAGACGCCTTAAATGTTAAGTAATACCCTTGAATACGGAGAATAATACACATGCCCCACACGAGCTAACTTGGCATATAGAAACTGCTACAAGGTAAAACACAGAAAATTTATACGAAATAATTGTAGGTTAGCCCCTCCTTAAATAGCGGCTTCAACTAATACTATACGACAAGGGTCAAGGAGGATGGAAAGATAGGGAAGAGAAAGCACTTAGAAGAACTCCACAAGAGTTCGAAAAAGATCTGGGACCTTCGGGAAGACTTATTGCCACACAAATACTATTGAAGACAAATTGTCGCTACCAATCTTGACTCCAGGGGTATCTGACTGTTGGGATAACACAAATCTATTTCAAATGTTATCAAGAAAAGTAGTGAGTATTGTAAATCTTAGTAGACTTATTGTTATTCATACTCCAGGGAACTTCACTGGTTTTTCTCAAGATTTATTCCTTGATGTTGGTCTCTGTGAAAACGTTAAATGGGTGAATACTTGCTATGGTCTAATTGTATATAAGTTTCTTAAAGTATCACGTCACATGAGCAGACATTGTTTCAGTTTCAAAACATTTTATTATAACAACTTGCGTACATATGTTTCGGCGCAATATTGGGATATAATTATGTAACAGCCCATGCATTACAGTTTTGCACCAAATGACCTTTTCTTCAGCTAAAACCAAGAACAAATTCTTTAAAAAAGTTCACATCTTACGAGAAGGATTCTGTCACAAATTTTATATAAAATATATGAGTAAAACTTTATACAATGCGCATTAACTAACTTGAAGTTAATTATAGTCACATCTATTTAAGAAAATAATTAGCCTAAACGAAAAAAAAATCACATAAAAATATGTCAAAGGACTGACTATGAAAAAACGAAAGTAAACATCATAAAATGTAAACATAATTTGTATGAGTTGTGCATAGTAATATATGCACGAATAATTCTAAATCTTCAATCCGAAAATAAGAATGACGATAGAAAATACATGAATTAATTTCCATTTGATGAAAACCGGTTTTCTTTCTTGTTGCAGACAATCTATCTGTTGGCTATTTTACTAGAAATCCCAAGAGCGATAGTAGCCTTCTATTATGTCTGAAAGTGACACAATGTTCAACGAGTGAGATCGGAGATGCCCCGCTGAACAACTTATGCCCTGTACCAATCCAAGTCATGAAAAAAAAAGACCATTGCATGCATCATCAAAATGCATTATTAGATTTGCACGATTAACATGCTGGATTACTTTCTTTGGTCATACGACGAGAACATCACCAAAATGACCTTCCACAACATCAACGTCAACCTGATTCCCGCCATCCGTCGAGTAGTTGCCGACTTCCCGCCGGCGATTGACGAAAAGGTATGCCCCCATTTCCGGACACGTATATAGGCGGTGATTGAGGTTGAAGGCGACTACATTAAATGAATATCAGCTCTACCACATAATCAAGTTACATTTATTGAGTTTTTCAAAATAAATTTTTCAAATAAACAGTAGTGTTGTATTATTTAAAGCGATACTTTTATCGTTCCACCCTGTAATAATACATGGGTTCTAACGAGAATACATTGAATAACACTGTTGAAAGTTGATTAATTGAAATGTACGCTGATTGATTGTGTACTCTAATTAGGAAACTTGCGTGAGCTGTGCATAACATTATTATTTTTCTGAAATATAAACAAACTAATTATGAGGTTGGAGTAAAAAAAATACAATACATATTTTTATCTGAAAGAATAAAACATCGGTGTGAGCAAAATGTAATTAATTATATTAAAACATAAATAATTGATAATAATATAAGCAGAGTTACTACATTAAGGAGCATATCTGAGAAAATTGATCACATCCTGTCTGCTCACCTATCGGCTAATATTCACGTCTGACGAGACATAATTTTCACAATGTGAAATAGTTAACTAACTCAAACAAGACAAATGATGGGAGATTCTGTCACGATTTCTTCATTGCTTATAACCTCACTCAGATTATTCACAAACCAACCCGTGTGCCCGATTCTGACGGTTAGTATGCAAGTCTTATATACCTTTTCCTCCAACTATTCCCTTAGCTATGTTCATGTCCACTGGATCTTCCGACCACTCGGATGTATCAGTTAAGATAAAAAAACAAAATGTAATATGTCCTCAGACATACCTCTGCATCGTACAGTATAGATATTCTATGGCTGTTTGGGATAGCTTTCGTACATTTATATAAGATCTACTTTTGCGTTTGATATTTAAAAAGGATGTGTCCTCTATAGTTTCAGCCGGACGAAATAGGTAATTGTAGGTATAAACCGCTTCATACCCTCCAGAAAATTCAAGCAAAAGCCCAATAGCGAAAGTGGTTCTCATCAGAATAGGCTGCTGCTATTGCGCACAGAAATCATTAAACCCTGTGTATCGATTTATTGCAGGTCAATGTTTTTTAATTTAAAAATCAGAATGAAACGCAGAGAAGTAAAATTTGGTACACTGATAGTACATAACAAGGTGCCTTATTTCCTTGATTTTTGTGGACTTTAAGCAAACATTTAAACAATTATACTATTGTTTTCTATTTTGTGTTAATTGTAAGTGTGTAGAAATCTATTGTAGGTCTCTCAAAATGCCTGGAAATAGTCGATTGACAGGGAGTGAAGAAGAACGTGTTGTTTCAGGCATCGCAAAAGGTTTATCCCTCATAGATCTAGCCAAGGAGCTTGGAAGAGAACGAAGAACATTGTCCTTATTCGTTAACAATACAAAAAGCATCAAACTAAGGAAGAACAAAACAATAGAATTTAGTTTCTGCTCGTGATGTTAGAAAAGTTGGCCGTCAACATATCAAGCAGTCGGGTAGCAATAGTGCTGCTATATATGAAAAGATAGGAATACTTTACTTGTCGAGAAATGACACGCTGCAATGTCTTAAAAGAAATTGCAGAAAACATTAAGGCCACACCAAGACCTGCTTCAACCGAAACTCATGAGAGAAAACGTTTAGCTTGGGTTCAGAAATACATAAAAACTAGCTTTGAAAATGTTCTTTCCACAGCAAGAGCAACCTTTGATGGCTAAATGAGTTTTCTTAAGTTTGGAATTCTCTTGGATTCCCTACCCATACTCGATTCCGTCGTCAAGAGGGAGGTGTCATGATTGGGGTTGGAAAATTCTGCAATGAACTAATGTGATTATTTCTGGAAGTGTCAAACAAGCCAGTCTTATATTTTATTTTGAAATGAACATTTCTCACTATGGCTTGATGACACTTGAGTATTCTTAACCGCACATAAATTTTTATGCGCGAGAATTCATCATCTCATTTATCAAAGGCTACGATATACTAACTTAATTATTAGGCATTAGTTGTGTAAATATTATGGCCACCTTGTTCACCAAGTATACACTAAATTGACCAGCTCTGGTCAAGAATAAAGGGGAAAGCTTATAAAGGCGGTGTTCAATTTTTGTCGGAGGATGAAATTTGGAGAAAGATTTTGGAGGTTTACTATAGCATCACATCATCTCAAATCCGCCGATTTGCATCAACAGCTGACTAGATGCTATTCAAAGTGATTTTGATGCAGAGCAGATGTGTTGAAAAATAAAAAAAATTCTTTAAACAGAATAATGTGAACTTCGTTCTGGTTTTTGTTAATGTTGTTACTGGATATGTTCTTTATTTCATATAAATAGAAATATGAAGTTAGAATATATTTTTATTAGTGACAATAACCATATTTAGACACTTGCAATAAAGTGATACCCACTTAAAATCATCAGAAAATAGAAAAATTAGCACAACTTTTAAAATATTTGTTCAGATTTAACAAGACTCAGGGAGATAAGGCACCTTCTCATGCTGTTCCAGTCTAGCAAATTTCATTTCTCTGCGTTTCATAACAATTTGAAACTGAAAAAAAATATTGACCTGCAATAAAGTGATATGCAGGGATTGCTTCCATTTCTGTCAACGTATGAGATATAGTGAGACTAGAGCCGCTTTCAGGACAGCCAGTAAAAACTGTGAAACACTTGTAAAAATGCGAGAGAGTTGTATGCTCAGTCCGTTAAGTTCAAAGTAGGTGCGCAGTTGCTTTGTGCACACCAGTTTTGGCAAATAGCAAAAAGGGGTCTGAAGAGAAGTGTGTGCTCTATCCCAACCATCATCAATGAACCTGAGGTAATCTCGTAAGCCTCAGACAAAGACAAAATCTTTGCAAAGAACTTTGCAGCTAAGTCTACCCTATGCGACCAAAGCAGTCAACGCCTGTACCCCCTCCTGAATCAGAAAACACGCTATGGGACATACAAATATCTGTACGTGATGTTGCCAAAATAATCACAAACCTTGATACGAGTAAAACAAGCGGTCCTGATGGCATTCCAATCATAGTGTTGAAAAAGATTAAACCAGAACTAGTTCCCATACAGACAACACTGTTTAAGCTTTGTCTTAAAGAAAATTGCTTTCCAACACCCTGAAAAACCTCATCAGTATGCCTTATAGTTTAGAGTTCTGGTGATTGGCAATCTCCCTCTCAGTACAGATAAAGAAGTCTCCTGTCCGCCATGAGTTAATTGCTGGAATCTGTGTTAACTGGTAATAATAATCCAGCACCTCAGCAAAAATAACCTTCTAAGTGACATGCAATATGGTTTCCGTTCTACGAGATCTACATTAGATGTGCTAACAGTTATATCTTATAGGATTAGTCAATCTCTCAATGGAGGCTTCCTTTATATGACAATTGGCCCATCCTGGGCTCAGAAAAATTCCTTTAATTCCCTCTTCTCTGATCTTAACCACGTAGTACAAAGGGGGAAAAAGGTGGCTGGTTTCTTTTATTACATCATCAAAGCTCTGATCCCAACCTGGCATCAATAAAATTGAATGGTTAAATCTTGGGGACGCTCCATGTTTTGACAAGCTGTTTTACTCCTGATCTGAAATGGAACGCGTACATCCAATCTGTTGCGAAGGTCGCTGGAAAATGGTGGGGTACTTCTACCGCTCCATTAGATATGCAATTCTCTACCTATATAAAAGCCAGGTACGTCCAAGTATGGGGTACTGTTTCCAGATCTGGGAAGGCGCAACTAGATATTATCCTGTCTTGACAGAGTTCAAAATAAACTTCGTAAGCCAGTGGAGGATTCCTTTTTTTCCTGTAACCTCTTTCCCACAGAAGATGCGTTGCGAGCCTGTCTCTGCTCTATAGTTATTTTCATGGCAAGTGCTTGTCTAAGCTTAAATCTAGGGTCCTCCCTCACCAAAAGTTTCAGGAAAAAAACTCGTTTAGTTGAAACCAATGTCAATAATTCCCCCACTCTTTATTTGTGCCTTACCCTAAACGTAGATTTTATAAATAAAGCTTTTTTCTCAGAACTGCACGCCCGTGGAACTCTTTCCGTTTGCCTGTTTTCCAGCTAACTACAATTTAGTAGTTTTCAAGTTCAACGTAAGCAACTTCTTTGTGAACCGTCCCCTTAAGTATGTAATTCACCAAATTTTCACTAGTAAGATATTATTCCATTAACTACTGTACACGCAATAACCCTTATCCTCGAGTAGCCTCCGGGCGTTGATATGTATTGACCTCTATGTAAAAAAACAACATTAACAGCTTTGAATAAAATCATTAAAAATGCTGTGAATCCTAAATTTGAAATATTATCATATAATTAAACTAATACATGCAAGCTTTGCTACAACAAATTAAGGTTTAATATAAGATAATAATAGTAAGCTATGTTAGAATTAATTTATAGAGATATTGTAATTTTGGTAATAAAAAATATAATGATCTTATTTAAATGTTGCCACAGATCTGACAGTTATATCCGATACTATTTGAAGTTGAAAAATTGAAGCACGTTGTCAAAGCAAAAGAACAATTTCCGGCTGTCTATCATCTGCCGAAGCAATATTAAAACGCAAATGTCTTTTACGATAAAATGTCTATAATTTATGCTTGATATTTTACCCATATGTTGTATAAAAACTGAACAATGATCTTGTTAATTAAAAAATCATGTTCCTAAGATGTAAAACTATTTGTTAATAAACGTCTTTGCTTCGTGCTGAGGAGATTGTCCTATCGCTAAATCTTATAATAAATTAAACATTATATAATTCGCATGAATTAGATTTTTTCGGACACCGGTTCTTATCGTGAGTGTCATTTTCATAAGATTTCAGTTGATATAATCTTCAATGTTCTTCAGTTGTTTCTTCACAAACTCGGGAATGTTTTCTTCGAACTCAGAAATTTGGACGCAATTTCGAACGAATCTTTTTCTTTACTTTACAGGGGCAGCATTGCCGTGTTCGTTCAACCATTATTCCCGTAAGTTGTCAGGAAGTATATATTTTCTGGAAGAAGTATAATTCACTTATATTCGACAACCCATGTTTTAATACCCCCATGAAATCACAATGGTAATCAACTTGCCTCAGCCATATCATAGAATGAATTGGACTTATTTTTATAAATATTTTAGACAGCTGTGCGTATGTGTAAACAAAAAGAGGCTCTCCTGTGTCAGAGCTGGCTAATCCGAAAGTCAATTGCTTAAGAAATGAAGTGCGTCTGATAACAATCAATCAAAGGTTTATAAAGAAAGGTAATTTCTCGTATACATATTTGGATAGGTGTTTTGTGCGTGTTTTTCACGCGAAAAAAAAACATATTGCCACATTGGTGTAAAGCTACTCTATGTGATTGTGTCAAACAAGGCACTGTATAATTTGTTGAGCAGGTAGATTACAATTGACCACAGTTCCCGATGATTGTATAACAAAGGCCCACAGCCCACTTGGGAACGCTGGCCATGCAGTTATAATGATTGAAATCGCCCTAAACTCTAGAGCTAAAACCGAGGAGCCAGTGCTCAAAACAACGAGATATTATAAAAAGGCTGACAGGGAAGCCATCAGAGATCTTATCAGAGATGCCTTATGGGGAGATATTTTTCTCTTCCTGCTGAACAGTGTGCAACCGAGACCACTGAATTGTTCAAAACTGCAATCGAAGCGCATGCTCCCAGGCGGAAATTTTATAACAAGCCCCACTCTCCCACATGGTTTACTTCGACTTGCGAAACTGCCATTGCTCAAAGGGAGCAGGCATACCGCAGATTTAACCGACATAAGTCCAGTTCAAACAGACAGAAGTACATAGAAGCTAGAAGTAACGATAAAAAAGAAATAGCAACAGCTAAGAACAAATTTACGGCTACCACTAAAAAACGCATCGAAGCACAAAATCTAGGAACTCGTGACTTCTGGAAAATCTACAACAGTGTAGTAAATAATGGGCAATCAGCAATTCCTCCACTAACCAAAAACTACAAGGTTGTTTGCTATGCAACTGAGAAGGCTAACATGCTTGCGAGTCGGTTTGGCTCAAACTCCACACTGGACCCTACCAACCACCCCCTGCATGAATTTCCTATGCGGACAGACGCCACGCTAGACAATCTGAAAATAACCCCTGCTCAGGTGCATGCTATCCTAAAAAACCTTGACACTTCAAAAGCATGTGGACCCGATCTCATCCCAGCTGTGCTATACAAAAAGTGCTCAGCCGAAGTAGATCCAGTTCTCTCCAAACTCTACAACAAATGCCTTAATGAATCTTGCTTTCCGTGCTGTTAGAAACTGCTTCTGTGGCACCAGTATTCAAGAATTCTGGCGAAAGAACTTACCCATTAAACTATCGCCCCTTTTTGCCAAAATATTTGAGACCTTAATAAACCATGCTTTAGTCCATCACCTTAGAGATGCTAAACTTTTGACTGACCAACAATATGGATTTAGACAAGCCCGTTCCACAGCAGACATCCTAATTGTGATTCACTGGACAAAGCGGGGGACGGTAGAGCGGTAGCTCTCGATATATCTAAGGATTTTGAGAGGGTATGGCATGAGGGTCTCCTCAGGAAAATTAGATGATACTGTATCACTGGTCGAATACTTAACATGATTAGGTAAGAGAAAAATCCAGGTTTTCCTCGACGGTCGTACATCTAAACTATATGATATAAATGCGGGAGTGCCTCAAGGGTCTATCCCAGGACTGCTACTGTTCCTGATATTCATAAATGACCTCCCCGACAAAATTTCCTCTGAGATGGGTATATATGCTGATGACACCATACTCTATAAGAGGCACGAAATGAAAACAAATGAACACATAACAAAAGAAATGGCAGAAACACTAGAGGATGACCTCCAATCTGTAGTGGAATGGGGACAAAAATGGATGGTCACGTTAACTGCCGCCAAGACTAAACTAGTTTCATTCAATAATTACAAAAAACCTTCTCTACCACCTATAGCAATGCCCAACGACGCTTTATCTGAGAGTACATCTTTCAAACGTCTTGGCCTAACGTTCACAGGAAACATGAGTTGGAACAATTACATTGAAGGCATTGCCAGGGTCGCTGCAAGGAAGGTGGGCTCTCTCTACCGTGCTAGAAAACTACTTACACCCGAAAGTATCTTGTACCTCTATAAGTCGACCATTCGCCCATGTATGGAGTATTGCTGTCATATTTGGGCTGGTGCATCTGCTACTAGTATCTCGCTCCTTGAAAAGGTTCAAAAGAGAGTCGCCAATCTGATAGGCCCTGAACTGGCATCTAAGCTTCAGACTCTGTCCCATTGACGAAACGTTGCATCCCTCTGCCTGTTCTACAAGGATTTTAATGGTAAATGCTCTGACGAACTGTAAGAAAATTGCGAATCCACGACGTGAACACCCCCGAGAAACCCGACAGGCAGCAAAATCCCACCCCAAACTGTAGAGATCCCTAGATTTAAAATATATTTCTACTCCAGTATTTTCTTCCCCAGAACCGCTCGCTTTGGAATTCCATTCCAGGTCCCTGCTTCCCCAACTGTACTGACGTGCAGAAGTTCAAGTGCAACGTGAACCGACATCTTGCTGCCCAAATCCCTAGATAGTATCCAGTAGTTGTTGCCCCCTGATAGTAGCCCCGACACCAAAGTGGCAATGTGCCTTGTTTGGGGTAAAAATGTAATTTAAAAAAATCAAATTATTTAAAACTACAATAGATTAGTATATTCATTAGGGCAAGAATCAGAAGGGGAAGTTTTTGGTTTAGGAGGTTGTGTAATCAAGCTGTCCCAATCTATCGACCTCAACAATAGCACGGCGGCATTAAGCTACTTTTCCGGTTAGTGAAAGTATGGACGTCGAGGAAGAATGTCAGAATAAAATCATATTGGGCTACATTGTTTTTTTTTTTCTAATTTATATACACTCATACGAAGATAAAAAAATACATCAAATGTGGATTAGAGTTTAAAATATATTGATCTAGTTGGTTATCTCATTACGTTGTACACGTTGTACAGTATTTTATAACGAAATCGACTGACTATTAAATCGTAAAAGATATCAGCAAAGCATTATCTTATAATGATAGATGAGATAAATATGCTTATAATGTGTAATATTCTACGTTGTATTTGATCTGACGTCGTTATATAACAGCATACAAACTCATTTAGTTCAACTAACCAATCAAATACTTAGATGCCTCTTTAAACTGGAACTCTATTTTCTCGGCGTTCAGTCGGTGACCCTCATCCATCACGTAAAGGGTCAACGCATTCCCCTAAAGATATTTAAAAACGTATGCTAACACCATCATTCACCTTCTGTAAAATTGTTACCAATCTCAATTTCTTCAGAGACGTCATCAAATCTCGCTCGCCGATAAACCACCTCAACATCACTGCTGATCTCCGCTGCTATAACGGCTGAAATAGCTTAATAGTAGACAAAAAGTCGACCAATGTTCCAATTTTCTTACGCCTCGCTTCTTCGATATAATCTCTTTCTTTCTACACAGCGAACTGTCTCGTGTATGGGATATCTTTTCTCACACAAGGACAAACCATCTTGTTTATACTGGCACCCGAACCAGGCAATGCCGAAATTTGCATTAATCTTATTTGCATCTTATTTTTTGTCAGCCAAGGTCGAGGTCTGAAGACCAGTGTGTCTCCAGAATAAACACACGCTTACCGTAGGCGCTTAGTGCCGTGTCTCTTTTCACCATTATCACAAGTTCATATTTTGTATTTCAGTTATATTTTTATTAAATTAATAAGAACATTTTTCCTGTAAAAACATCGTTTTCAAATACACCTCCTGTTGCTCGCTTTGCATTCTGTTGGTTATATTATCCTCCAGCAGTAGGATCCTCTTGGAGAACGATATGTATACGTATGATGTTATTGATGGTTTCTAATGTTTTTATTCATTAAGTAAAAAATAAGTGTTATTGCAGAAACCCGATCTAGGTTAATAATTCTAAAGTCACATTATTTTCGATTTTGTCTTTATCACAATTTTTTGCATACGTACATTTTGTTTGTTTTTCTTGTTTGTTTTTTTCTTATGTTTACATTATAGAACACGTTTCAAAACCCCTTAATGATAGTTAGAGCATGACAAACAGAAAATACGTAAACAGACGAACATCGAAAAGTTTCTATACATGTTTACACTGACTCTCCTTCTTCCCATTTAGAATACTATAAAGTAACAAAGCAGTTTCTAGCGTTGATATTTTACATAATTTAACTATTTTCTGCTTCAAATATTGATATAGTTAATACATAGCAGTATTAAAGCAGGATGCGGCCATAGAAATATGAGAATTTGTTTGACGTAAAGATCAGCTAGAATTTCTGCAATTTGTCTTAAGTATGATGCTAATAAGAACATCTAATGCCGTGTTTCACACCTGTATGTATTTATAGTAACAGAGAAACCCGACGTTGCTGTGGATTATATGAGAATCAACTTAGATCTTTACCTCCAATATTTTATTTTCATCGACATCGTGAAATCGCCTATTTATCAAAAGAATTGATTGACTGCTACTTTTTACAGCAAACTGTTGCGGACGCTTTACATTTGTAACGATCCTCCGATACATTCTTTGATATTCTTCAATTAGTGAACTTATTTATGCATAAACATAGGTTTCTCTCTCGTGAATATTCCTGAAAGAATTGTATAATTAACATGACACATTTCTTGGGAAATAGTTGAATTATTCTCGCATGTTACCATTGCTCCGCTTCTCCTCTGCAAATTTCCATCCACTTTGGGTATTATGCAATTTTGAACGTTTGCATGTACACCTCATTCGCATGGACGTCTTTCTTATATAAGCCCAAAAAGAAAAGCTATTGCTATGAACCATGATCGAATTAAAGAAGTGTCGAAGAGTTATTCTGATATAAAATTTCTATCAGATTGTAAACAGAGTATACAGGAATAAATAATATCTGTAGTAAATTAGAGACAGATTTATACCTCTGACATCACTAAAACACAAGCTGAAACAATGGATTATTTGCCAAATTTTTTTTTTTTTGTTAAATTAAATTTGAAAAATACTGCATGGTGACAATACCAAGGTTCAGAATTCTACATAAACCACCGTAATATATGTTGAACCCATTTCTATACAAATTGAAAAAAATGAAATGCAGCTTGGTGTTGATGTCGAAGCAATGCAAAAAGCAAACAAAAATACAAAACCAAATTGTAATCTCCGTAATTTGGATGAACAAACACATGAACACATATACCTACAAATAATGTTCGTTGCTGATGTTGTTGAAAATATTTTCTGAGATGACGATCGCAAAGAACCAGCATTGAATGTCCCGACTAAGGCGACAGACAATGCAGGGTGAGTAATCAGCTTTTGTCGTTGGATAAGAAGAAGAGCACTGTGCGGACAGCATACATTCAGTAATTTCATAGTCTGCTTCATCTGAATTATCGTAAACTTTCGCAGACGTTTTCAACCTTTCCCAGAAAACCAGAGGTTTTCTTGCTAACAAAGGAATACACACCAGCAACCATCACATCTGCGTTTCAAAATACATTGCTTTTATACTCAAGCAACCTATTATGGTTTGTTTCAAATCTTCTGCTAACATTCCCTTATTTAAAAAGTTTTTATTCTAAAATATTTATGCCTCACAAATTTTCTTTTGATGGAACAATGAAATACGAGAACAATAGACGATAGAGATACTAATATTTTGACCATCACTCATCGTTCACTGGTACTTTTTATATCGATAAAACAAATACAGCTCTCATACACACGTTAGAAAATAAGTAAGACTCCCTCTTATCTTAAGTGTCAGATAAATTGCGTTTTTTCATCCTTGAATGTTTGTAGTGCTGTTACCCAAGAATTCCTTGAGGTTCTAGCCTCTTTCTATTTAATATCCATACATGCGGAAGTTATATAGAAAGGCGCTGCTATTTACAAGTGACGTCAAATTAGTTGAACGATAAAGGAAAACTGATACTCTTAAGCATAAACAGTAACGGACCTAGCAATGGCACATTGGACTTCGAAATTTATGTCGATACATGCTGCTAAATTGCAATTAGTCTTCCTTTCGAACAATTTCTTAAATTTTGCGATGACATTGTGATGACTGTCTAAAGTAATTTTTGGTCGACTCATTCTTTACACTATCTTAACATTGCATTATGATGCAAACATGACTCCTGTATGTTTTCTCGCCAAACCACACTTAAAGTATAGTTGCAACACGTTTATACCTATTATATAATAGCCAAAGTCTGAAGAGTTCAGACTGACTCTTGTTATGGTGTACGGTCTATCGGTTCTGTTTTACTTAAGAAACTAACCTGTGTTTCTCTTGAGCGTCGATCATTACGCGGTGATCTAATTTTAGCTTTACATGTTCTCAATTGCTCGTGAATATATACCTTGGGATTATTAATTATATTTAGGGAGATCTACAGGTGGCAACTATAAAAAAGTTAATTCACCACCGATTCTGATTGAACAGAAATAGGGTAGCTGGCTCGATGTAAATATTAAATAGATTCCCAAGACGGTAATGCATACGCCAACAAAAATACACGTTTATATGAACAAATATAATGCTATTGTAATCATTTTCCATGAAGATTTCTATCAGCATATACTTAAATAGTAGCTTAAATACGCTGGTGTTATTTGTTTTAAATCAATTTAATCGAATGTGTACTGTTATATTTGTGACAATATTAATTTTGTGGAAAATAGAAACAAAATTGACGATTAAGTAAACACATTTTATTTTCCCAGATTTGACTTCCTACTTTCAGATATGGACAAATCATAAGCACTTCGTATAATATGCCTAAGTCTGCTAGAACTGATTGAGCCAGTGGACTACAGTTTTACAGACGGATTTATAATACAGACACCCAGAATACATTTTTTATGATCATTACGTTAATTAATCCAATCAGAATGTGTAAGCCGCAGGAATATAAAGTCAATATCAAATCGATATATATATATATATATATATATATATATATATATATATATATTGTATATAGCTCAATATAATATCGTGACTATTGATGGCCACGCAAAATCATGTAACTTGCCAAACTTCAATAAAGATACTATGGGACTGGATTACAAATAAAATCACTTGAGGGATTTGCCTATTTGATATATGTCTTATGCTTGAACAAAATAGTTTCTTAAAAATACATGATATCTAATGTGTATTACGTAGGTTTTATCGGGTTTCTTATGATTAAAAGGCAGGTTTTCATATTATGTTACAATCACTTTTTCACAATATATTTTAGAATTGTAAAAAATATTTCTCTTATACCAAAAGAATAAACATTAGACAGTCTATAGACGGTGAAAAACAAACTCGCAACTAGTATTTGCTTACGATGTATACTTTAATCACGATATGTCGTATACAACGCAAACACGTGATTGACACATGAAATTCATCTCATTGTAAAACACGTTTAACTCCACACCGTGTGCAATATTGTTATCGAGTCTTATACTTGGCGACTATGTAGACTTGCGACTGCTTTTTCCGGAGATTTTTCTGAACGATACTAGTCCGTAATTTTATACACACATATTTTTAAATATGGCAGCGGGTTGTTCTATATATTACCAACATTTTAACGTCAAGAAACTACCTACAGATGTCACTCCACGCCCGCCACAGTAGGGTGTCGACTCATTTTATTCCGATCATGGAATAATCTAGTAGACTCATTTATAGAAAGAGAAAGTATTTCTGGTATTAAATTATTATTATGTTTTATGAATGTAATCCTTTCTTTTACAGTATATAAATTCTGGTTTACGTTTCTAATGTCAAAACCGGAGCATGATCAGAACAATTCTAAGAAAGATAGATGTCTATATATTTCTCGACAATACTAGTGTTATTTAAATTGAAATGAACAAGTAGATTTGTCTTTCAGACTTTCATGGACAATATGTTTGGTCTGAAATGATCTTGTCAAATGCCATTTGTTCCTGAATAGATATTTTTGGCAAAACGTCAAATAACATCTACGTCATACTAACTTTGATTTTAATATTGTTTGTCTTGTAACATTTAGTTGGGTGAGTTTAGAGTGGTTTATTTCTGATTGCAAATTTGTTTGTGAACTCGGAAAAGAGATTTTCTGGAATATATTTGTCTCTATATTAATTTATGTTAATGTTATTTTTATTCCTCTTGGGTTCTTTTTTAACTGCTTTTTTTGTGAATGCATCGTAATGATAAAGTTTATATGAATTAGAGAAAAATAAGTAATATTTTAACATATGTTGGTTTTTCAGGTTTACTACACATTATTCTATATTCATTTTAAATAGCTTTTCAAAGTAAATTATAAAGTATTTGTCAAATTCTATAATTTGTTATGAGAGAATTAGGCAATATTGTACTCCATGTCTATTGTTGATGAATCAAAAATCTTATGTTGCTGATAAACTATATGCACAAAATCTAGTTAGGATTGCACACTAATATATTTATTTGTCTGGGGATGTTCTTAGAGAGTTATTGTATTGGCAATTGAGAAGACCTGATTCAACATCAACATCGCGATTTTGACCAACATGTTTATAAAAAATCAAAGGCATGATACATTATACAATGAAACATCTAACACCACCGTATTTAATATGGCTTCATTGTTAAAAAAACATTAAACGTCGATAAGATTTCATTTCATTTTTTAAAGTGTTTTTCAAAATATATATTAGCTAATGTTATAATTAATTATTTTGAAATTTTAAAATATCTTCAAATATAAAAGTTCCTCTAGCAACACATTTTGTATGCCAAAGAAATGTATGTAATGCTAAATAAGTGCAATAACATTCCTGATAGTTGTGCACGGTATAAATGTGCTATTTATATATATATATAAAACCACACGGAATATATTAATTATGCTTTTTATAATTAATGCCTAATTTGCATAGAATATGTAAATGGCTTATTTTTCACAAGTAGTTATAATAGCACTTGTAAGTCTCTATAAAAAGTCATGTCTATGTGCTATGTTTGTGAGTTTACATATAAAAAGTGATTAGAGAACCTACATGACTTAAAAAGCCAATTCTTATATAAAATTGACCAGAAAGAAATCAACATGCTTTCAAAATTCTATTTGGCTACTTTGAAGAACTCATCTTTTTAACAGATCTTCACAATTTTTATTACCTCCCCCGTACTTTTATTCTTAAAGCTGGCTAATAATTTTTCCTTGTCAGTGTTTATCTTAGCCATACACAGCGCGACAATTGCGATTCAGTCCCGTTCCCCGATAATATACAATTAATTATTTCCCCAAAAACCTTGCAACCACAAAATCTCCCGACATTAATCACTTTTCTTTTGCTGGCTATTGGCGTAAGATCGTCTAATACTATCTTCATCGTGATATCAGTGCCAAAATTAAAACTTTAACCTAAAACCATTGTCTTTTTACTTTTCAAGCAATACCTGTCTACGCTATATTGTATTTGCTTTGAACTTACTATATATATACGAATCGGACATATATATATATATATATATATATATATATATATATATATATATATATATATATATATACTATGCCCTACAGCTTTATATATATATATATATATATATATATATATATATTTCGCACATTACTTTTCGCAGACTGTGAAACTTAATCTCCATGCTAACCAGACAAATTGTTACTAGTCTATATAAAAACATTTTTCTAACGGTTTTTTTTCTTTGAAAAAATAAATATTCTTAGAAACTCCATGTAATAAAATATGAATTGTGTTATTTTTATCCCCAGTTCGAAGAATATTTTCTGTTCCATATTTATGTGTGTATTTAAATTTTCTGTTCCATATTTATGTGTGTGTTTTTATTATAAATAACGAAGACAGACCAATGAATTTACTTGGGATATAAATAAATTTACACAAGACAGAGAACAAAATGTTTGCGTATCAAGCTGCTTCTACAATTAACAAGGAATTACATAAAAATAAAAAAAATAAATATTTTAAGTTACATTAAATGTATACAAAGATATCTGAGTAACTTGTCTCGCTGACAACATCGACATTGCTGGAAAAGGAATATTTGTTTAAAAATAGTGTTGCTTGTTATGAATGCACACACAATTAAACGTCATGGAGGATTTTTATAACTGATCGTTATCGATAAGTAAACTCCTACTAAAAGAACATAATTAAATTTTCACACTATAGTAAACAACCTATAATAATTAATACATAGACTCAGTTAATGAATTACATAATAAAAATACATATTTCAGTTACTCATAAACATTTGGATAATAACGCCATATTTATTCTAAAAAGAATATAAATTACATCATATTTTTTCAAATATGCTACAAGGTGTTATGCAAAGCTTTCTCTCTTTACAACGCTAACTGTTTTTGTTTTTAATTCTTAAAGTATATATTCAAATATTTCAACGACGTTTTTCTCTTTGGAAATAGAACAACGTTATGCTTTTACAACAAATATATTTTCAAATATTCTTCTGGTATTTACTTTTCTTTCAATTTATTTTTCCAGAAAAAAACTTATGTAATGTTATGCCCTTTTAGGCTGTGATCATAGCGTAGTATCTGTTAACTGTGGCAAGCGGGGTCAAGGGCCAAAACATTATTATTATTGTAATTGTATTCTTGTTAATTGATTTGAGCGACGGATGGTCGCTGGATCAGTTATTATGATTAGAAGAATAAACAATTAAATTGCGGAAGAGATGATTGACATGTGAATCGCAAAAGGAATGTGAAAATAGAAAATATATGTAAATATTATTTGGGGGTTTTGAATAAACAAATAACTAGTTGTGGATTAGGTTGGTCTGAGACACGCAATTAGGTGATGTAAGAGAACACGTGATGTAGTTAGTTTTGGAGAGATTCAGAGAGTTGAGGATTGGCCACCAGAGCAGACAGACGTCTAGACAGGGGTGGACAGACAGCTAGGGACCGAGCTGTAAGAATAGAGATGTAGACGAACTGCAGATCCTGTGAAAACCCATTTGAGAAAACTGTAATAAATTTATATTATAAAAATATAAACGGTCGTTTTAATGGTTTCACAAGTAAGAACATATGTCTCAATTGGTTGGTGCTGATCGCGTCATGGCTCGTCACAGAGCAGCAGGAAGTTAAAAGAACTCTTCAAGAAAAAAACAATTATGAAGCATATATCATTCTTCTTACATATGAACCGTAAAAATATCCCGTGTGATAAGTCTGATACAACATGACTCAGTTTAGACGTCAATATCATATACTCCTAGCTAAACAACATACATACGATTTATACGTTTATTATCTGTCTGTTAAAAGAACAATATCTTACATCTACTGGATAACACATGACACATTTTAATAAATCATCCACTCCAATATAACATAATATGCAACATTCGCACTCATTCGGTAAAACTTACAATAAAAAGGAAAAGTTGATTGCCACATAACTTTGTTTTTCAATTCATCTCTCTGTCTCCTCGGAATACCATTTCTATAATACTCATCATTTTTTTTTCTTTTTTTTTACTCATGTTCACCCTTTACAAAGCATATCACTACTTGAACGCAAGGGGCTACTATTTCGGACCATGTCCAGGAAAGATTAACAAAATATTTGTTTATGTTACATTAAAACTACTGCATATCAGTACAGCCAGGGAAATAGGCAGCAGGGAGGGGATTCCAAATCTAGCTGTTCGAGGGAAGAAACTATTAGAATAGAAAGCTTTCTGGCATTTAGGGACAACAACAGTGAAGGGGTTAGATCTTGTTGCTAAACGGATTTGTCGGGGACATGTACGTCAAGGGGGTACAAGTGAAACGAGTTCATCAGAACACATTCTATAAAAATATTTGTAAAACAGGCACAATGATGCAACATTGCGGCGATGAGACAGGGGCTAGAGCTTAGTAGATAAAGTAGAACCGATTAAATTACAACTCTTTTTTTAACTTCATCTAAGAGGGGGAGAATCGTGATAGATGTACCAGCCCAGATGGTTCAACTATACTCCATGCATGGCTGAATGGTGGCCTTGTAAAGGTAAAGGATACTCTCAGGCGTGAGTAGTCTCCTTGCTGGATAGAGGGAACCCACCTTTTTTGCAGCAACCTTTGGAATCTCCTCTATGTATTTATTCAAGTGTATATTGTCCGCAAATGTTAGGCCGAGGAGTTTGAAGGTAGAATTCTCAGGTAGGGTGTCATTTGTCCTGGATATAGAGGGTTAGAGAGGCGTCTTGTAATTGTTAACGGAGAGCAGCTTAATTTTAGTTGCATTAAATGTTATCATGGATTTGCGGCCCCATTTCCCCTACAGTCTGACGGCCATTTTCTAACAATTTTGCCATCGACTTTGATTTATGTACATCCGTTCTTTCCTGATGCATATTATAGAGCGGTGTATCATCAGCAAATATATCCATCTCGGACACAATATTATCAGGGAGGGCGTTTATGAATACCTATATCTATCTATATATCTATAAAAGTGAACGTGTCTGGGTATATGTGTATCTGTTTGTCTTTGTGTCTGGGTACATTTCTCTACGCAATAACTCTGCCAATTTTTAGTTTACAGACTCGAAATTAGATACACCGGTTACGGAGATTTGGGAAAATCGATGTGATCGGTTTTGGGCCAGAAAATTGGCGATTTGATCTTTGAGAACTATACCAAAATCCTCCGACAATTTTGGGTCTACGCATTTGACATTTTAGCTATAGGTTCCTTGGACAAGAATCTAACTTAATAACTTGATTTTAGGCCAAAATAATAAATTTTAAAGGGGGCATAATAGCGACCAAAGTTTAAAAAAATTGACCTCTGCGGTCTCTTTCAAATTACTCAGACAATTTCTGGTCTAAACATTTGAAAATTTACATAAAGAGTATTCAGCGATAGGGCAACCTTTTTCATAAGTTTGGGTCGAAAATATTTAGGTACCAATATATAAATATATGTACGTGTGTCTGTTTGCATGTCTGCCTTAAACTTTCAATAGAGACGACGGATTTTACCAAGATCAGTATCGTTTTAAAGTTCGATCTTTCATACGACAAATATCGAAAATATTAAATATTTTTTTAAGTTATCCTCTCTTTTAGATTGTCTAGCCTTAATTTAAAAAAATGTCTCTTCCGGTTTGGCGGTGGTCGTGACAGCACAAACATTAGTTTTTACCCCGTCTTTTTCCTCCTTTGTTTTACGGGTTCGAGCCTGCCTTCCTACTACCACTTTTTTTTTTTTTTGCTCAACATACACATCCAAACACCCGGGCAACGCCGGACGCCCATGCTAGTATGTATATAAAAGTGAACGTGTCTGTGTTTCCGTCTGTCTGTGTATCTGTCTCTCTGTGTGTCTGTTTGTGTACATTTCCCTACGCAATGACTCTGTCAATTTTACGTCTACGGACTCGAAATTTGATATACTGGGTACTGAGGTTTGGAACAAATCTATGTAATCTGTTTTGAGCCAAAATTTGGCTATTAAGGGGTCAAAGTTCGACGATTTGATCTTTGAGAACTCTTCCGACAAACTCCTCCGATAATTTTGGGTCTAAACACTTGAAATTTTAGATATAGGTTCCTTGTACATGGATCTGACTTAATAAATTGATTTCAGCACAAAACAATACATTTTAAGGGTCATAATAGGGGTGAAATTAAAAAGAATGACCGCATTTTTTATTGTTTTTGCTCAACATACACATCCTAACACCCGAGCAACGCCGGGTACCCATGCTAGTATATCTATAAAAGTGAACGTGTCTGTGTATCTGTATCTGCGTGTCTGTCTGTGTGTGTACATTTTCCTTCGCAATAACTTTGTCAATTTTTAGGCTACAGACTCGAAATTTGATATACAGGGTACTGAGATTTGGGAAAATATTTGTAATCCGTTTTCGGCCAGAGATGTGTCAGTTAAGAGGTCAAAGTTTAATGATTTGACCTTTGAGAACTCTACCAAACTCCTCCGCCAATTTTGGGTATAAACAATTGAAATTTTAGATATGTATTCCTTAGACATGGATCTAACTTAATAAATTGATTTGAGGCCCCCAAAATAAATATTCAGGGATCATAATAGGGGTCAAATATAAAAAAAAGAAATTGACCTGTGCGATCTCTACCAAATTACTCAGACAATTTCTGGTCGAAACATTTGAAAATTTACATAAAGTTTATTCAGAGATAGGGCAATTTTACATAAACAGTAATCAGAGATAGGGCAATTTTACATAAAGAGTAATTAGAGATAGGGCAATCGGTTTGGATCGAATATTTTTGGTTACCAATATATAAATGTATGTACGTATGTATGTTTTTTTATGTCTGCCTAAAACTTTTGACAGAGGCAACGGATTTTACCAAGATCATTACTGTTTGTAAGTTCGACCATTCAGAGGACAAATATCGAAAAATCTGCTAAAAACATTAACATCCTGGGGACTTCTCAACAGGAGGTTGCTTTTTTCGCCGATATTTTTGAAAGTCATACTCTCCTTTCGATTGTCTAGCCTTAGTTTAAGCGTGTCACTTCCTGTTTGGTGGTGGTCGTAATTGCAAAAACGTCCGTTTTATTTTCACGTTCTTTTCCTCCTTCGCGGTGCAGGTTCGAGCCTGCTTTCCTACTGTCATTTTTTTTTTTTTTTTGCTCAACATACACATCCAAACACCCGGGCAAGGCCGGGCTGAAATGCTAGTCTGTCTATCTATCCATCTATCTATCTATCTATCTATCTCTCTATCTATCTAGAAAAATGAACGTGCCTGTGTGTCTATGTGTCTTTCTGTGTGTCTGTGTACATTTCCCTACGTAATAACTCTGTCAATTTTTAGTTTACAGACTCGAAATTTGATATACAGCCTACTGAGATTTGGGAAAATCGATGTGATTAATTTTCGGCCAGAAATTTCGCTGTTAAGGGGTCAAACTTCAACGATTTGACATTTGAGAACTCTACCAAACTACTCAGACAATTTTGGGTTAAACAGTTGAAATTTTAGACATACGTTCCTTGGACATATCTCTAACTTAATTACTTGATTTGAGCCCAAAACAATAAATGTTAAGGGGTCAAAAAAGGAGTCAAATTTTAAAAAAATTGACCTCTGCGGTCTCTTCCAAATTACTCAAACCATTTCTGGTCTAAATATTTGAAATTTTACATAAATGGTATTCAGAGATAGGGCAAGCTTTTTCATCAGTTTGGTTCGAAAATGTTTAGTTACTATATATAAATGTATGTATGTATGTATGTATGTATGTATGCATGTATGTATGTTTGCATGTCTGCCTAAAACTTTCAACGGAGGCGACGGATTTTACCAAGATCAGTATCGTTTTAAAGTTCGACCGTTCATACGACAAATAAGTTTTGAAAGTTATCCTCTCCTTTAGATTGTGTAGCCTTAATTTTAAAGAATGTCGCTTCCGGTTTGGCGGTGGCCATAAAAGCATTGACGTCAGATTTTTACCCAGTTCTTTTCCTCCTTCGCGGTACGGGTTCGAGCTTGCCTTCCTACTACCACTTCTATTTTTTTTAAATGTCTTTTTTGTTCAACAGACACATCCAAACACCCGGGTAACGCTAGGCTGAAATGCTAGCCAGGAAAAAAAATGGTCTGAAGATCCACCCCTTACCCTTCCAGTAATTTATATTACTAAATTACGTAATGAACCTTTTACTTTGGTTGAATCAGGTTTTTTCTTTTGCTATTTCTGTCCATTTTTATGTAAAAAGAAATTATGTCTGTGCATGTGAGATGTCCCTATAGGTTCCGAACCTACTGTACAGGGTTTTTTTTCTGAAAATTCACACAAATTTACTTTATATTTGAGGCAGTGGTCGAAAAGCCCGGCATATGAAATCAATAATAAGTTCTTTGATATGGCAGTGGGGCATTCAAAATGAATGTTTCTGTTAAAAGGAACATTGAACTATAATACTTAACTTTTTTCAGTTTAATTTTAATTTAACAAACTATCCCTGCCTGAGTAGAAGGCCAGGAATGTAAGTCAACAGTAGGATTTTTATATAAAAGAAGTTCGTTTGAATTTAATGATTTCGTGTAGAGCACAACTGAATCATTATCATTAACTTGTACATTTTCAGCATTAATTGGAGCCATTTTATATAAAACATAATTGTAATATAAACTGTAGATTCTCTACAGTGAAATGTAGAAAACAATGTATTATGGACTAGGTTACTGCGTGTGAAGCTTCACCGCGATTGTACTAAACTGTAACAAGTACTCAATATCAATCAATCAATCAATCAATCAATATATATATATATATGTGTGTGTGTGTAAATGTTCTCCAGAATAAAACTTCACTGAAAAACATTATATAAAAATATATCTGAAGAGAGATGTACAAAGCTTAAAACGCGTTATAAAAACATTTGAAAACAAAAAATGATAAAAGGTTGAACCCCCTACAATTGATGGCTACACTCTTTTAAATATACATTTTTTCTCTCGTTGGAACAATACAACCATCACTTTAAATATATATATATATATATATATATATATATATATATATATATATATATCCATTGAACATCCATATGTACTTTTAAGCTGCATTTGATCATTTAATTCTGGTAATCGATTGTGGTGTTCGCTTAGTAATGTAGCTATTTGAAGGAGCAAATATATCATACAAATAGATACAGACATAAATGTGGATATGAGTACATTATAAATTTTATTCATAGAATCTTAGCAATTCCTGTAAACATATTTTAAATGTTTTAAAAGATTAATATCATTTTAGACCTTTATGGACCCGGTTATGAAATCCCTTCTTCTTTATTTGGATGTATAATGGACTATGAAAATAATAACATATACAATAATTTATTACGTAATGAAAATTTAATTTAAAAATAATAATGATAATAATAATCATATTAATAATATAATACTAATGATGATAATAATAATAATAATAATAATAATAATAATAATAATAATAATAATAATAATAATAATAATAATATTTATATTAATAAATAATAATTATATAATAATTTTGGAAAAATATGCGTATTAAATTGCTAAGTAAATATTTAAAATTTATAATTAAAATCATCATAGAGATATTTACATAAAGAATTTAACCTAAAATCGGCCGAAGTTTTATAAGTTCATATAAATTGTATAAACACATCAGTCCTATCAGCCTAGGGGCAGAAATTACAGTGTTGTACTGTAACGAAACGGCATTAGTTCATTTCTTTATTTAAATATACTATACTGATGCTTCATTTAACTGAAGGTTATTTAATAATATCCGTAGCAAATATAATCTTCATTCTAAATATCTTTTAGTTTATATAAATATAATAATAATATTAGAAAAGCATTGACACAAAAACATTTTCTCATTGCAAACTAATGGCTGTTTTTTTTGTTTTTGTTTTGTTTTATTTCAGGATTTATACTGGAACATTAAGGTTGCCTGGAATATTACCAGCAATAAATTTTATATGTTCATTTACGGCTAGTTAGTCAAATAACAGTATGAATATATGTTCAGATTATTTCTAAAATAAGCACATTTTAGTAATCGATAACTTTATCTTTATTTAATTTAGCTGCGTGATAATCACTCCGACCTGTTTGATAAGCCCTGTTGAAGTTGAGCAGTTTCATATTCGTTATATTTTAATTTGATATGAATATAAGTTTTTCTGATCTGATTGAAATTAATTTTGTGTTTTATTATTAGTAGAATTTAACGAATAAGTTTAACCAACTCTTATGTAGTGAATTATTTTTCTTATTCGGAATATGAATACCTAAATATCGAAATGTTAATTAAAATACCGTGCCATGTACAGAATTAAACAATCGTGTTGTATAAATTAAAGGGTATTGTTTTATATGCGATAGGTTTACATATTTTGTATAATAAGACAGACTTTTAATAAGTTTAATTTTTAGGTTGTAAAGTGTTATTATGTTTCCTTTATAATTTAAGAAATATCCAATTCATTTGTACAATACTTATTATTTCTGATCCAAACGACATAGAATAGCATATTTTACCCGAGAAACTCGTGTATGTCTCAAATGATATATTGGGTATATTAATGCAATGCAATACAGCACGTGAAGGATGCAGCAATAAACTATACATATGCAAATTAAGTGGATATTTCTGTGACTGTTGGAATGTTTAATAAAGTTATATATATATATATATATATACATATATATATATACATATATATATATATATATATATATATTTGAGATTGCTTGGTTGAGATTACTTTACTTGTAAATATTAAATATTTAATATTTATAATATATTTTAAGTTTACCATTTTGATTACCTTGGTAAACTTATTGTAATTTATATATATATATATATATATATATATATATATATATATATGTGTGTGTGTGTGCTTGTGTGTATGTGTGTGTGCGTGCGTTTAGTAATGTGATATATATACACACATATATATATGTGTGTGTGTTTAGTAATGTTATATATATATATATATATGTATAACAAAAAGCGGTTCAAAATAAATGTCTCTTAAAAAGCGTAGTTTATATAAACAATATTTGCGAAAAAAAAACCCCCGAATAACAAGAAATATTTCATAGGCATAACTTCCTTAGATTTCAAAACCCGATACTATGACCACAAAAGTACATTCAAAAATAAAAAAAACGTATAAAAACAACACTAGCGAATAAATACTGGGAACTCAAAGAAAGCGGACATTCACCGGTAGTCGAATGGAAAATAATGAGACAAGTTACCACATGCAGACATTTAGACGACCCATGTAAATTATGCCTCCATGAAAAATCTTCTATCCTGTACTTTAAAGAACCTCAAAATCTATTAAACTGTAGGCGAGAAATAGCAAACAACTGTGTTCACAAAATAAAACTTACTCTAGGATAGCGATACAAAATAGCTTTAAAACTAACAATAACAATAGAAAACAAACAAATAAATTAATTAAATAAACATGAATATACATAAACGATCACACATATATATATGTATATATATGTATATATATACATATATATGTATGTATATGTGTGTGCAAATAAATAAATTAAATAAACATGAATATACATAAACGATCACACACATATATGTATATGTATGTATATATATATATGTATATATATATACATATATATATATGCATGTATATGTGTGTGCATGTATGTGTGTACACATAGGTATATTTATATGTAAAAAAAAGGGAGAACGTCCACCTGAAACCACTAACCTAGTTCTAAAACATATCCTTTGTTTGATAAAATGCATGCCCATTGGCTGATAGGAAGGGGCGCAGTGGATACTAGAAATCTGATTGGCTAACTAGACATTCTCAATATATATAAAAACAAGAAGCAACCACAGAATTCGCGCATAAGCCTGACGAATCCTGTAGTTGGATGAAACGCAGAATATTCAGTGTAGCTTAACCGCCATATATATTTTATAAATTACTATGTATATATATATATATATATATATATATATATATATATATATAGTATATTTACTATCCTGTTCTTTAGCCGTTTGTATCGATACATATTATACTGTAATACAGGTATATAAATATTTCAGGCAATCATATCATGAATAAATATAATCTATTAGAGGAATGACGCGAAACTTTTAAAGTAAAAAAGATTAAGAGAAACCGAGACCAAAATTAATATCCTGAAAAGGAATTTACTGTTTGCCGACATTTGTATGCGGGAACCGTTTTTATAATATATTTGGACAGCTAGATTTTCCAGGCTGCTTTTGTTTGAAATGTCGTGATAACTACGTCTTGCAATTTATTTTTTTTTAAATTTATGAAATTAATAAACCCTATCGGATTTAAACATTTTTAAATCATGACATTAATAATATCCTATTGGATATGAAACAGTACATTTGAATTTACACGTCACGATTATTAAATTCCGTACATTGAAAAAAGCGGAGCGTGTCTTATAGGCGCATTCCGCCTAAGTGTAATGATCAAAAGTAGATGAAAAGCATGTTTAATGCGTCTTAAATTTTTTCTCAGGGGCTTTTAACATCGATTGATCGCTAGAGTATGCATAAGCAAAAACGGTCACATCAAAAGTTGCAATAAGATCTTACGCCTCTTTCAGCCACTTTCATAACGAAGAGACTTGATCTTTTTCAATTGATTTTTTTTTACATGGAACTGACCACTTAATAAGGCCCGGAAGCCACTCCGGGATAAGGGTTATTGCGTTCACAGTAATCGATGGGAAAGTATCGTAGTAATCATTTGTTGGAGACTTGATAAAGTGTGTTACTTAAGGGGGCGGTTCATCAGGAATTTGTTTATGTTGGACTTGAATGCATCCAAGTTGTAGTCAGGTGGAATCAGGAAGACGGAACAGAGTTCCAATGCACTTCTAAGAAGGAAGCTTTGTTCATGGAATCTACGTTTTTTGTTTTTGCACAGTTAAAGAGTGGGGAGAGATTTTGACAGTGGTTTCAGCTGGACGGGTGTTTATCGTGAAAGATCGGCGAGAGGGGACCAAGGATTAGAGCTCAGACGAGCACTTGCTATGGAAGTAACGATAAAACAGACACAGGCTCGCTACGTCTCTTCTGTGGGAGAGGAGTTGCAAGGAAGGGAAAAGGGCATCCCCCACCTAACCACGAAGTCTATTTTGTACTCTGCTAAGGCAGGATAGACTGTTTTTAACAGCTTCTGTCCAGATGTGGCAGCAGTACTCCATCCTTGGACATATTTGGCTTTTATATAGATAGAACATTGCATCAGCAATGATATATCTTCTGTAGCGGTAGAAGGATACCACCATTTTCCCAGCGACCCTAGCAATAGACTTGATGTACGTGTTCCATTTCAGATCAGGAGTAAAGGTCAAACCCAGAAGCCTATCAAAACATGGAGCCTCCCCAGGACGAGAACCATCCATTTCAACTTATACTAGGTTGGGATCAGAGGGTTTATGATGTACAGATAGGAGCTTCGTTTTAGATGCATTAGAAGAAACCAGCCACCTCTTCCTTTACTGTACTGTGCGCTCAATAGCAGAGGAGAGAGAATCAGAGATAACGTTGTCATTTTCAGCCTTTGATGCCATTGATGGCCGTGTCATAAGCATTGATATCAACAGATGATTTAAGTATGTGTTTTGGAAGATTATTGATGTAGATAAGAAAGAGAGTTGGCCCAGGATGAAGCCCTGAGGGACTCCAGCATTAATACTGAGGGCATCTGATTTCATCCCATACACCACTACTCTTATGAGCCTACTAGAGAGAAACGATTTAATAATTGAGAAAACATTTCCAGTTATATCGTAGCTGGAAATCTTATGAAGTAGGCCCTTTTGTCATACCTTATCGAAGGCCTATGATATGTCAAGAGCAATTGTCCTAGAAAGGAAGCCCTTGTCGAGAGATTCACTAATCCTCTGAGATATAACCGTTAGCACATCTGCTGTAGATCTCGCAGAACGGAAACCATATTGTATGTCACTACGAAGGTTATTTCTTCTGAGGTCGTTGACTACTTCTCTATTTAATATGGATTCCAGCAACTTACTCATGGCACACATTTCCTGTGTTTTATTGGTCTGTACTTGAGGGGAGATGACTTATCACCTGACTTCTTTAATACAGGGCATACTGATGAAGTTTTTCAGGGTGTGGGGAAGCACTTCTCCTTAAAGCAACGCTTAAACAGTTTTATTAGTATAGGGCAAGTTCTGGTCGAAGCTTTTTCAACACTATAATTGGAATGCCGTACGGGGCAGTTGCTTTACTGGAATCAAGGTTCTTGATTAGCTTGGCGACCTCACGCACTGATAGTTGTATTTTGCATAGCGTGTTGTCTGTTAGAGGAGGAAATACAGGTAGTTGATGACCTTCGTGTCATAGGGTAGAATTTGCTGCAATGATTTTGGCAAATAGTTTGGCTCTGTCTGATGCTGACGAGATGACCTCAGGTCCATTGATGGTGGTTGGGATTAAACACACGCTTCTGATCAGGGTCCTGCTTGTTATTTGCAAAAACTGGTGAGAACCAAGCCGCTGCTTAGCTACTTTGAATTTAACAAACTTAGCATATAACTCCCTGACATTAATTATTACTCTTTTACAGTGGTTGCTGGCAGTCCTGAAAGTAGCTTTAGTCTCAGTGCATCTATTACGTTGGTAGCTATAGAAAAAAATGATTTCTGTGCGCGATAGCAGCCGCATATTCTAGGGAGAACCATGCCTGGTTGTTAGGTTTTTGTTGGAATTTTTGGATGGTATGAATCGGTCTATGCCTACATTCGGTCAGATATCACACTATGCAGAACACATCCTTTTTAAAACATGGAATGCAGAGGTAGATCAGACATAAATGTACGAAAGCTATCCCACTCAGCTGTAGGCTATCAATATACTGTACGGTGGTGAGGTACGTCTGAAGACTTATTACATTTCATTATTTTCGTGAAGGTTATCTTACTGCACTTTAGTCATCTGCTCTATATTACTCTACAACATACTAATATACACACAAGCAACTTCTCCTACTATGACTCCCTCCCTGTGTAGAGTGTAAGACTGCACTTTCATGAGCAGTGCTCCTATGCCTATGGAACGCATTATACAGGGACTGTTCCACTGCATATACCATATTGTAGCCTTAAAACATAATGCTAAGAGATTATTGTCTGAAGCGCTACCTATATCATGATGGTTTATAATAATGATCAATTTAATTACTCATATATTATTTCCGTTTTATTGGTTGATATTTTTTCTTATTGTTTATTTTACTAGATTATCTGCTTTCATATTTATCCTTCGCTCAGTATTAGGGGCGCCGAAATTGATTATATGTAAGACTTGAGCTCCTCGTCCTCATAGGATTTTATAAAATTAAAGCAATATCTGTGTCACTAATCCTGTAACATTTTTTGACTCCTAATGGGGGTATGAGATGAATGAATTCGCCAATCATTTTTATAAGCACCGGCTGTGCTAAACAACCAATGAAAACGTTTCAAAATTATTATAAAAATTGTCGAATGGATTCAATCAGTTCGCCGTTAACTACGCCACGGATCGCATTTGATTCTTGGCTGCCATCTTGGTTACTGATCTGAACTACGCCTCCATCTTTGTTCAACACAATGTCTCTAAACTTATCAGGTTATGGGCCCAGCCATCGTCTTTTCTTTGATGGATCAGAATCTAAATTCGAACTGTGGCAGATAAAATTTCTGGGATATCCCAGGATTCGAAAACTACACAAAGTCATACAATCTCCAACAGAGAATCCAAACGACTCCGAATTACTCGAAAAGAACGCGACTGTTTTTGCAGAACTGATTCAATGTTTAGACAATAGAAGTCTGTTTCTGATTATAAGAGCCGCATTGGCTGATAGACGAAAAGCATTGAACATATTAAGAGAACATTATTTATCAAAAGGGAAACCGAAAATAATATACCTATATACAGAACTAACGTCTCTGAAACTTAACGAAGATGAAACGATCACCGACTATGTTATAAGGACAGAAACAATCGCCAATGCCTTAAAACTCTCAGGTGAAATAATAAGCGATAGCTTGTTGATATCAATGACCCTCAAGGGACTTCCAGCCGATGTTAACCCATTTACAACTGTTACAACTCAGAAAGGCAAACCCATAAATTTCAGCGAATTTAAAGTGGCATTGCGCAGTTACGAAGAGATACATCGTATGCTCGTGGACAATAATAACTCCAGCAATAAGTTAAAAAATGCTTCTCCAAATCAGATACCACCAAATTACGCACCTCACCGCAACGTATTCTCCAAAAGTAATTTTCGCAAGAAAAAGAATAAAATTATCTGCTATAATTGTGGGCGACCCAACCACAAAAGTTTCCAATGTCGATATAAACGCTCTAAAATTGACTCCGTAAAAAACGTTGAGAACTTTGAGGAAGAACATACATTTCTATTCACATGTAACTTTGACAATCCCGCAAATGGTAAAAACTCCTTGTAGACTGTTGTGCTAGAGCGCACGTTATCACCAAGGAATCTGATTTTATTAACTTGATTCAAACTTTAATCCTCAAAGTCATTTTGTCGAACTTGCCGACGGTAGTCAAATAAATGATATAGTCTTGAAAAGAGACGATGCTAAAATATCCCTAAAAAATAATAAAGACGAAATCCGTAACTGTATTCTAAAAATACTCTGTTCATACTTACATTTAAGCAAGACATATTTTCCGCGCAGGCTGCAATTAAACAAGGCGTGAATATACAGTTTGGCCAAAATAAATCAAAATTTATATAACCCAATGGAACTGTATTTGACATTAAAGAAAATGACCGACTATATTATTTAAAAAGTATGGTTCCCCCCCCCCCCAAAAAAAAAACTGTCTGTCACGACTTGGAAACCTGGCATAAAATTCTAGGACACTGCAATGCAGTTGATATTAAAAAATTACCAAATGTAGTCGAAGGCATGAAAATAATACCTTCAGACGATCTCCCAAATTGTGATGTGTGGGATATTGCCCCGTACGGTTCAGTAAAATGAATTCGCTCAGACAATGGGACTGAATTTACTAGAAAAGACTTTGAACTTCTATTAATTAACAACCGTATTAAACACGAAAAATCAGCGCCGTATTCCCCCTTCTAAAATGGCACCGCTAAAAGGGCATGGCGAACCCCTTTTGAGATGACTAGATGCCTACTTATCGAATCGAAATTAGCGCATAGTTTATGGAAGTACGCTTTAATGGCAGCAGCATATATCAGAAATAGATCGTTCATTAAGAGGCTAGGAAAAACGCCATATGAAGCGTTTTGCGGTGTAAAACTTAAAATGAACAGAATGCATCTTTTTTTTACATAGGCATCACCACATTATCAAGGCCAAGAGCCCACTCAAGGATAAGGGTTAAAGAGTGTACAGTAGAAATTGGGCAATATAGTAATCATTAGTAATGAAAATTTGGTAAATTTGATAACTTATATGGAACGGCTCATCAAGAACTTATTTACGTTAGACTTGAAGACAACCATATTGTAGTCAGCCGGAAAGCAGGAAAACGGAAGACAATTCCACAGGCGTGCAGTTCTAAGAAAGGAGCTTTGTTCATGGAATCTGCGTTTAGGTTTAGGCACAGATAAAGAGTGGGAGGAATTATTGATAGTGTTTACAGCTAGACGAGTGTTTCTTGTGAAAGTTTGGCGAGGGGGGACCATATATTGAAGCTCAGTAAAACACTCTCCATGAAAATAACGATACATCAGAGACAAACTCGCAACATCTCTTCTGTGAGATAGAGGTTGCAAGGAAGAGAAAAGGACATCTCCTACGAGGCTACGAAGTCTATTTTGAACTCTATCAAGGCAGGCCAAGTCCTTTCTAGCAGCTCCTGCCCAGATGTGGCAACAGTATTCCATCCTTGGACGTACCTGGCTCTTATATATAGAGAGAATAGCATCAGCAGTGAGATATCTACCGGATCGATAGAAAGATCCCACCATTTTTCCAGCGGTCTTGGCAACAGATTTGATGTACGTGTTCTATTTAAGATCAGGAGTAATGGTCAAGCCCAGAAGCTTGTCAAAACTTGAGGCCTCCTGAAGACGAGAGCCATTCATTTTAATTGATGCCAGATGTGGATCAGAATGTTGATGATGTAAAGAGAGAAGCTTGGTTTTAGATGCATTAAAAGTAACCAGCCACTCCTTACCCCATTGTACTACGTGCTCAAGATCAGAGGAGAGAGATTTTGAGAGAACTTGGTCGTTTACTGTCTTAGATGTGCTACCATAAATGATAGTGTCGTCAGCATAGATGTCTACAAATGATGTAAGGATGTGATTTGGACGACCATTAATGTAGATCAGGAAAAGAGTTGGGCCCAGGATGGACCCCAGAGGGACACCGTCATTAATACTGTGAGCTTCTGATTTTTGCCCCTCAACTACTACTCTTATGAACCTATCAGAAAGAAATGATTTAATAATTGAGAAAACATTTCCAGCAATACAATAGCTAGAGATCTTATGAAGTAAACCTTTATGCCATACCCTATCAAAGGCCTTAGATATGTCAAGAGCAATTGCCCTAGAAAGGTTGCCTCCGTCGAGAGATTTGCTAATCCTATGAGATATAACTGTAAGCACATCTGCTGTAGATCTAGCAGAACGGAAACCATATTGAGTGTCACTAAGAAGGTTATTTTTGTTGAGATGGTTGATTACTTCTGTATTTAACACAGATTCCAGCAACTTACTCATGACGCACAGGAGACTCATTGGCCTGTATTGAGAGGGGGATGAGCGATCACCTGAATTCTTAAATACAGGGCATACTGATGAAATTTTCCAGGGAGATGGGAAACTATTCTCCTTAAGACAACGTTTAAACAGTTTTGTAAGTATGGGTGCATCTATTTGGTTCTGATTGTTTTGCATTTATAGAAAACACCAGTAAATGCTTACGATAAAAGTAAAGTAAATAATTACGATAAAAACAGTCCGGCATATTTAATCTACTTCCCAAACCAAAATGCCAAAAAAAGTTTGGATGTTTAAAATGCAATGATACATTGAATTTAAAAATGGCGATCCAGTGGATGAAAAACGTGAATTATTGCCTAGCATCTTCATCGATCACAATGAAAATATTAATAACGACGACAATTACAGTAAAACTTCTGACGAAAATATTACCAGACACGTTGATACCCAATAAGGGAGCGAAAAAGGCCAGACTTCTTACACATTGAAAAGATAGAAGAATACGCCGTGGATTACTGTTATTCGTTGAACAGCGCACCGGAAAGTTATAATGAGACGATTAATTCACAAAACCATCAAGAATGGGAACAAGATATGGTATCCGAATTGAAAGCTTTATCTGAAAATAACACATACGAAATAGTGGCAAAACCAACAGATAAATATATAATTTCTTCACGCTGGGTTTTTTTCCAAAAAAATCACAGCTTCTGGCAGTGAAACTTCTAAAGCAAGATTTGTAGCGAAAGGTTTCTCACAAATTCCTAGAGTGGAATATTGTGCAACATTTTCACCAACGACAAATTTAACGACAATTAGAATTTACTTACAACTTACTGCTCAATACAATTTAAAAATACATCAAATGGATGTAAAAAATGCTTATTTAAATGCTCCGATTGTCTGTAAAATCTACATCAACCTCCAGAAGGATTTAAAATGAAAAATAAAAATTGGGTGTGGAATAAATATAATGTAAATCGTTATATGGACTAAGACAAAGTGCACACAATTGGAATTTAACATTCCATAATTATGTAATAGAACAGGATTTCAAACAATGTCCCGTAGACGCGTGCATGTATACCAAACATGTAGGTAATAATTTGTTGGTTTTGTTTTTTTTTGGTTGACGATATATTACTCGCCTCAAACTGTGACAACACTTTAAAAGATGTTAAAAATTAATTAAATAAAAAATTTTAAATCGCCGATCTTGGACGACTGTCATGGTTCCTTGGTATAAAATTTACCTGTGAAAATGAAACTATGACTATGAACCAATCACGATACATTGAAAAAATTCTACTCAAGTTCGGAATGTAAGATTGTAAGCCGCGTTCAACTCCCGTCGAAATAGACATGAATAAAAATATAGGGATCGAAATAAAATCCATAGATAATCAGATGTACAGGGCACTTGAAGGGAGCCTGACTGCAACAATTTCTGACATATGTTACACTCTAACAAAGCTATCTCAAAACTTCTCCAAACCGACAATTAAATACCTTAATCGTGCAAAATAAATCCGTCGTTACCTAAAAGGAACCAAAGAACAATCTTTAATATTTTTAAAAAAATCCTCTAAATTTAGAAGGTTTTTCGGATTCAGATTGGGGTAACTCTGAGGATAGAAAAAGTATAGCGGGGTATTGTTTTAGACTGTCAAAGACTGGACATATGATCTCTTGGAAAACTACAAAGCAACAAATTGTTGCCATTTCTACTTGTGAAGCAGAATATGTGGTTCTTACTCATTCCGTTCAGGGGACAATTTTTCTGAACAGCCTAAAATCTATTTCAAAACCAGATCTAAGTAAAACCCTATAGTAATTCATTGTGATAATCAGAGCAGTATCTTATTAGCAAATAATTGTATGATTCATCAAAGGTCGAAGCATATTGATATCAGATAGCATTTTATGAAGGATGAAATCAGGAAAAATCTATTCCTCTTACGTCTGAATATAATATAGCCAATATTTTCACTAAACCTATAAAAAGAATGAAATGAAGACATTTTATAACTGAACTTTTTGGAATCTAATCTCTTCTTCTTCTCTTCTTCTTCTCTTCTCTTCTTCTCTTCTCTTCTCTTCTTTCTTTCTTTCTATCTATCTTCTTCTTCTATTCTATCTTCTTCTATCTTATTCTTCTATCTATATAAATAAAATGAACTCATTTTTTCACGTCTGATTTTGACATTAATAGGATTAAAAATCAAGATATTTCATGCAAATATAATATGCACAAACGGCAGAACAATATCTGAGGTGTGTTATAGGCTTATTATTTCTCAAATTCCTCGATAATCTTAGATTTCTATACTTTTTCTGCTGAAAAGTCACGGCCAAAATCGGTTAAGATCAATGGAAGTGGTAAAATATTTTCTCTCTAATAAATTCCTCCTCCCCCTGCCACCACTTAACACCGTTTGGGGATCGTTCACAAGGAACAGTTGAGAAGAGAACACCGGTTTGGCTTCGTAATTCTTGCATGTGAAGTTATTTAAAATCACTAAACTAAGCTGCAGTGCTCTGTGGCGTAGCGGTTAGCGTGCTGAACAATTCACATTATATTTTCACGTTCGCGCCGACCTACCGTAGTCGTTTTTTTTTTTTTTTTCCTAAACAACTGGAATGGACTTTTCTTGGTGGCCGAACTGTTAACGTTGCAAATGTTTTTTTTTTCACTTTATTTTCCTACTTTTACTCATGACTCCGGGTTTGATCCTTCCTATTTACCTACTATAACATTTTTTAAAACGCCCCCCCCCGTCCCGGAAACAAAGACTCGGGCAACGCCGGGTACCCCCACTAGTTATGAATAAATCTCTTTTCAGAAACCCAAAAAGAGAAGCATAAACAGTCAAAATCACACCAAAATAAAATGTAAGTTGTCCCGGGCACGACGTTAAACTGCGACCATTTCTACCTTACTAACCAAATTAACCAACTAATACCAAACATAATGTTTCCAGTTCTTGTAAAAAAAAGGTAACTTGTCAAAACCTTTTCTTTGTAAATTTCTTATTTGTCAAATAATTCTTTTTTGTATCTTTTTTTGGCAAACATTTGTTAAAAAAAGGTATAATTGTGAATTTTTGTGCATATGTATTTGAAAAGTATTCTAATTGTATGTTTATACATATTTGAAAAGTGTTTATTTTAATGTATAAAAAGCAAAAATAAAACAAAACTCAATGTCATAAAAAATGGCTTCTTTTTGCACACATTATACCAATATATTAATAATTCTTTTTGACCAATGAGAATAAAGACAAATTCCCCCAAAACCAGAAGAAGGGAGAAAACAATTATTTTATTGGTTTATTTTTCTTTGTTCATTTCTTTGTTTATTTTTATTTTAATTTATTTATTTTTGTTTCCTTTCCTCAAGTCAAGCCAAAATTGAATCCGAAATGATTTTTCCATTATATCAAAAAAGGGAGTGTGTAAAAGGTTTTTGAATCCTAATGGGGTAGTTATTTATTTGTCGCCCACCTCGGCAAAATGCGGCACAAGGCCAGAAAGTGGGGATCCAGCAGGCTCCCCCAAAGGAGGGGCACTCGTGCAATTGTAAAAATTGCCTGAGTAACCCCGTCGGCATTCCCCGGTAAGGGCGCCTCAGGCAGTAAGCAATGAACTTACTCCACCGGAAAGCCTAGTGGCAAGGCCTGGGAGGGTGGACCTCCTAGGTATTACCCAGGCGGCCTACCTCACTCCGACAGATGCTGGGCCCTCACCTGTCGAGCTGAGTGTCAAGTAACGTATCCTTGACGAGTACTACTACCCTGTCTCCCTGCAGCCAAAGCCGCTAGGAGACCTTCCCCATCTGAGGAGTAATGGGGGTAGGAGATGAATGAATTCGCCAATCATTTTTATAAACACCGGCTGTGCTAAACAACCAATGAAAACGTTTCAAAATTATTATAACAGATTGTCTAATTTTGGATTCAATCAATTCGCCGTTAACTACGCCATGGACCGCATTTGATTCTTGGCCGCCATCTTGGATACTGATCTGAACTGCGTCGCCATCTTTGTTCAACACAATGTCTCAAAACTTAACAAATCCAATTAAAACAATGGCATAAGCACCGACCGTGATCAAACAAGTACTGAAACTGAAGTCCCTTGGCCTCATGACGTAACAGAATAAGGCATAAGCCGATAGTTGGATAGTATAGAATATGGCGCTTTTCTATTTCGATTCAGAAAAAAATAATATACAACTGGTAAAAGATACAAAATTGTTTTACACTTTAATTGATGTAATTGAAACACCTCCTTTTTGCCGGGATAATATTATATATGCTTATATTACAAAAACGCGGCAATTATTTAGACGTCATTTACATTTTGGAGTAAATTCTGAAACAAGAATAAATGAATGTTTTACAATATTTTTTCTATACAAAATATAGGAGATTTTTTCGACAAGTTTCCAGACTTTTTTGTACATATATAAAAATACAGTATGATATTTGTATACATCTTATGATATTACTTCCCAATTGCTAAGATTTAAGGTTTAAATAAACAACTACAATGACTAGTTGTAACAGTTGGTGAATTTCAAAAATGAAATCTGAAGCGAGGACACTTTAGGAGAACGATATGCAATAAAACTTTGTTTTAAACTTGGTAAAAATGCCACAGAAACGTATAGAATTCTTCAAACAGCTTTTGGAAAATCTCGAATATACGTTTTTAAGTGGCATAAAATATTACAAGAAAGCAGCAATGTGTGAGTGATGATGAGAGGTGTGGGACGCGTCACTATCTATATTGATTGGCAAAATTAATAATATCATGGATAAAGACCGTCGTGTGTTCATAGAGGCACTTTATCCGCAATGGAATATCAGTATATGAACTGTACAGAACATTATTCACAAGGAACTGAGGATGCTCAAGATTAGCGCGTAGTTTGGCCAAACGATGTTCAGAACATATATATATATATATATATATATATATATATATATATATATATATATTATTCCTTAATTGGAATTCATTTTTTGAGATGAGCATTATATATTAATTTTTATTTTTTATTTCGGACTATTAGTCTCATCTTTATTAGTTGTTGTTTTTGGATCTTTTTATTGGTTAACAACGTTTCGGCCAGCTTCCTCTGGCCTTCGTCAGGTGGTAACCGCGACGGATAGGAACTTCGAATCTCCTAACTACATTCTCAGCCATCACTGCCATCCGTAGTTGTTGTCGTCTCACCACATTTTTGACCAATTAACTTCTGGCACGCTTTGCGTGGGATTGAAACCGCTATCTTTAGACAATGTTCATCTGGAACCGTAGAGATTCAACGTCTCTATCAACTGCGCCACGGGCCCCGAAGGGCGATCAAGGTTGGATTCTTTGATCTTATAAATCCACGTTTATTTATTATCTGATCTTCCATAGTCGGGTCCGTACCGATTGGTATATATATATATATATATATATATATATATATATATATATATATATATATATATATATATATTATTCCTTAATTGGAATTAATTTTTTGAGATGAGCATTATATATTGATTTTTATTTTTTATTTCGGACTATTAGATCATCCAAAAAAAATGATGTTCAGATCAGTTAAAAAGACGTTGCCCTGCCAGCAGAGAGATGGTCGAGCTGATACATTCAGATTCTGGAGTTCTTGATGATCTAATGACCTGAGATGAAGCTGGGCGTACTGCTATGACCAAGAGACAAAGAGAAAGAGTGCTCCAGTGGAGGCATTATAGTTCTCCCGGACCAAGTTCATACACAGGAAAGACCTGCCTCTCCATGAGGAGCCTAGGGTCTCGATGCGTAAGAACCTTCTTAAGCAAGATCTCGTTGTGCAGACCCCCTTGCCGCAGGACATCATGGGAAGATCGAGAAGTACAACTTCCCCGTTTAACGATGCCCTTCGTTCCCAGGTGCTGACCCGTGGAGCCTCTTTCCCGGTGAGGCATGCCCCATAGTGTTCACATATCGATGCCTGCTCAACCCAACCAGTGGCGTCGACATCGCTTCTCTGGGGCTTTCTCCGAGAGATCTGGGTGATCTCTTGTTCTTGGTGATAATAGGATCCATGAAATGCTACGTCACGTACATGCGAGGTATGTACTCACATATCATCATCAATGAACCTGTTGCCTGTGTCAAGTTGCGTCTGCCCCTTCGGCCTGCCGTTGTTGTCGAATGTTGCTGACGGGGCACAAGAGAGTTGTTCTTTACGGAAGAGAAAATCTTGGGCAGTACCGATACGTTAGATATGAGTATTGATGCTAGAATGCATGAGCTCATACGGATATGACCGGACACCGTTAAGCAAAGAAAGAAGTAGAGTCAGCAATAGGGGAAATGATGCAGGCTGGAGTAATCGAAAGATCAAACAGCCTGTGAGTTTTCCGATAGTCTTAGTAAAGAAGAAAGATGGAACTAAAAGGTGTTTGTGTGTTAGGAAATAGGTCGAACATAAGAAAAACATGGTAAATCATATTGTAGACATAGAGGGTCAGCTGATCGGATCTGCGTGTGAGTCACGTGATCAGGTTAGCTGGAGTCAGTGAGTTTGTAGAGAAGAACAGGCGGCTTAACAGGTCGTCCCCTCCCCTTCATTAGGGGGGACTCTGACGTGTGTGAAAATAAGACATATGCAAGCAAAGACTTTCACTTTCTATTCTTCTGCGATCGACATCTGGAAGGTGAATAAAAACTATATAGAACCAATTATCGTCTTGGAGTGAATTGATATTCGTTCAAAACAGGTTTCCAGTCTTCCCTACAAGAACAAGATGAATTCCAGGTGGACAAGAGCAATGACGCATGAAGTAAGTTATGTCACAAAATATATGTACCAAACTCACACACACACACACACGCGCATGCACAGACAACTGCATATGAACAATTAGATATGAATATATCACAAATAGACAACAACATTCAGACGAGCACACACAACGGTACCCCTTTTATGATACGAACAATGCAACATGTATAGAGTTTAACGCATTTAATAAAATAATAAAAAAATATGCCCGAGTGTTACCAGTTATTGATGATATTTTATCCTCGTTGGGTTGGCAAAATACTTCTCAAAAATATATTTGAAGTCAGGATACTGGCAAGCTTAATTGAATGAAAGCGATAAGGAAAAAACAGAGTTCATCTGCCACAGTGGGTTGTTCCATTTTAATGTAATGCCGTTCAGACTTGCGAACGCCCCCGGTTCTTGCAGAACTTGATGTCCCTAGTTTTACAAGGACATGAAGTATTCGCTGTACGGTATTTGGATGACATTCTAATATTTTTAATACAAAGAAACCCCATATAAAACACATAAATAAGGTCTTAGGTAATTTGCGCAAGCACAATCTTAGATTAAAGGCAGCGAAGTATGAGATTTTTAGTAAAGAAATACAGTATCTGGGGTTCAAAGTTAGTGAGAAGAGTATACAGCCAGACTTGGATCAGTCTATAAAAATGATTTCGACTCCAACTACTTTGAAACAAGTAAGAGCTGTCATTGGTATGACATCGTACTATCGGCGATTTATAAAAAAAATCCGATATCGCCGATCCGTTAGTCCAATTAACGAGGAAGCATGCACGATTTTATTGGGACGATGCATATCAGTCTGCCTTTGATAGCGTAAAAACGACGCTTGTAGGTATGATAAAATTGGCTTATTCTGATCCAGATAAGGACTACCGACTGTATACAGATTCCTCTGATCATTCGATTGAGGCATGTCTGCCACAAATAATCTATGAGCCAAGGGAGGGTAAAGAGATAGAAAAACCTATTAATTTACTTTTATCTGATAAGTTGAGTAATACTCAAACCATATTGTAAACGATAGAGAAAGAGGCATGTGCGATACACTATACCCTGAATAAATTAAATCACTATTTGCATAGTCCAACGTTCACCATCTATACAAATCATAGACCATTAAAATATTTACTAAACTCACCAATACAAAATAGGAAAATACAGACGAGGGCCCTAAGTATGGCCGGCTCTAATTGCACCATACAACCTAAAGGGGTAAAACAACGTCTGTGCAGATCCTTTGTCCCGCGCGGTGGAATCGGGGCAGGATAATTATGATCCTCCAGTAGAAATAGACAGTAGAAATTACACGGAGAGTACAATAAACTAAAATCATTTTGAGCCGAAAGAGTTTGCATCACATAAGGATACTGAAGACTCATCGGTAGCACACGAACGTCCTACATTATCGGGTTTAGATGTAAGTAAGGAAGAGGAAGCAGCTAGGGAGATTGTAGATTTAAAGATGCGAATGAAAAACGGTAAAGCGTCCAAGATGGAACAGAAGGAGTACATAGTAATGGACGATGTAGTATATTATTGTCACAACCCAACGACGAACCAATAATAGGCTATATATTTCGTCGCATCTAAGAAAAAGGGAGTTAGTTAAATACCACGATGATAATGGTCACATGGGCGTGCAGAAAATGTTTCACGCGATTAATCAAATATATTTCTGGGCTGGTGTATTTAAACAACTAAACGAATACATAGGTAAATGTATTCCGTGCCAAACCAGAAATTTGGGGAAACAGAAACCTCAAATGCAGGAGTGATGTTTGCCTCATTTTCCTTTCGCTAGACTAGCGTTATATGTTTCAGGGCCTTATGAAAACACCAATGCATAGTGACTTTTATAGATATGTACAGTGGTTGGTCAGAGGCTTTTGCGGTTCAGAATAAGAAGGCAAAAACGGTGGTGCATCTGTTGATTAACGAGTTTTTTTTCCAGATTCAGGGCACCACTGCAGCTTTTAACGGATAATGAGTCTGAGAACATAAACACAACCATGGAAAGGGCATCCCAACAGTAACAGCAAAGTCGAAAGGTTCCATATAGCGATGTATGACGTCCTAGCGAAGAGAGTAGGGGAGAGTGGATCAGTCGTGGGACATGTATGAATCAAATATTAGCGGCTGTCAGGTTCCATGTAAGCGAACCGACAAATGTTTACCCTATTATTTACTTTACAATAGAGATGTTGTCCTGCCGTTAGCCAACATTCTAAGATCTCGTAGAGTATACTATGGGAATGAGAATCATGAAATCGCTCTACAGGAAATGCATCAAACCTTTTCTTTAGTAAGGAATAATGTAATGAATGCTAGGAGAAAATGATAGATCAAAGAAGAAAACAAAAGCCGTCGAATTTAAGGTTAGCGATTTGGTGTATTATAAAACCCCATCATAGTAGAGAAAAGCTCGATGTACGATGGAAACCGTACTATGTATTGATCGAAAAGACTGGCCGGGTCTCATAAAGAATTATGGATTAATTAACGGGCTCTGTAACGAAAGCGCTTGCAGAACATCTCAGGGCCACGTCTATCGAGGAGTGAGAGATTCCCATTATAGAGATGCAGTTAAGAAAACCTGCATTGTCTGTTCAAAAGAAATCTAGTGATTCAGACAGCGACTCAGCCACAGACGAAGCTGATTATCCAGTGCAGATGAGTCCTCATCAATGGGAGGGGTTGGATGAGGAATCTGACATACCGTTGATGGAACGAAAAATCGTGACACGGAGCATGACGGCGGGACGTGGAACTAATATAGACGAACTCAGCCGTCCGTATACGTCATGCAGTGCACGAGAGTAGGAATATGGACCAAACTATCGTAATTATACTTATTAAGAGGTTTGATAGTGGGAAGGAAGAACAGGAGAGAGGTAATTGTTTAGGATGAGAAAAAAATACTAAGTAAACTGCGACCATCGCCCTATTCAATAAGAGAAAATAAAAGCTCCCTTATCTCCATGGTCAACCAACTGACGTCTTAAGAAAAGATAGAGCTGCTTCCCGTTTCAACAAAGTAATTTGAATGTAAAGTAAACAACTAAGTACCACTGATGTTGTTTGGAAAATAAACAAAAACACGCATTGAGACTAAGAAAGAAAATGGGGAAAAACGTGTGTGTGTGTGTGTGTGTGTGTGTGTGTGTGTGTCTGTGTTTGTGTGCGTATGTGTGTGTGTGTATCTGATAATGGGGTTGTGTTAATCATGTTAAATTATGTCCACGGAAAAAAACAAAGAAAAAAAAAGAATAGAAAAATAAATAACTAAAATGTCGCATACAAATTGCATTATTATTACCAAACAATGATATTTTATATATATTATATATATGAAATAAAATCGTCGGATTTAATCCAGCTCAACAATCATATTATATATATATATATATATATATATATATGCATTTTCTGATGTTGCTTATAAGATCTATTACTTACTGTGTTTATTAAATTTTACTCGATATGCATGCTATGCTATTTTTGTTACATTAAATGTTTATATTCAAGTTAAGGCGCATCAACGGCAGATTGAGTGCAACTGATACAGATGCTGCATACATAATGGCTATCGCCCAAAGTTAAGCTTTTCTATTAATGTATTATTCGTCCACTGTTCAGGGAAAGTATATATATATATATATATATATATATATATATATATATATATATATATATAATAGATACATTTATGAGCAATCGATTACTCCATCAAATGTCTTCTTCTCCACTTCTTATGTTTCATCTAAGTTCGAAACTGAGGCAGCTGAGAAGTTTCATAACATTGTTCTTTGACTGGAAATCAGATAATTGATACCTTCCTGCTACAGATGGTATATGTCTACGTCACCAGTAGATAACAACTCCAAGACAGTTTCGTTAAATTCTAGCTGACTCATTTCCCTACATTGGCGGGAACTTAGAACATGTCCATAAATATAATGACCTACTCTGCAACTCTTAAATAAAATTGCTACAGATAACGACAATTATAACACCCATATAAACTGCAATAAAGACACTATTTTTAAATCATGATAATGAATATAGTATAAAGAATATAGATACTAATAGTAATAATAACAATAACAATATTTAAAACAATTATCTCATGGAATAACTTAAATGTGTGCGGCTGCGTTGCCACTCCTCTAATAGCCGGGATATGATTTCCTTACTTGCGGAAGGATACAGGCGAAAGGAGAACAATGCAAAACGCGATTAATAATTCTCTTTTTCAGCCGGCAAGTATAGGGTGTGATCGCACAATCTTGTCTCTCCGAAAAGGAAAGACCCGCTCCTTTCTTTCCCTGCAGTTAGTTAAGATTAGTAAAATCCTGTAAAATTTAATGGTTAAACAACTTTAAATGTTATGAATTGTCGTTTTTTAAATAATATATTGTGCTATTTTTGTAAGATAAAGAGTTAAGATTCGCTTATATATTGTATAATCTATTGCGTGTTGTATCAACATTAAGACTTCAAAATCCAACAGAAAGTAGTCGTCCACCAGGAATGGACTACAGCCCTGTGAACAAGTCACATTCCAATCCATGTATGAATTCACTCTTTGAAGAATGACTTCCAAATAATAATACACATACTGTTACAAATTGTTCATGTTGACCAGGATTTAATTCCTAGCACTGGAATGAAGCCGATTTCTTGGGTTACAATTTAGTTGGCGTTTCCAGGAGGTTTCTTGACTAAGTTAACTCCCCTCAGGTCCACGCGTATTAGTATACTTTGGTGTGGTTAGACGTAGGATTATACCCGTACAAAATGCACGGTTAAGGGTCACAGCGACTCTTTCTAGCCCTGGCAAAAATATTCCAGCCAGAATTTTTTTAGTCAATCCCAAATAAAAATCCACGGTAAAAACAAACATAAAATACACGATTCTCTTGAGTTGGTACAAAAATAATAATTTTATATATAATTGGAGGTTAAAAACGACATTATTTTTGCACTAACATCACACTTGCTGTGAGAAAAGCAGAGTTGATACACGAGCACAAACACTCAGAGATTTGTAAACCTGTTTAAAATGATATCGAAAATTTCCGTTAATCAAATAAGAAAACAAATATGAATATATCCCCATCAATTGATTAGAAATTGTCTCCTCCATTGAAAAAATGATTTATAACAAAATATTTCTGCTTAAGAAAATTAATATAAAGAAAAACATGCACATTTCAAATAATACACCACACAGCTGATTTCAGAAATTCAATATAATAATGACCTGTGAAAGAATATGGTTCTGTTACATGAAAAAACACCTCAAAATAAATGAAAAGTTGACATTGTGAAATAAAATTCAATACGTGTCTATGTTAGTGGAAATTTTTCATTACGTTGAATTGTGATATAAAATGTTGATATATTCAATGAAAATTGAGGTATATTATTTTATTAATATTAATATGTCGGGTAAAAAAGTAAGATTTATAATTGACAGCTATTTTATCCAGTAGATATTTTTGTTATATTTATTGTGTTTTATGTTGTTAGAAATGTCATAAATTGTTTGAACGTTACTAAGAAAGTAGTTGTTACGCATACACAATATATACATGTATATATATATATATGTGTGTGTATGTGTGTGTATGTTTGTGTGTGTGTGCGTACACAAGAACGTAATTCTGAATGAAAGAATATTTCACGTGTTTAAAAGAAAAATGGAATACTTCAAATCTTTCGAAAAATGGACTACTTCAAATCTTTCGAAAAAGGGACTACTCCAAATCTTTCTTCTCCAGAAAAAAAGAGAACGTTTTCCTGGCTCGAGAACTCTTTTAAAATCGGGAAAATTTTATCGCATAGAATTGTGATTTGAAAAAACATATTTCTATTCCACGAACATTGATTCTACATTTAATTCTGAACTTATTTATATTTGTTTAGACTGCGATTAACACTGAATGACTTGATCACTTTTTTCTCTTGTCACCAGATTTTTTAAATTGATTTTTAAAAATTCTGTTTGCAAAATTTGTTATGGATTATTGAAAAAGCAATTGTTTGCTTTTACAAATAAGAAACATTACCTTAAATTTTATTGAAAAATAAGTAAATTTTTAGGACATTCTCTGAATAGAGAAGAAAAGAATTATTTCGAAATGTATCACTTATATGGTGACTTTATATTACGTAGCAGGCAAATTAGCTTTGAGTAAAGGGGATTCTCACTTTTGCTCTTGCATTAGAAAACATTTGTAAAAAAAGAAAAAAAAATATTTTTAATTTTTGCATTTATCATAGAAAAATATATTATAGTGTGTGGGTTCTGTCTCTGCTCGCTTCCTTCTCATAATACTAATACTATATTGCTTTCTTATGGAAAACTTTGTAAAAAAGAGAAACAAAGATTATTGATGATTTAAACGGAATAATGTAATAAGTGGAAATTATTGTTATAAAAAAGGCACCTCTCCCAAAAATTGAACATATTAACGTTTTTTTATTATCATAGATTGGTAACTCGGAACGAGTCTGCCATCGTTTTAAAAGTAAGTTTCAGTCGCCATGTGCGATACTACTTCTACTACTACATAATAATAATAATAATAATAATAATAACAATAATAATAATAATAATAATAATAATAAATGTTGCCTAACTTTCTAGTTTCAGAAACTCAAATAACATGGGCGCTCAACAAGTAAGTATAACTTCTAATTTCATGGAACAAATGATACCGAACAAACACAGCCAGCTATGATAACCATCAAAAGGAAAAAAAAACGAAGAAAGAAATGTACAACAAGAGAATAGACTCGTAATGGAATGCTATTATAGAAGTTATCCTAAATATAGATATGGAGGTTATCGGAAACGAATGAAATAACTGTGGGACCTATCCAGTGACTACCATACGACGGAACAAAGAATTGTGGACCAAACAAGACTGATACTCAAGAAAGGTTGGCTCTCTAAACTAGAACTAACAGAAATTCAGCGAAAAATAAATGATGAAACTGAACAAGAAGCATCCACCAACGGAACCGCACGTAGAGCAACCCCACAAGTTGAAGCCTCACAAGTAACAACACCAAAGGCCGAGGACCGATAAAGATCGGAGTCTACACACGTGGAAACCGAGAGCAATGAAACAGAACTAACAGAGAATGAAGCAAATGAAATAAATAAAATAATACAGCTTATGAACGAGGAAAAAACAAAGCTCCTATCATAAAGGAACCAAGAGCAGGAGAAACTAAAAGCAGAAATAGAGAAGGTTAACAAGCTCCTCCCACACATCCCAAAAAATACAATCACAGACTTAAACAACTTAATTTACGCAGGCGTCAGATTGGTAAGTATGAATCTCAGATCAGAAAAACAACCGGGGACAAGCGGACCGACAAAACCTGGATGGGAAATAAGACTAGAAACCAAATACACAAACATAAAAAAGAAACCAAAATAATCAACAGGATGAAATCAATGTGGAGAAAACGGAATATTGGAAATATAACTGACAGGTAGAGGCTAAACAAGAAAGATAAAGAACTGGACCAAAAAATAAAAGCAAAAGAAGCGAGACTGAGACGATATAGATATACATCTGAACAATACAAACAAAACAGAACATTTCAAACTAATTAAAGCCTATTCTACCAAAATGTGAACGAAGGAAAAAAAAAACAGAACAACCAAATCCGACAGAAACAAAACTCTACTGGAATAAAATATGGGAAGAGCGACGAGATCACAATAGAAATGCCGAATGGCTGAAAGACATGAAAGAGGAGTTACAACGAATAGAAGAAAGAACAGTTAATGAAATCAACAAGGAAACACCAAAGAAAACCATAGGAAAAATGTCAAACTGGAGAGCACCGGAGCACGACGGAATACATGCACACTGGTTCAAAATATTAACAACCTTACACGAAAGGCTAGCTCAAAACCTCGCTAGAACCACACTGATACAGTAGAACACAGAAAGAAACCGCCCCTAGCAACTATAGGCCAATCACGTGCTTACCAACTATGTGGAAGATACTGACAGCATAACTGAGGGAACAAATCTACCACTTCCTGAATAACCGTGGACTAATCCCCTTGTAGTAGAAAGGAGGCCAAAAAGGAAAAAGAGGAACACATGACATGTTATATATAGATCAGAAGATCCTAAAGGAGGTAAAAAGGAGAGGAAAGAATTTAGCTATGGCATGGATCGACTACAAAAAACGTACGACAGGATACCCCAAGCATGGATAACAGAATGCCTAAAAATGTATAAAATACCAAGCGGGATCACAAACGTAATAGAAAATGCAATGAAAACATGGAGACTGGAATTGACAGCTGATGGACAACACATAACAGAAATCAACATACAAAGAGGCATCTTCCAAGGAGACTCACTATCAACACTACTGCCATGATGCTCTTGAACAGTATTCTGACAAAGTGCCCAGCCGGATACAAGTTCTACAATACAGAGGGAAAATAAATCACCTGATGTACATGAGCGATCTGAAACTATTTTCAAGAAGCGAAAAGGAGCTAGAGACACTAATTAACACTACCAGGATCTTCAGCCAAGATATCAAAATGGGATGTGGAATGGAAAAGTGCGCACAACTAGTTATACGAAAGGGAACACTGGAAACGACAGAAGGCATGGAACTACCCAAAAAACAGAAATTAGGGCACTAGGGGAACAAGGCGACTATAAATACTTGGGCATTCTTGAGGCGGACACCATCAGAGCAACAGAAATGAAAGAGAAAATTGGAAAGGAACACATCAGGAGAACAAGAAAACTCATGGAAACGAAAATATATAGCAGAAACCTAATAAAATGTATTAATACATGGGCAGTATCACTAGTAAGATACTCTGGACCGTTTATAGGGTGGACAAAAGAAGAACTGAGACAACTCGACCACAAGACCAGGAAACTCATGACCATGCATGATGCACTACACCCAAAGGACGATATTGACAGACTCTACGTGAAATTGAAAGACGGCGAGAGAAGACTGACCTGTATAGAAGACTGTGTTAAGGACACGAAAAAAGAACTCGAAAAATACATAATGCAAACCACTGAAAGGATAATTATGGCAGCGAGAGACACTGAAAAAAAAACCCCAACAAAACAGAAAACAGTGAGACAACCAACAAAACGAGAAAAGAGAAATGGGAAGAGACACAACTACCCGGAAGATTCATAAGAATGACAAAAGGTGAGAATAACGAAAACACCTGGACATGGATGCGAAAAGGGCATATAAATCGAGAAACTGAATCTCTAATAACTGCAGCACAAGATAACTCGATAAGAACCAACCCTATCAAAGCAAGAATCGATAAAACACAAGAAAACAGCAAATGCAGACTATGTGGACAAAGAGACGAAACGATAAACCATATAGTAAGTGAATGCAGCAAACTTGCCGAAAAGGAATACAATAACAGACATGACAAAGTGGAGAGGGCGGTGCACTGGGAATTGTGCAAACGACTGCATTTTGAGCGTACAGACAAATGGTACAAGCATAACCCCGCAACAGCACTCGAAAACGAGAACAACAACATCCTATGGGACATGGACATACAGACGGACAGACCCATCCAAGCAAGAGGATCAGATGTTGTAATAATTAACAAGAAAGAAACATTCTTTCAAATCGTAGACTTTGCTGTCCCGGCTGACCACAGGGTGAGTATGAAAGAAAAGGGGAAACGAAGCCAATACACAGCGCTAGCAAGAGAGTTAAAAGAGATTTGGATAATGAAGAAAATCAAAATAGTAACGATAATAGTAGGAGCACTAGGAACAATTCCGAAAAAAACTTCGAAATCAGAGGAATAACAGCAAAAGTACAACGGCTAACGATATTGAAAACGACTGAAATATTAAGGAAAACCCTTGAATGCGGAGAATAATACGGTAGAGGGTACTTTATTCCCTTTGTTTTATGCAGTTTGATAAGGTTGGATACTACATTTTTCATAATGCTATTGGAACATGTAAAGCTCTAATCATTACAATCAACCACATAATCATTTAGTAGAGCGGGATTTATTTAATCACCTTATATGTTGGTTGTTAATTTGTTCTTGTACGATAGTAATCGTCTGGTGACAACTGTAAAGTTGATTGTATATCAACACTTTTTTTAATCCTTTCGAATTGCAAATGTAACAGATTGTCATTCCAGTGCAACTACGATTTCATGAGGAAGTAGTCAATACCATTAAGGTCTTATATGGTGAGAATTCTGTGAAACTATATCAACATTTGACCAAGAAAACTTTTGCGAATAACCAGCAACTGTTGAAGTGTTCTTCTGTACTATGTCCAAGAATCCGAGCCATACAAAAGTGTTGTGAGAACAACAGAATTCTAGATCTTATACTTCTTTTGATATCTAATACCCAGACTTTGCAAACGCGATGGCGAAGTTTTTCGAAGACATTGGAAGCTTTTGCAATTGTCATCATTAAGCATCCAACTAGTGTTTACTTTATAAATAGTTCAGGTTCTTTACATATTTCAAATTGTGATCGTCAACTTGAATTGGTACTTTGAGGAATGCACATACAAGCGTGTTCTTCTTGACACGCCTATGTTTTCAGGGCGGGGTCTGCCTGATGAACAACTTCACGTTTTGTCATGCTTATTATTAATTTGAATACTTTTCAAGCAGCAGAGACCGTGTTTCTAAGACGTTGAGCTTCCTGGAACGAAGTAGCCACAAGCACAGCAGCATATTCTAAAAGAAAGTCGCGAACTGAACACCGCTCTAGTAAGAGTTTTGGGTTTAAATACTTGCTGATCCCAAATGCTACACCTTGTCCCATATTGAATCTCCACGCAATCCCCACCACCCCACCCCTAAAGTAGAGTCTAGGAGACATGAGTAATCCATGTTTAGTGGCGATGTTTGAACCAGCTATCTCACTATTTGAAACAATAATTTCCTTCGTTCCCTCGTATAATGACACAAATTGCAACATATTGTCGGGTATACAATGATTTCGTTACACTTTCAACAGAGTAGTCTGGTTTATAATGTAGAATTCCCTAGTGAGGTCCAAAAAGACCATACACCTATTTCTTTGCAACTTGACTTAAGAGGGAAACACGTTTATGATGCTGTGACCTCTACAAAAGCCACATTGTGATTCATGATTATCATCGATTAAATGCTTTATAATCCGATTCAAAATAAAACAAGCTATAGTTTTACAAGCTATGGAAAGAAGATGAATATCGCTCTGGTTATCACATACCTTCCTATTTCCCTTATTTTTGTACAAATGCTTCATATGAAGATTTTAAAAATCTAGTAGGGCCATTCCTTGCTTTTAAATTTTAATTAATACTTCTACCTATTTCTTCACAATCTTTGTACCGCGGTACTTAAGATTTCCGGTGTGATAGCATCTTTTCTTGATGTTTTACTTGAAATTATTTATTCGACAGCTGCAAAACCTTTTCGAAAGAAAATTAAAAACGATAACTCTTATTAAAGCGGTATTATTAAACATCGAAGGGTTACAAAAAACATCTACATCAGTGTTTTGTAATCTTTTTATTAAAGGCTTCATGGTGTAGACCACTAATGTTCTTCTATTGTACGCATGGTTGTTTGAACTCAGGCTTTGCATGGTGTGTATCCCGTCTTTTTCCGGGTGTTTTGTCTTCAATCTATCAATCGAACGACGCATTTCAGCAATAAGAACCTGCAATCCCTTATTGTTCTCATCGAACCAATGTGGGTGTTTGCTGATAGGCAATCAAAGCACGTAAAGACATGTCGAGTGAGTTGGTGCACGCAAAAATTTCTAAGATGATTCAATGTCTTTTTTTTCTTCGCAAGAGAGTTCCGTGTTCATGAGATTTCAACGCTGGTGATAAAATGATTTAGTTCGGAATAAGTGCACCACTCCTCATATGCGCCAGCGCATTGACCATGCTGAGAAGATCTTATTTGGTCTGGTAATATGTGGCCTGTTAGCAAGGACAAGGTATTAAATATTACTACAAACCTGCTCTGCGGAAATAATGAAGAAAAATAACGTACACTGTTCTCTTTATATTTCTACAAGTTTGTACAGTTTGTCACGTAATATGCAAATAAGATGTTCTGGTTAGAAATAAAAAAGGCTGAGTTTTAAGGACTGGGTAGTTTAAATGTGGGCGTGGACGAAACAAGTCTTGTTAGCAGTGAGTCGCATTTTTAAGTTGAGAGTTTAGACAGCAGTGTTTTGAACGTTAGTGTTGAATTTTTGACGGCAAATTAACGAATGGTGGAATTGAATTCATTGATACCCGAGCCAGCAGTAGCAAAAAGTAACACTTAAGTTCTGTAAATTTAAAATCCTTCGTGATCTAGAAGAAACAGTGATATACTTCGAAGCAGAGCATAACGAGAAAGGAGGTTCGAAAAGAGCGTTCCATTTCAGGTCATCTTTATTCTGTCGTTTTGTCATCACATATTCGACTGTGTGCGTAGGTGTATTTCTGTGGTCTTATAGCATTTTTGTTGAGACAGAGTATTTGTGATTTAAGACAAGTAACTCTTTGCAAAAAGAAAGCAATTTAAATCCTCTTCAGTTCATATGCCCAATACCATGATCACAGAACACTTGTTTCCACGTGGGAAATCACTTCCAACCCGTGACAAACTCCAGAAATTACATTCCGAAGTTGGTTATAGAAAGTAACTGTTCATGTTCGAGTCTAAGTTGATGCATAACAGCTAATAAGTACTGCCCGAGTGTCGCGCTCTAGCTCTAGAGTCAGAGTCATAATGCGGTCAGAAATGCCCTTCGTAAAAGACGAGAGAGTTTGAGCAAGGCTCGAGCTTATAACAAATCCTACACCCAAATGACATAGTTCAGCTTCTCTTTCTCCCCTCTCATAAATAACATATACGTTTTTTTAATTTTCATCTCTGCTACACCTGCAAGTTGAGTTTCGGCTATGTCAATGCTATACTTTTTCAACCTCAGACAAACAATGTGTGCTTTACGCTCTGGCGCGAAGTCATTATCCTGAAGCGTACGAACATTCCTTGATCCAAGAAAAAGTTTATTTTATTACCAATTATTTTGATTGCTTGATTGAATATACAGTCAACAACAACTGGCTACTAAGGTGTATGTGAGTATACAATGTCTGAGGCTATTTCTCTCACTGTGTCCTTGACTAAATAGGACTGTTTAGTAACCGATGATGGACACAAATCGCACAATTTTGAACGGGAATGTCCATCAGTCATCGGAAACGAGGAATATTCTTTGTAGCGTAATTGGCATGTATATTGTCATAACTTTCTACCTATGTAGTTAGATCTGTTGAGGTAAATACTGAAAATTTAAATGCAGTAGTCATATATATATAAATTCGTGATTTGAAAAAGTTGAATTTCAAATATAGAAATCTAATTGTATACAAGACAAAGAATACAGTATAGTAAGATATATTTGCTTAACCAATGAGTTTTCGATGTTTATACATCTCCTTGGAGGAAAATATTAGCAAATATCATAACAGGTTTCCACCTGATTTGTTATATGTAATACACATAGGAAATTAAATTAAATGTTTTTAAAGTTTATAAATCATTTTAGCTACATTGAATAAGGGAAGTTGTATATTAATGCTGCAAAAACAATGATATTGAACTTCTAATTGATAGTGCCTGCAAAATAGTGTAATGGAAGTGCTTGGTATTCGGCAGGTAAACAGATCCAACGCGTATTGTAATAAATCCAAAAACCTGGTACTGATCCGATATATGCATATTTTCCAACGCGTACTGTAATAAATCCAGGGACGCTGGCAAAAATCAAATATATATACATATTTCCACAGTTTTTCTTTAGTTTGATTGGATATCTGACAAATCTTTGATTATATCAAACCGACAACAAGTTATTTTCGTATATCAGTTTCAAAATTAAGTTCAAGTTTTCAATCAATCTATGAATAAAAACCAAAAGATATATGTAGACAGGCAATACAATTAAATGAAAATGGAAATATTTAATTAAAATGGAAATAATTAAATAAAAGAATTTGCTTATCAAACCAAAGCAAAACGTCTTTAAAAATCAGATGCAGTTTTTGTTATCAATATTATATTTGTAGCACAACTGAGGGGACGAGAGAACGAAAAAGGAAAGAAAATAAAGGGGGCGTCTAACCCATCAATCTTGAATATGAAATGGCCAGACAGGATTTGACACGGCTAAAAAATAGGTCAACGTTCAAGCTAAGATTTCAAAGTAAAAAAGGCGGGAAAGACAATAAATAAGAAAAGAAGAAAAAAAAACAGAAATATTGAAAAACTTCGTGTTGCTTGCTCTTATGTAAAATCCAACGTGTATACTTAATAACATTAATTATATTTAATACACATATTAGAGTTTGATTAATCTGTGAAGTATTGAATTAATTAACAAGGTGTATGAACATAAAAAGGCACAATAATAATAATAATAATAATAATAATAATAATAATAATAATAATAATAATAATAATAGTAATAATCGTAATAATAATAATAATAATAATAATAATAATTAATAATTAATAATTAATAATTTATTGTCTTTCTCGGATTAATCATGTCATTTGTTAGTCATTTATTTAAGTTTTAGTTTAATGTAATGTAAGAGGGAGAAGGTTGGGCAAAGTCCGTCTAACATTAAGAAGAAATCGTGTATTTAATAAGTATTGTGAGAGAACGAATCTGTTTTAGTAATGAATGTGTCTGAGAATAAGGAACATGTTATAAATAATGTACCTGGATATGTAAGAAAATACAAAGCAAAGAAACGAATATATCATGGGATTAGATTTATATATAGAGGTTACACACAACACGAGTAGATAGTTGATAGATAGATAGATGGATAGGCAGATAGATAGATAGATAGATAGATAGATAGATATAATTGACTTTGTGGCCTTCGAGTGCCCTATATTGATCTCACTAAAAGAGAACTGCTTTTTTTCGTGGAATAAATTTGAGGCGCAAAGATTACAAACTATTTGAGAGAAGTAAGAGGGATGGAGAATCTGCCTTAACAGACAAATGTGTACTTTGAACAACGACCAGTAGTGTTATTACATCCCTTCTCGTATTAAATTGAAACAGGTAAATTTTCGATTTTTGTATGTATATTTTCAAACAAACAGCATCATCTACCAAAGGTGATGAATGCGTGAAACTTGATGCGCATTTCCAATTGCGCTAATAACATGTATACATATATTGCTAAATTGAGCAAATAGTATGCGAGACGAAAATCTGGGAAAATAATGATGTAAGCATTAGATATCATGAAATATTGAAAATTAAAAAATAAAATATAATAAATAATTAAATAAAATTAAAAATAACATTTTTTTATTAATATTAATTTTAAAAGCAGATTTAGACATGGTTATAATTGTTTATAATATTTCAGTATAGGACAAAATAAAGTAAGATTCAACATGTTATTAAAGTATTATAATTAGTTGAAAAGAAAGGAATGTAAATTGAATTTACAAAATATTGACTGGCATTGTAAGAGAACGAAACTTAGTAAATATATAAAAGGCAGTTGAGAAATGCACTTCTTCGATATATTGGAAGAAATATTTGGACGGATCTTAGTAAACTCGTTGAGATTAATTAACAAGGATTCAGATTTTTATCGGAAAATTACTAACTGGTAACATTTTACAATCGATATTTTATAATTCCGAAGTAAGCTGTTCTCCAAAATCTATTTCAAAACAAACATGTTCTTTTATTCTTATGAACTTTTAACATGATGCCTTATTAATCGGTTTAAAGCTGAATGTCTGTGTGCGAGTGTGTGTTTTTTTGTGTATGTGTGTCTGGTCACGAATAGGCTCCTATATGGTTGACTATTTTATAAAACTGATTACAAATAATGATAGAAAATGTATCGAGACACAAGAATAGGTATGTTTGATCTGGCAGAACGGTGCTTCATTAAAATTGGGGGGGGTATGCGTTCGCGCATGGTCCACAGATTGTGGAAATAAAAAAATAAAAAATAAAAAAAAACGTTTACAAGTGTTTTTGATATAGAGGTACATAATAATATTTTGATAACTATGTTTTAACTTAAATACGGATAGTATAATACAATTGTTGGGTCTGCGTTCGCGCCTGGCCTCCATAGAATGGAAATAGGCACATATTTTTATAAAGACTTTTCATATCTATCTGGGTAAGTATACTTTGATAATTATGTTTCAGTTTGAAGAAATATGGTATAATAAAATTATGGGGGTGTTCGTTCGCACCTGACCTCAATATAATGGGCATATGTCACCAAGTTTAACGAGTTTATTTTTAATATAGATCCACAGAATATTGTGATAAGTATTTCAGTGTGAACAGCTATGGTATAATAAATTATGGGGCTTATCTATTTTATTTTTACTTTCATCATATTTTGCTTTGGTTTTGATACCCTCAAATTCAACCCAAAATGTACAACCCTTTCTTTTCATAACCTATCATACTTTCATAAATCAGAGTTCATTTTCTGTAGGCTGTTTAAGGAAAATATTTTTATATTATTTATTCGGAGGTAAACAGTTACATTTGGTTGGTAAAAACGGTATGGTATAATTTATATAACTTTATTAGGGGCAATGAGTTTTAAAACATCGGTCTATATAGAGATTATTGGCCTATGATTATAAAATACTCTAACGGTCGTAAATGCGAGAGAATGACTAAAATCGAAGAATCAAATTAAAAGTTGATACTGTTACTAATATTACATTACGAATGTTTTTCTGCTGTAACCTAAGATTTAAATACGAGGGGTCATATCAGAAGGATTATGCTAATCCTATTAATCTTAGCACCCTACACCTATTATTAAACACATACTTTAGTCAATTAGTAAAAGAATTAGTAACACCTCCTCCGATCAAAGCATCTTACACTTCTACAAAAATTTCTTCAATAATCTTAGGTAATATCTATATCTAAATAAAAATAAAAAAATAACCTGGCTAACGCCAACTTTAACAATGGCAATAAGTTTTTAAACCTCATAAAAAGCATATTTCTCCCGACAAATTTCTGAACGCAAATTTTTAATAAAACCATCAAATTGTATGTATGTAGTGAAAATTTAGAAAAAACATGATAAAAAAACAAATGATTAAATGTTATTAATGGAAATACACCTATCTTAACTAAACAATGTAATTGTAAAACAAAGTCTAAACACCCCCATAAACGAAACTGCCTAATAACCAAAGTGGTTTATAAAACTACACTTTCTACTAAAGAAAACCTCGATGACACAAAAAAAATATATTGTGAAATAACACATTCAAGAAAAGAAATGCTCCTCTGAAAATGCAAACTATACGGACAGAATATCACTATAAAATTACTTTAATCAGTTAATTAAATAGGGGTCCTCACCAATTGTAAATTAGAATACATTTAGGAGAGCAAACACTGGTTCATCTATAAAGTCACCTTGTAACCTATGCCTTAATGGGAAACTATATATTACACCATTTAGGGAAAGGGATTCACTCCAAAATAATAAACACGAAAAATCTATCAATTGCAAACACTGTAAGTAATACCTCGTCAGTAACCTAAATTAAATCTGAAGATTAAGGAACTACTTGAATTCATATATAATTTACACTCTCAATTAAAATTATGCTTCATATGGATGAAGGACATTTATCTTCTGCTACCCAGTTTTATCCTTAAGCACTATCGATGATGCGCCTATGCAAATATCTATCCCTCTATGCACATAATAGCAATAAATAACTATACATTCATATTTTAATGTGTATGTATCTTACGGTTCTGTGTTATATGTTATATATATATATGTATCGATTAAATTCTGCAGTATTTTATTTTGTCTACACGTCTCTGTCTCTATTTTCACCTATGTTGTAAAAGTACATATGACTATACCCATTCCTTCCTGTAACCTAATCTAATTAACCTTTATGTTATATATGTATGTATACCAGTATATATTTCTGTACATTCCCCCTCTTTAGTATACGTTTCAATATTTATATAACTACATGTATATGTATATATAATGTGGAAAGGAGAAAAACGTTATAGATCAAATAAGTTTTGCTAATCATCAAAACTAATGCATTTAGTGGTTCTATTGTATTTTTATTTATCTTCACATTTATATCTCTTTATGTGTGTATATGTGTAGATACGTATGTGTATATGTGCGTATACTTATATAAATTTCTGTTAAGTAAATGCATGTGTACATAGTTAGTTGACTATTATTGTTCTGGTGTGGCATAAATTCTCAACTGTTGAATTCTCCAATCCATAAACTACATTCAGAAACCCACCGCTCTTTGTAATTAATACAAGTCTAAAACAAAAAAGCTAAGATAATAAAAACATTAAGTTAAATAATAGTTAACTATTCTACCAATACTTTAATCTAAAAAACAAAATAACGGATAGTATAGCTAAGAAGTCACTTAGATAGTGTACAACTATGATAATATATGCACGTTCACTAACTTCGCTAAAGTATATATATATATATATATATATGTATGTATATTCGTATTCCTGTTGCTTTGTTTGTTCACAATTTGATTAATATAAATAAAACGTGTCTTACTTTAATCTTTCATTTAGTTCGATGTATGAAGTTTCATTCTTAAAAACTAGATACAATTAAGGGATCATTTCATTTGCATATGCCATAAATAAAAATCGATTTTATTAAAATAGCGGTATCTTAATTTCTAGCAATAGAATTGTTTTAAGTGTTTTATTTAAAATTGTTATTTTTTATATTTTAAACAAAAATTATATTGATAGCGTATTTAATTCATTTTGAATTATTATTCCAACATGGAATTTTAAAAACTTGGAGAGGTGTTTGTCCCTTAGAATCTTCCGAACATTTCATTTGTTTGTTGTTATTATTCTTTAAACAGCTATACAGAAATCGGTAAATTTTTACGATATGACCCGGCGTCGTATAATACATAAAAAAAATAAAGATCTACTTCCCTCCTCGGAATTCCACAATTTACAGTTGCTTACTTTTTTCACGTTAATGTCATCGATTACAAACTTAAATTTCTAATTCAAAAAGAGGTATTTTTATGAGGTGACCCAGTGTCGTTTAACCCCTAAAAAAATTAGAACCTACTTTTTGGCCATATTACGTTTAAACAGCCTTTGTAAATAATATGAAAGGAGAAATTCCAAAACAAAAAGAAAAATTAACATGTTAAAGCGGGGGATCACTTTTCTCTATAAATTTAACGTTAAATGCGTACCCACTTTTTGGCCGAAACGCGTTCAACGAGACACGTCATCTTTAGCATTTTTGCAAGTTTGGCGATCGAGGGGGTGGGGAAAAACATGACAAATACAGTAAACAGGTTATAAACAAAATGAATCTGAAAATATGACAAATTATTTTTTTTTATTTTGGCGGGGGAGGATTACATTAGAAACATAAAATGACGAAAAATGTAATTCAATTGTTTTGGGGATTTATTTTTGCTAAATCTTCATTTTTTTGTGTTCTACCTACTTGGCTATTTTTTTTTGTTGCGATCGCACGGGTATTCGCTGCTATTTTTATTGAAACAAAAGTTGTAATGATGTATTTACAATTATTTATTTTTTAGAGGGGGTTCTTCACAGTACTCAATAATCAGGTGAATAGTTTCTTCTATTTGTACCCATCTGCCGAAATATCTGGTCGAGAGGGCATAATGCCCTTCTTCTTTTTGGGGGCGATTACATTTATATGTTTTTATCCGTTCCTTTATTTTTGGAATTGGTGTGAGGGTATCCATGTGCCCATGATGAAAATGATTAGTATAGGAGGTGTGTTCCAAAAGGAACTTCATGTCAACCCAGGCAATGCTGGGTACCCACGCTAGTATATATATATATATATATATGTATATATATATATGTGTATATATATAATATATACATGCATATGTATACGTATGTGTGTATACAGATATATGTCTCGATGTGAATATATGTATGATTCTATAAACGATTAGCGTTATATGTTTCATCATGTAGATAGGTCTCCAATTTTTATGTTTTCTTTCTCTTTTTCTTTGTTTGTCTCTCTCATTCAACCCACACCCAATTACCCTTTTTGTAAATTTTCCTTGTGCTTTTCTCCGTATTGGATTCGTTATAACTAGTCACTATACCTCAGTTTTCTTTAATTCTTGTTTTTAATATTAAACCCTCTTTCTCCCCAACCTTTCAACTTTCCCTGACACGCGACTAGTTGATCAGCTAATACACGTGCAAACCTTTTTTTTTACACATAAAAAATAACTTATCAACAGAAACTTTAAATAAAATTCGATGTTCTGGTAAAATACGACCCGTTCTAATAATTTCAAATTTATGTTGTCTATATATCAAATTTATATTGTATATATATCAAATTTATATTTTCTATATATCAAATTTATATTGTCTATATATCCAGCTGTCGATGAGACATATGATAATATTAGAACGGCTTTCTAAAAAAGTTTAATAAGCCTACTCCATTTTTGCCTTTTTTTATTACGTCGAATAGTTCAGGGTTTCTTGCCGAAGTCTCATTGACTGAAACAGATGACTATTTGTAGCGACAAAATTTAACTGTTTACCTTCCAATAAATAATATATATATATAAATATATATATATATACATACATATACATACATATATATATATATATATATAAATATAGTATAAGTAAGTAGTAACACACGCATACACACACGCACACACATATATATATATATAAATATATATATATATACATGCAGTAATAATACAAAGTACCTAAAAAAAGGTCTCAGACATTTCTTACATGTGCACTATTATTAATACTACACACTTGAAACAAGTGTTCTGACGTGCTTCCTTCTATTATCATCCACACAAACACTGTTTTCCTCGGATTTTTTATACCTCTCCAAAACGGATGCTCGATTAATGGCATACGTTTCAGTAGCATTTTTCTAAGTTCAAAAGATTCCTCTCGTCCACATTGAATTTTGAAATTCACCAGCTGGTACTCTACCTGGCTTTAGTAAGAAATAGTCGAATTCCTGCTGTAGCTGTTCACGGTAACCTAAAATAAACTCATAGTATGTATAGCAATAACAGTCTTAATATTCAAGGGTTTACGACAATTTCAAATACATATAAAAATAAACAAAAACATCTGGGAACTTATTGAACATCCCTAGTGTATAATTATAAATATTGATATATAATGTTAAGGAAAAAGGATTGTACATTAATAAAACCAAGTCTGCGAAATCCATACGGGATCGAAAGTGGGATTAGTAAAATCAACTTGTTTGTTATGGTTGAGGTTTACAACTCTATGCGGCCGACACACATTATGCTACTGCGAATTGCTGAGTACTCTAAAAAGTCATGTTTGACCGAAACGAGAGTATTCAACTCCCTGGATTAAATTCCGTTCGAAATTCCGTGCAGTGTCGGCGCAAAGATACCGAGTTACCCTGAAAAATTATCGGCTGCGACAAGAAACGGTACGGTAATTATATCGACCAACACTTTGTTAAAATTACACCCAAATACAGAACAGTAGTTAGAAAAATCCAAATAATACGAAACATGTTTTGAGTATATAAGGTTTAACCTTTCGTAAAAGTGTGTTTAAATTAGTCCACCTTTCCATAAATAAGTATTTACTAATAAAATGTTATGCATATATATTTCCCCACATATGTGTGTACGTATCTATAAGTGCATTTATAATTATAGACAAAAGCGGGGATAAATGCAGAGAACGGAAGACTAACTTTGATATTTCTGCAAAGCATCTATGTCTTAAAGCCTAAAGCAAGTGCGCGGACAAATAGAAATAGTGCGTAGGGCCATTGTATCTGAAATGTTGTTTCTACTCCAACATTTACTATGACTTGAATATGTCAGTATTTTCTGACAGGTCACTTGGCGGGATACCTCTGCGTAACTTGCCAAATCACATAAGTCAATAATCTGTCTCAAACAACACAATATATCTGATAATATTATATTATTGATTCCCCAAGATCTCCAGAGGCAATATTTCATATCTGTATGACTTAGTGACAATTTCCTAAAGTGATTTAGTTTATATTCGCCTCCTTCCGCTTTTTATTTCTTTTATATTACTGTTACATTTCATTCAATATTTATAGCTTCTCTGATCACTTAGCTAGAATGATGTATTCATTGATATTCAGTTATTTAACGAACACACGTAATAACTATCAGCAAGTTTGTGTGTATGATTAGTTGAACGCAAATTAATATTTCATTCATAAATGTGAAATTAGCCTCAGATATATCAATAGCCATGGCAAAGAACAGAACTTAATAAATATATTATAAATGGTAAATGTATACATAATTACATATATATCAAGTTTATTACACTTGGCGTTAGTTCCAACACCCTCCGACATATATATATATATATATATATATATATATATATATATACATATATATATATATATGTACATGATTATTTCCACAGCTAGACACGTCGCAGCTCACAAGAGCTATGAAAACTAAAAAACCGAAAGTCCAAGACTCGAATCCTGTGACTTCTGTTTTATTGCCTTTCATGGCTCTTGTGAGCTGCGACGTTGTTTGGATGTGGAAATAATTATATATTCTCTTACATTTTTTATAATATATATATATATATATATATATATATAAATTAAAAGAAAACAAGACAATCAAAATAATACCAACTTATTACAATATGTGTGATACTAGATTAATATCAATAATTACGTCAAGCAGCCGTTTATGAAGAGCAGACATATAAAATATCTTCATTCGTATTTTTTTGAAAGATTCATGTAATGATTTATCTGAACTCGTTCTAAAGACATAATTCACTCATTCTGAACACATTGAAACATTGCTCGCAATTATAACCCGGCGCTGGACTCCGTAAGTCCTACAGAGATTAAGTTCAATTTTATAACAGTCCATAAAGGTAACATTTTGTTATTAGGTTATATACAGTGTTAGTAAAAAAGAATAACCCCGTCATGTTTAAGTATTTTATGAAGAACAAAATATTATAACGTAAGTAATTTACTTACCGTTTTATTTCACGCAAGCAGAAGTACCCGGCGTTGCCAGGTTGTATTTGACATATTTGAATATTCTGTCCTCATACATTATAAAATTGATTAAACGAAACATAAATTAACAATAGTTTCTTTTTCCACATTCTCCCATGAGGCAGGACCAGTAGGCGTGTTTTATTTACAGTCGTCTCCCAGTAGCCCTAATTCTCTTCTTAATTGTAATATTTTATATTTAGTCTTTTTTTTTTCTGAAAATATGATGTAAGAAATGCAATTTTTTTTAATATCTTCATGAGTATCAGAACACTTATTAAATCTCTTTTTATTTTAATTATTGAATGTACATTATACATATAAATTTCGACGTTTTTAATATATAGTGTTAATGAAATAATTAAAATTTAGTTTTCAACAGTGCATATCTAAACACCGGTTAATGTACCTGGTGTATTAAATTTGAAGAGCCCATACATAAACAACATTCTCAATTGTATGATATTTCGATATGAAGTGTCGGAAATAACAGACTAAATTTATTTTATCATATCTCTTACATATAAAGTACATGTGACAATTGATCTGTTTATGTATGAAATTAATACTTAAAAATGATATAATGGAAAACAGAATCCAAATGTATTATAAATTTGTAGAAATATCGGATAAGTATCCGAAAAATTGTGTTTTAGTCGGATAATGTTTTTAAAAAAAATCACTGAAATTAATATTTGTTTATCTAATCGATAAATTAATTAAAACGCCATTTTCGTATATTTAATTTAACGTCTGCACCCCCCGCATCTTTATTTTTTACCGTAAAAATATTCAAAGTAAAAAAAATGAGCGATTCTTAAAAGAGACGGCGAGAAATTATTTAAGGTAAACCTTGTTTAAAGAAAAAGAATCTAAAGGGAAACGGAGTGATAATTTTATAAATATTAACAAATTATTACAGTTAGGATAGACATATATTTTCATTTTCAGAATCACATGCAAGATTTACGCATTACTTTAAAATGAGAAAGAAAAATAGGTGTTGGGAACATATCTTAGCTGAAGTATGATTTTTATCAAAACATGTTCTTAGAATTTGTCGTTTGTCGTGCAAAATTTTCTTAAGAAAAGTATGAAAAATGTACATTGAATTTTGTTGTCAGTTGTGAGGGATTCTATTTATTTATTACAAAGGAAAACTATTAAATATTCTTACGAAAAATGCAAAATTCAAAAGAATAAAATAATTGTCTCAATCTTTAATTCTTCATACCAAAGGTGCTCGACAGAAAATTAAAAATTCTTCGATATCGCTTATATGGTAAACGCAACAGAAGAAGTTAGAAAGGGATGGGATATTTAGAGTTTTGTTGTGTTTTGTTACACAGAAGATTCTGCCTAATTATTTATGATATTTTCAATACATTCGAAGGTTTTCAGTGAACGATATAAAAAACTCTAATTTGAAACTTTTATTAAATTGGACTTATATTGAATGTTATCAATATCTACTGGACACCAATATCAATAATCATCGAAATTCTTTTTTAGCTCCCGTAAGTTTTTTTCTTGTATTAAATACTATCTATATGATTGTATTGATATAATCGATTTTGATTAAAATAAGAATAGGAAATCTATGTGGAAAGTAAAGCATTTTTCACTTATGTTATTTTCGAGATCACCTTAATCTAAGCCTAGCAAACATGTGGATTGTAATTTTCATTTTTGAAATTATCAACATTTAAATCGTGTTCATTTTGAAGTGTTAACATCTTTTGTATTTGACGAATGTGTTTTAAAAATACCCATATTTTCTCCGCTGTTTTGCGTGTCTGCAACTAACATCCTTAGACACAGAAAAATAAAAAAAAAAATAGGTAACTACATCCTTGTAGTTTAATAATGCATTAATATTGTATTTTATCTATTTGATATTTAACCACAGTTTCAAATCACCTTTGTAATCCGAACGAATACAAACATATTTGCTCCCGATGCAGATACATAATTACATCATCGTATATTTTTGTAAATGGAAACATATTTGTTTTAAACCATTTACCTACCACATACAGGCATTTATAGGTACCGTAAAACTATCTTGTTAGAAAGAAAGGGAAAGGGGTAGAGAGGTCTGGGGTAGGTTAGAGGGTCAGCACGAGAAAGGATAGTAGGGGAGGTGAGGAGAGGTTTAGGAAGAGAGATTAGAAAGCGAGGGAGAAAGAGAGAAAGGTTGAAGAGTATAACGCTAAAAAAATTAAAATAAGATATAGAATCCTACTCAGATATTACTCAGCCCAACTCTATATACCTGGTCTTTAAATACAGGATAGGCTCAAGACAATCAGAGTCGTCTTTTATTTTGGCACCAACCATTAACAGAATAAATCACCTAAATTGAAACTTTACGTGTAAAAAACACTTCTCACTTATTTTAATTTTCGAAATCCATTCTTTCTAAGCACCGCAAACATGTCTATTGTAGTTTGATTTAAAATCTCAACATTTTACTCGTGTTTATTTTTTCTTTCCGCATGTGTGCTCAAAATAGCTATAGTTTTCCGATGTTTTGAATGTCTGCAATCAAAATTTGTCGCGCAAGAAACAGAAAAATGTTTCTGAATTTTAATAATGCATTAATACTGTATTATATTTATTTCTTTTTTAACAACAGATTAGAAACGCGTTTCCTAATCCATGATATCATAGACTCCCCGACGTCGTGGACCTGATCTCATCCCGGCTGTACTATTAAGAAAATTACCCGGTGATGTTGCGCCAGATCTCTCCAAACTGTTCCACAAATGGCTTTACCAATATTTTTTTCGTATTACTGCAAAAATACTTCCGTGGTACCAGTTTACAAACGTTCTGGCGAAGTAATAGACCAATAAAATGATCGCCGAATTATTTGAGTCAACCACCTTACAACTGCTAAACATTTGTCCGAGTAACCGTAATGAATTAGGCAAGACTGTTCTACTGCGGATATCCAACTTTCATATCTGAAGACACATAACTTGCACTGGATAAAGCAGCGAAGGTTAGGGTAGTAGGCCCAGATATATCTAAGGCCTTTGGCAAGGCAGGACACGATAATCTTCTCATGAAAATCAGATAATATGGTTCCATTGAATGAATATTTAACATAATTAAATCCTTCTTAAATCAGAGAAGAATCCAAATATCCTCGATGGTCGTAGTCAAAACAATGTGATATAAATGCGGGTGACTTTCGGGGTTGATCTTTGAACCTTCATTATTCCTGATATTCACAAAAGATCTCCTTGATAAAATCTCTGAGATAAGTATATTTGCTGACGAGAACACACTTTATAAAAGACATAAAGGAAGACGAATGAACTCGTATTTAAGGCAATAGAGGAAAACCTAGAGAAAGATCTCCGGTTGTAGTAAAATGGAGGCAAACATGGATTAAAACATCTAATGCGTCAAGTGGAAAACTTTGTTCTTTTAATAACTAGAAGAAAACCGCTTAAAAACATTCATGGCTAATGATACATTACTTGAAAGTACTTCGTTCAAATACCTTGATTAACGTTCACGTGGAACATGAGTTAAAATAGATACATTTAGAGCATTTTTGCGACTGGTGCAAGAGTGGTGAACTCTCTCTTTCTTGCTAAAAGTTACTTTCCTCTGAGTAACCCGTATGTCTATAACGTCACTAATCGCTAATTATGGAGTATAATTGCAACATTGGGGCTATCGCATTTACTATTTATCTGTCTTTATTTGACAGGGTCCAAAAGAGAGTCTCCTATCTGCTAGGCTGCAACCGCTGTTCTATAGAGAAAGTTTTGCACCACTTTGCCTGTTTTTCAAGTATTCTAATATAAGCTGCTGAATTCAAGCCCTTGTATTAAATCGACGTATATACCGCTGACAAACCTGACACACAGAAGAATCTTACTCCTAGAAATATCTTGATTTAAATTATTCCCCCGACTCTTGGCTCCGTAAAAACATATTCTGTGTATGGTATCACTAAATTACGCAAGAAAATTATCCTTTCTACTGTGAATCTTCGATTAAACTAGGCAAATATTTTATTTAGAAATTACGTTATCCTACGTAAGTACTTGTTCGAATCTAGAGGAAAACGATTTGGGCGACGTGGAAATAGATATATTTAGCCCTTTCTATGCACATACACACACACACACACACACACACACACACATATATGTGTGTGTGTGTGTGCGCCGTAAACGTCATATGGAAATGGATCTGCGCATATATTGTGTAACTGTTTTAAAAGAAATATCACTGAAAGACAAATATCCACTGTCTGTTTAATTTTCATTAAAATACATTTTTTTTCATCCTATACATCCAAACAACACGTTTGTCATCGTAAAATTTAATAGTTTAGTCTTATGTAGAAATTAAATCCATCTCTTAAGTACTATTGCATATAAACGATACGTCGTTTAATTACTACAAAATACAAAACGGAAACTTTTAACAACACCATCAATCATTCTGTTTTCTTTTTATTAATCTAAAATATCGCATGTTTTTAAAACGTCACTTTTACCACTAGCAGAGAAATGTTAAATTTCATCTCCGTAAATTCGGAAAGAAATTGTATATTACGTTTCCAATATCTTTTTGGAATACAAATATTTTGGTAGTGACCAATCGATCTTACATATTTAACTTTAATTAATATTAATTTATTTAAAATAACCAAAACACGGTACTATTTAAGAATTATTTTTATTCTTAAACATTTACAGATAACCATTTTTATAATCGTTTACTAATTTTATTTTGTTTTTAAATAAAAAATACAACATATAACAAATCAGTGTCTTCACAATAAACCATAACCTTGCTTTCGACGTTATTTTATTCTTTCAAAACATGCAAAACGTTTGGTAAAAGCTGGTAAATCTGTTAGAGTTTTTTATACTTACTTCTCTGTGAACGATATTGCATATTTACTAGGTGTATATTTACTAATTATAGAATAAAAATTGTAGCCTCTATTTCAAAACTATAGATAAAACTACTTAGCTCCTATCTCACACATTTAATGTCTAAACAATAGATTAAATTGTTATTTCACTACAGCAATTTAAAGCGGGAGGTATTTATCCCAAGGAAATGCGTTTGACTTTGTATAATATTTTGTGCGACAATTGTAGACCACACACACACACACACACACACACACACACACACACACACACACATATATATATATATATATGTATATATATATATCGTATGTGTGTATGTGTATGTGCACAGTTCTACATATTATTGAGCTCTGCTGTGTAAAATTATAATATGCCTAGTAGATTATATAAAAGTGTATTCTATAACGTTCATTTCAAGAACATGAATCAATTTCACGCTGCATAAATAACCCTGTTCTCCTGCCTATATTTCTCGTGTCTTTTCCTTTTACACATCTTGCCCTTTTTGTGCCACCTGTCACTTTCTGTCCTATTCACTTGTAATTCGATCTCCTATGTAAAGACACGATTTTCCATGTTAACATCAGGGATCGCCATAAAATTACATATACGACATTGTGTTCCCCCGACATTATCGAACATTTCTGTCAAAAATAAATACATATATTCATGAGAGCAAATCTGATTATATATCGATTACGAACAAAATATTTAGATTAGAAATAACTTATAAAAAAGAGTTTTAACATTATGAAAGCCTTCTATTGGTCCAATGTAATATGCCTCATAATTCTTTCCTTTTTCAATCACATGTTTACTTGTTAAGAATGCATTTTCGGTATATAAAAGCGAAACTACGATAAAAATAACATGTTTTATCTTCTACAAATGTATATTTTAATGATCAATTGAACTACTCAGGATGGGCATACGTGAATTTACCTCACATGTTGACTTGAAGCGTAATTTTAATAGCAAACTTACAAAGTCCAGCCACTATATCATCCGGGAGTTCCCTTCTGAAAATCAGGAAAATGTAAGTGCAAAGACTGACGCCTAGAATACACGCAATGATTTTAAACGAGATATAATATTTTTCTCCATTCTTTCTTCTAAAATGAAAGACGTATGCTTAAGAAATAGCGGAAATTTTTTCTCACAGTAAAAGGTAATTTTAAACAGCAATAAAAACTATCTGACCGCCACAGTTTACGTTATCCCTAGATGAAAGAGAGCCTTCTATTCCAGTAGGTTCTTCCCCAGAACCGCAAGACTTTGGAATTTCTTCCGGGACCCTACTCCCCACACTGTACTGACATGCAGAAGTTCAAGTGTAAAGTGAATCGACATTTTGCTGCCCTACTCCCTACATAGTACCCCTGTAGTTTATGTCTCTGATAGTAGCCCTCTACATCGAAGTGGTGATGTGCCTTGTTTGGGATGAAAACCTAATAATAATAAAAACATTTTAATAGATGATATCACGTATCCCAAAGATCATAGTAAACACCCGACCGATATGTGTTTTAGCATGACACTCAGCAGAAACGAACAATTTGGTAATCGCAGTTTAAATAATTTAAATATCGGCATAGTTTATTAATTGCACATTAGTTAGTCAAGAAAATTTTCATCATCTGAGAAATGTCTGTAGAGTAGATTTAGTAATCAGCCTAATAGTTTGGAAACACGCAATAGAAAAGCGACCGGGGAAATGGTTGAGGATGATTTATGTTAACATAGAAAAGTAAGCATTTATATCAAAGCAGTCTTTTTAATATCTAAATATGTATTGTTCATTTATAATCATCTTGAAAAATATCGATAAGCTGGTGAGAAGTATTGTTTTTTTACTGCCAAACTTTTAATTGTATTGATTTCTAGTTTTTTTTTCTACCGAAGTCAATCCAGAACTTGCAGTAAAACATTTTATGTAAGGCGATCAGATCACTATATATTAATTATCCAATGACAAAATATCATTTTTAAACCTTGACAATATTAAAGATAAACAAAAACATAAAGACATATGGAAGGTAGGTACTTTCATAATCCTGTATTTTTTTTGTGAAAATTCCCGACCCGGCGTTGCTCAAAGAATAATTTTACATACAACTATAAAATAGATGAATATCGTAAATGATGTATTCTTGCAATGTATTTGAGTAAAACACAACAGGTTCGAGAGCATATCTACCCTGGTAGTGTTGTATAGACGTTTTATATTGGGAGACGGCGCTGCTGAGGGGGAGATGGAAGAGAGAGGTGACATTTATAACATTTTACAGTCTGTGGACTCTTATTGCATATATTGTAGAGAGGGGAAGGTGGTGATCATTATTTATACACAGGGAAGAGGGGGCAGTCATTACTTATGAGAGAGATGGGGACACGTTACTTAGATGGTTTATACACAGTGTTCATAACGATTAGTTTACATTACATTCAATTTGGTAGAAAGATGACATACGACGTCAGTTACAAAATATGATGTGTTCTTTTATTACTTTCGACCGGTCGCTATCATGATGACATCCCGGAATTCAAAATCGACTACAGGATTAAACTTTCTAACCCTTCGCTCCCAAAGGGAGACCCTCTTCTGACCGATGTCAGCTCCGTCTCCCGTCCCCGCCTCCAACTCTGTCCCTTGTCTGTCTCTCTCATCTTCGACTCTAGCTCCTATATTGAGAATTCATTTCTGCCATGACGTCATACACATGTCCAAAAACGTGCATGAACCACGTGGCTTCACCATGCGTGCTTAGCACATGTCTGCAGACAAGAATTCCCACTAACTTATATTTCGACCTAACATTTTTTCAATGTGTTTTTAATTTTGCATTGTTTGTTCTTCTAACTGACCTTATTTTAATTCCGTTTTCATAGAAGAATTGAACAATCAACGTATCAAAACTATTTTATGTGAAAACTAAACAATCGAAAGACTACATTCCATCTCTGGCCCTATTTCTGAATCTTGCTTACAAGGTTCGACTCTCCGTATATCTAATCTCATTTGTACTCATCTAATATTTTTCTTACTTACTTACAAGGAAAGGGGACCTTTTCTTGTAACAGTAGTGGTAAAATTAATTTCCGAAACCTAACACTTGTGTGCCATTATATGCCTGTGTATAGAGGTGTCTAAATTTTATTTGAAGTATCCGTATTCAATGTGTGATAAAGATTCTTAACATAGTTTGTATTATTAAAAATATATTTCATTAAAATTTCAACTGTAAAATGTCAATAGTAAAAAAAAATAAAATTTATCTTGATCTGCTATTTATAACTGGGAAGAAAGTTTAATTGTCATTTTGAATATTTGAATTTCAACGGGAATGTCTAAGCAATACGAAGTCAAGATCGTGTCAGATACAGCAGACGAAATAGAAATTAAAATGATGTGTTACTAAGCGTCTAATTATTATCAGTTACATTTTACAAAAATCGGAGTCATCTAATATTCAATAACCATAGTATGAAAATGAGATAAAAATATTGTAATACTCATCTTTAAGATAGTAAATATTTAAGCTGATCTTATACACACACATATATATATATATATATATATATATATATATATATATATATATATATATATACAGAGAGAGAGAGATGGAGAGAGATTTATATATGCATATATATATATATATATTATATTATATATACATCATATTTTCTAAAATAGATAAACGACTATATGTAGTTAAAATATTACATTGTTTAACAACGTTAAAACTGTTTTCTAATTTCCAATGCATTTGTCGTTCTTAAATAGAAAAAAATGTAATTGCAATAAACACATTTTCAAATATTGTACTGTTTTTTTAATGTCTTCTATTCATTCATCGAGAACAACTCTTGCAATAAAGACGAAAGGTGGATGGACGTGTGACTTGATTTGTTTCTTTTTATATATATCTCTCTGTCACTAGCTATGTCTCTGTTTCTGTCTGTCTCTGTCTATGCCTCTCTCTCTCTTACTCTCTCTCTATATATATGTATATATATATATATATATATATATATATAGACACACCCATTGTACTAGAGATATAAACGCCAATAGGTTTTATTAAACATGAAACGTGATAGCGCAATGCATTAATATACGTAACGTTTAGTTAACTTCTTATCATTGTTATTTACCGTTATATTTCATGATCTGCTAATTATTATCTATTTTACGTTAAGCTATTATTTATTACATATCGAATAGGCTCATTTTCAGTGCTTATGTATGATGTGTCGCTGCTATATAGAATGCTATTAAAGATTAAACTCGCATATACAAATAAACTTTTTAAGAAACTTTAAGAAAAAAATCAGTAAAAGCTCTGTGTCCACACCTGTGGAACTCTCTTCTGTTTGCCTGTTTCCCACCTGACTACGACTTGGATGTCTTCAAGTCCAACATAAACAAGTTCCTGTTGAACCGCCCCTTATGTAAGACACTTTATCAGATCTCCATTACAAGCGATTACTGTAACGCAATAACCCTTATCCCCGAGTTGCCTCCGGGCCTTGATAAGTTGTGACTTCTTTGTAAAAACACAAAAAAAACAATGAGAATATTTAAATCTACATGATTTTTAATTCTAGCGTCTGGCTTATTTATTAAATTAATAATATAATTTATGGCCAAAAGAATTAATTTAAGTTTTGTGTCATTAAATTTTTGAGGAAATTTTTGAGGAAAAGTAATGAGAGAGATTGATAGACAGTCCCTCTCAAAACGACCAATATTCGTATATTATAATCCCACTTCAGCTTGAAGAACCATTAATTTAATGATCTGAAAAGAAAAGTATTTCGTAATCTAAGTACACCGACTAAATTCCAAATATAAAATATATCTTAGAAAACATTAAATATTTTGGGATTATAAAATATTAAACAAACCGTAATATTCCTTAGTTTTAATTCATTTGAAACCTTTTAGTATGGTTGTGAGAGGCCCGATTAACGGCCATATCAAAACTTAAATCTATTTTTTTTAATTTTTGTTAACATTGGACACATAAACACCTGGTTATTTGTTAGAATCTCTATTTTTTTATTTACGATGTTTAGTTTTCTTAAAAGGGTAGGATCGACATAAATATATTATATATATTATATTTTATTCGTATTAAACTTTTAACTATCAGAGAAAGAATGAACACGAAAGTGAATTTCAAACGCACTCGATTCGAGAACATTAGCAATAAGAATAAAGAGTGCCTCTTTATATATGAACATAAAGCATAAGTTGTTCGATGTATATATATATATATATATATATATATATATATATATATGGTTGCGTGTGTGTACGTGTGTATGTGTGTGTGTGTGTGTGTGTGTGTGTGTGCCATCTTCCCCATGGAGTTCGGATTATGTACAGAACTGACGGGCGACTTTTTAACATCAACAGATTTAGGGCCAAAGGTCGAACGAACACCATATCAATTATGGAGCTACAGTATGCAGACGATAACACCCTTGTAGCCGTCTCAGAAGAGGACCTACAGTATACACTGGTTGTTTTCACGAGGGTGTACAAACAGCTAGGACTAACAATTAATATAAAAAAACCCAAATCCTCCATCAATCACCACCAGTCTCACCCCCAAACATCTCCATCGACAACGCTAGACTGGAAAATGTGGACCACTTCCCATACCTAGGCAGCATCCTATCATCAAAAGCCAACATAGATGATGAAATACAACACCGTCTCAGCTGTGCCAGTGGGGCTTTCTCAAGGCTAAGGAAGAGACCTGGACCACATACAGGAGACACGTAAAAACCCTGGAGACGTACCACCAAAGATGCCTCCGAAAAATCCTCAGAATTAGTTGGAAGGACCGACGCACCAACACCAGCGTCCTGAGTGAGGCTGACATTCCCACTATCACCGCTACTATTGCTCAACGCCAGCTCAGATGGACTGGTTATGTTGTCCGAATGCCGGATCTCCGCCTCCCAAAACATATTTTCTACTCTCAGCTTGTTGAGGGAAAGCGTACCCAGGGTGGCCAAAATATGAGGTATAAGGACAACATCAAAGCAAATCTAAAGCGGTTTCACATGGACCTTGAGACATAGGAGAACGTGGCTGGGAGCAGGTTGGCATGGAGGAGCGCTGTCCACAAAGGTGCTGCGCTTTATAGTAGTGACCTAAATCAAGCTGCTGAGGATAAACGCACGCACAGAAAGGACAGATTATTAACCAGACACATCCAACCCCACCCCACCACCACTACCTTTATCTGCCCAAATTGCACAAGACAAATTGGGTCTAGGATTGGGCTCTATGCTCACCTGAGGACCCACAGAAGCCACAACGGAGGACAGTCTTACCCGGACACGAGTGACCGCCGATGATGATATATGGGTGCGTGTGTGTACGTGTGTCTGTCTGTCTGTGTGTGTGCCTGCGTGTGTGTTTATATACTTTACTCTATTTTGTTACTAATTTTGCATGACTTATAACCAAAATAGTTTTAAACAAATGATAAAATATATCAAAACTCAATAAGATTTTTTAATATAGTTTGAAAGGTAACACATTTCAAGAATATGTATATATATATATATATATATATATATATATATATATATATATATATATATATTGATGCTCATGGTGAGGAGAATATGCTAGGTATAAGGGTATAATGGATTTGTTTTCAAAGGCCTGTACATTGTTTGGGCTTACTATTAGTTTTAAAAAGACTAAGGTCATGTTCATACATCCACCCGGTAGTTTGTATGTGGAACTAAATATATTATCAACAGCAAGAGGCTTGTTATTGTTGACATGTACGCGTATTTGGGTAGCGCTCTTGCCAAAGACGGAACCCTTTATGCTGAGGTCAACTACAGGATACAACGTTTCACTTAGAATTTTGGTAGCTTAGAGAGGCGAGTGTCGTCTGACAGATATACAACCCTTCGTACAAAGATTATTGTCTATAAATCTTGTATTTTACCATCTTTACTTTACGCTTTTGAAGCCTAGATAACTGTTGGTAGCCACATAAAATTCATGAAGAGAGTAAATCAGAAATTTATAGGACACATACTGTGCATCAATTGGAACAGTTTTACATCGGATAAGGACGTCCTCATAGAAACTGGATTATAATGCATGGAAAAGTTTAGTATACGTAACCAGATGAAGTGGGCTTGCCATCTAAAAATGATGGATGATGAGAGATTACCCAAACACCTGTTTTATAGCGAAATTATGCTAGGTAAAAAACATTTCAAGAACAACATCAAGGATGAGCTAAAAGTACTCGATATTAACGTGTTCTTCCAATGATCGTGAAAAGGTGCGCTCCATTGTTTATCACAGCTGTGATAGCTTTGCGAAAAAAATATGACCATGCAAAAATTAAGGGTGATCTCTGGGAGAAAAATCTGTAAGATCTGTCAGAGGCTTTTGTGCTGTACCACGTTTGTGATTAAGGCGGAAAAATGCTTTTTATCTGGAGCCGGTCTAGCTAACTACAAGCAACCATATGGAAATCATTCTTTCTTTGACGGGGGAAACACTGGGTAGCGCAGAGGTACTATTCGCTCTATGCTCTACAAATCTAGTGGAGGTCTTTAGCCTCATATGAATACCCACAGAAAAGCAGTACCAGTTGACGTCCTTCAATCCCAACTAAAGTGTAATTTCTGCAATAAACTGTGTAAGAGCAAACCTGTTCTGAAGAGCCACCTTCGTTCCTATAGAAAATAGGTAATGCATCTTGATCAGATCTCCACACGTACTCGTGTATATGTGAAAAAAGAATAAAATAAAATAAATAATTAAATAAAACCAAATAATAATTGAATAAAATTAAATTTTGTTTTATATACATGGAAACAATAATATATGGAAATAGATAAAAAATCAAAAATAACACACAAAAACATAGTCTTCTGCTGGCATACACACACATACATACACACATATATACATATATACACACATATTACATATACATACACACACATATATATACACACATATATATACACGCATATATTATTTTATTTAATCACGTAAACTAATATACGAAGATATAATTTTATGCTTAAATTTGTCAGTATTTACTTTAACAATGCTCGATAGATAGGTAGATCTAGGTAGTAAGTTATGAAAATATATATGCCAATTAAATTACACCGTATATATATATATATATATATATATATATATATATATATATATATATATATATGGGGGTGTGTTTGTGAATAAAAATACTTATTATTTTCAGTTAATCGTTAGAACTTAATGCATTCTTCTTGTAAGATATGTAAAATCCAAACTTCCATTCCACTTATTGTAAAGAAAAAACAGATTAAGTGTCTCTTGGCTATCATGAGCACAGACACTTTCGTAACATTCAGCCAATGACATCTCGATACAAAACGAAATGAAAAACGTTATTTTCTAACTAATGTGAATTCATGACTAGCAAGTAACATAATGATATATTTAAACAAAAATACCACAGAAAGTTAACTGTTCAGTTTGCCTTTTTGATTCCATGTATTAAGTCATAACGTTGTTGGCTGTAAGACATATTTCGTTAATATTTCTAGTTTTGATTTGTCTTTCTGAAGTGATTTACAAAAAAACTGGAATGAAATACTTATGTGTTTCAATATCTAGTTTCAAGAATATGAAAAGACAGGAACATAAAAAATAACTGGATTAAAAGAGATATTTTCACGTGATAATATCATGTCCTGCATTTACAAACGACAACTATTCCTAGAAGTAATTCCTAATTATATGATCGAAATATTAAATAGTTCTTTAATATTATTTAAAGATGAGTACTATGAAATATACTATATATATATATATATATATATGCGATTTATTTTTTATAACTATATCTTTCTGTTAAGTTACATTATTGTTTCAGCTACTTGGCCGTTTGTTTGGCCGTCTGTAGCATCCTCAGACTTTTACAGAAAGAACGATTGTAGATATAACGGTTATATCTCACAGGATTAGTGAATCTCTTTACAAAGGCTTCCTTTCTAAGGAAATTGCTCTTGACATATCAAAGGCCTTCGACAAGGTATGCCATAAGGGCCTACTTCACAAGATTTCCAGCTACGGTATAACTAGAAATGTTTTTTTTCTCAATCATTAAATCATTTCTCTCCGATAGGCTCATAAGAGTAGTGGTCGATGGACAAAAATTAGAGGCCTGCAATATTAATGCTGGAGTCCCTCAAGGGTCCATCCTGGGCCCAACTCTCTTCCTGATCTACATCAATGATCTCCCTAAACACATACTTAAATCATTCGTTGGCATCTATGCTGATGACACGACCATCTACGGCAACACATCTAAGACTGTAAACGACAAAGTTCTCTCTGGTTCCCTCTTCTCTGATCTCGAGGGCGTGGTTCAGTGGGGGAAGACGTGGCTAGTTACCTTTAATGCATCTAAAACCAAACTCCTATCTGTACATCATCAACGCTCTGATCCCCATCTGGCATCAATTGAAATGGATTGCTCTCGTCTAGGCGAAGCCCCATGTTTTGATAACCTTCTGGGTTTGTCCTTTACTCCTGATCTGAAATGGAACACGTACATCAAGTCTGTTGCCAAGGTCGCTGGAAAGATGGTGGGTTCGTTCTAGCGCTCCAGACAATGTCTCACTACTGATGCAATTCTCTACTTATATAAAAGCCAAGTACGTCCAAGGGTGGAATACTGCTGCCATATCTGGGCAGGAGCTGCTAAAAACAGCTTAACCTACCTTGACAGAGTACAAAATAGACTTGGTGCCTTAGTGGGGGATGCCCTTTTCTCTACCCTGCAACCTCTCTCCCACAGGAGAGACGCTGCAAGCGTATCTTTGTTTTATCGTTATTTCCATGACAGATCCTCATCTGAACTCCAATCTCTGGTCCCCCCTCGCCAATCTTTTACGAAAAACACCCGTCTAGCTGAATCCACTGTCAAAAACTTTCCCCACTCTTTATCTATGCCTAAATCAAAACGTGCATTCCATGAAAAAAGCTTCTTTCTTAGAACTGCACGCCTGTGGAACTCTGTTCCGTTTGCCTGTTTCCCACCTGACTACAACCTGGATGTCTTCAAGTCCATTGTAAACAAATTCTTAATGAACTGCCTCCTTAAGTAAACACTCCATTAATTCTCCACACTAACGTACTGTATTTGCAATAACCCTTATCCCTGAGTAGCTTCCGGACCTTGATAAATGGTGACCACCGTGTAAAAAAATAGAATATATATATATATATATATATATATATATATATATATATATATATATATATATATATTACTTATGTATAATGGCTATTTTCTCCTCTTCTGGAGAGAAGTATTTTCATATTAAATGGACCTGTAGCTGTAATAAAAGAGTTTACATTGTTGGGGATGTCTTAAAGCATGCTTCCAACTTTCTATGTTTAACTTCATTGGACTATCCAGAATGTAGCAGAGTAAAGCGATTTTTCTTCATATAATTAATGATTACAGCTTTACTCTATATAATTGGAACTTTATATCGAGTACATTAATATATTAATTTCAACCCTTGTTTATCTTATTTTTATTGTTTAATTTCTTCCATGTAGTTGTTATTCTCTTCTGTGCCTATTAAATACCCCAAAATAAATTTTATTATGAAAACTTTGCCTAAATCGTGTATTTCAGCTAGTATTATACACACAATAAAATATATTAATGATCTTTTAATATTGATGAGGTTAAAATTTTAAGGTTTTTACTTTAATGGATTATTTTTCGAATGCAATATCCTCTCGATAATATTTGGTTGGTTTTGTTTGGTTGTTTTCGTTTTACGGCATACCATTTCAGGTTATTTAATGCTGAATCCAAAGATTTTGAAGAATATTGTTTAATAGAATATGTTTGTTGTTTTCAAGTATGTTTCTATTTAACACGTAGTTTGGACCCTAACATGTACTACCACGCCAGGTCAGAGTGGACCTGAGAGCAATAGCAATTAAAGGGTGACTCCACACTCCCCAAAGCCCGCGAACTTGAGCCTCACCACTGGATATAGTTATAGGTAATATCCAGGACCGATAATATTCGGTTTTATTTAGATATGCATGTAAAATCAGTACTCGCTCAAGGTATTTTGGGTAGGCGTATTTAAAACTCTTTATTTAAATATATCATAATGGTGATCGTGTGTGTCTCCTGAACTGTAAATAACTAGCTGGATGTACGTGGATCTAGGTTGTCCTCTGCTTGAGCGCCCGTCCGTGAAGTCCACAGATATACATTTCTCGCTAGCTCTTGCTTTCTCCGCTGGCAGTCACAGGCAACTCGTAGAAGTCGCTCCCTGGTGGTAGTAGATATAGCAGGTATGTTGCCATTAAGTTGCAATTTCATTGGATAATCCTACCAAAGTATATTGTTTGTAGCATATGGATGTACGTGCAGTATAGCTTTCTCTTCAGTCTTTTGCTTAGTGTTCAGATTGTAATACTTTAATACTGAGCCCTATTGCACTGGGTTTATAGCAAATTCTATACATAGTATTCTTTTACGTATCTCCCAGTGTATGAGGGGAAAACTTTCTATTTTTTCACTCCAAAAGTTAAAGAGAATCGAACACAGAAGGAGTACCGTTAAAACAAGCTATATTTTTTGTTCTATAATTTAATTTTCTACAGAGTCACCACCATTCTCGATGTTTTTTGCCATCAATGATCAATGGCTATGGTGTATGGTGCGGGATTTTTCATATAGGGGTCGTTCCAAAAGTAACTCCTCCTATATTTTAAATACAAATGTTGAAGAGCTACAATGATCAGTGTAGTACCATTAAAATAAGTTATCTTTTGAACTCCATTATGTATTTTCGATGTTGTCATTGCCATCTGCAATACAATTTTCGTAGAATTCAATTAAACATTCCTGATGCACATCAATGTAAGATGTTCCTTTCTTTAGGTCGCGAATCATAAATACCTGATACAAAGAAATGAAACTTTCATATCATGAATACATGTTCAATCATCATAATACAATTTGTTTTACCCTTCTATCAATCCTGACAGAAGAGACATTATAGTTTGAACTCCCCTCGTATAATATATATATATATATATATATATATAACTTAATATATTATTATATACTTAATTTACTCACATAAAGTTAATATACGAAAGTATAGATTTATGCGTAAACTTTAAGTATTTATTCAAAAGTGCTCTATACGTAGGTAGAGCTAGTTAGTAAGTTATAAAATGTATATGGTGATTAAACTACACTGAATATTCCGCGTTTCATCCACTGTAGGATTCTTCAGGCTTATGCGCATAAGTTTCAGTTTGTTAAAATGGAACACATTCCTCATAAAAAATTGCATTTTGTATTGTTGATTTATTTAATTATTTTTGCAATTTTATTATCAATAAAAGTTGTTTATCCCCAAGAAAAGGTGACGTATTTACCATAACATTTTAGGTGAAAGCTTTTGTTTTTTTTTATCAAGAATACTTGCACTTTTTTAAAAACAAAGTTGGCAGTAAACATTTCTTTTTGAAAACAGAATTTTTCTTATAAAAATAAAAAAGGAATGCTTTATATGAACACGGTAAATAGTGAGGTGAAAGTAGAGAAAAGTTAGATTTTTATTTCAAGAGAATGTATAATTTTTTTGTCAGTAGATTTTAAGAAAAAAAACATAAAAATACTCCCATCATTAATTAATTATGCAAATAAATAAATAAAATGTTGATTTAGTGTTTTAGCATTTGAACAACGGCCGGGCTGAATCCGGTGATTGTGGGTCGAACCCTAAAGTAATTGGAATCCGTGCGGGGGGTGTTAAATTTTGCATGAGTACCATTCTTTTTAATTTTGTCTTTTGTTCAATTTTTTGTGTTGGCTTTAGCGCTAGCAAACTAACAAATTTTACCACAATGCAATTCAACAATTAAATAATTTTAATAAGTGTCCAGCTTCTAATACAAATCCTAGTAAATCCATCCCACTTATTAGAAAGACTGAAGGGAAGGACGAAACCAAATAATTTCCAGTATGTTTGGGAGAGGTCATATCGGTGTATCAGAAAGTGGCCATTAAAAATGATGATCAGAACGTTAATGATTCAACTTCCTATTTTTAAGCTTATAACTACTTGAAAATATAATTAAAACCCTAATTTATTTTTCAATTAAAATAGCAAAGACCAAACTTTAAAAAAAATAACAGGTTTAATAGCAAATTATGCAATATTTATTTCTTTAAAGCGGTTTGCCTTAAAAATACAAAAATCAACATATTTTGATTTGCTTATTAATATATGCATATATATATATATATATAAATGCCAGAAAATCAATTACCTAAAATAGTACGATTAAATAGGTAGTTCCATTCTTCATTGTTAAGAATTTATCCATATTTATATTTTAAATTCCATCTATTTTTTAAATAAAAGGATGTTTTAAAGCAAGGGTCCTAGAAAATCGCATTTTTGTAACGTGTTTTGTGCGAAGCGTTAAATAGCTGCTGCTGCTGCTGTTGCTTAAATGAAATTTATGAAGAATGGTGTCGCCCAAGGGCATAAATAATGTATCTTTTTATTACGTGTGTTAAGCAAAATTAGTATTTTTCATCCTCCGTAATTAAAAAAGAAACGCACATTAACTTATAAGTTTTTTCCCCCTAGAACAAAACAAATCCGCTTCACGATTTTTTAACAATTCTTTTAATGAAATACACGAGTTTGGATTGATATATTTTAATACTTCTTCATCAACTAATTTTTTTTGAATGTATAAAAAAGAAAACATTCACTGAAATAGAAAAATTTGCCGTCCGCGTCTGGTATTTACTTGACGAAGTAAGCATAACATGAGTTTTCTTTTAAAAAAAATCAACATGATTTAAAAAAAAAAAAGTTTTACACTTTGGACTTTACAGCTTAATTTCCAAAAAAAACTATTCTTTTTTCTTTTAAATTAGAATATTTTCTTTATTGATATTTTATCTTTAATTTGTGATATATAAAACTTTGGCACATAAATTAATGGTATTTGTACATTTTAGTCAAGACATAAAAAAATGAAAATATCGAAAAAAAAATTAAATTGTTATGTAACAACGTTCTCCGAAAAAATACTTAATTTCATCAAGTAGTTTTTTTTTTTTACAGCGAAAAAACAATTTGTTATGATACCGAGCAAAAGTCTCGATTTTTAGGAAGAAAAGCTAGTATTAAATATGGAGAGGGGTGTCAGCGCTTTAACTGGAGATCTCCCTTTGTCATTTCTAAACTTCAAACAATTTCTTTTTAAATCCAAGATGGCTGCTTTCAATGCGCTCTCATAAAAATATTTTTTCCGCTGTAAAAAAACTACTTGATTAAATTAAGTGACTTTTTTCCCGGAGAACATTGTTCCATGACGGATACATAAAATTTAAACTTTTTTCGATATTTTCATTTTTTAATGTCTTGTCTAAACTGTACAAGTACCAAATTAATTATTAAAATTTTAATAAACATTTCAAAATGGGGGTGTGAATTTGAAAAAAACGTTTGTCTTAAATATTATATTTGGTTTATTGGAAAGAGCATACAATTTCACATGGACCCTGAAAATATGATAAAAAGTGTAACCAATAGAAACATTTTGAGAGATTTTAAAGTTTTAAAATTGAAAAATATTTAACTCGTAAAATTCTAGTGATTTTATTACGTAAAAATGGCTGCATGAAGGCACGCCGGCATTTTGTAAATATTTTGTAAACACTGTTTTTTTAATAAAAATAATAGTTCTATTATTTTTTAAACAACTTTAATAGTTTATTTTGGAAGTATATTTTATAAAGAAAATAAACAACCCGCTTTAAAAAGAGAAATTACGAGTTTTTTATATTTTATTCGCAGTTTTCTGTTAGGGGTGTAAAAAATCCCTTCAAATTTCTGATGCACCTAGAGGTTCTATTCTTTTTTTCCCTTTTTTTCAATATTGTAAGCAGATTTGTCACTCAGCTACCAGATTTTTATGGGTCGCTATTTTTGCCGTAAATTGTTAGGTGAAAGTTTTTTTAAGGAAAACTTGCACTTTTTTAAAAGAAAGTTGGGAGTAAACGTTTCTTTTTGAAAACAGACTTTTAATTTTAAAAAGAAAAGATTAATACTTTATATGAATATTGTAAATAGTAAGGTGAAAGTAGAGAAAGTTTGAGTTTTTTCAAGAGAATGTACAAATTATTTTTTGTCAACAGATGTTAAGGAAATAAACAAAAATTACTCCCATCATTAATTAATTATTCAAAAAAATATAAAATGTTGATTTAGTGTTTCAACATTTGGACAACGCTTGGCTGAATCCGGTGATGATGGCCGGTCGAACTACTAATTGGAATCCGGTGTGTGCCTGTGGGGGGTAATTCTGCATGAGTACAATTCTTTTTAATTTTGTCTTTTGTTCAATTTTTTGTGTGGGCGAATGCAAACAAACAAATTTAACCAAAATGCAAAAAATTCAACAATTAAATATTTTTGCTCAGCTTCTAATACAAATCCTAGTAAATCAATCCCTCTTATTAGAACACTCAAGGGAAGGACGGGACCAAATTATTGCCAGTATGTTAGGGAGAGATTATATATATATATATATATATATATATATATATATATTTCAATATTTTAAGCAGATTTGACACTCAGCTACCAGATTCTTATGGGTTGCTCGTTAACTTACGAGAAAACGTGCGAAGTATACACTTGTTTACGGCTGTTGTAAAAATGGAATGGAAATTTTAATTTCGCCCCGTTTTAATCTATTTTTTTAATTGTGCTTCTCCCAAACAAATATAATAAAAAGAATAAGATTCAACAATTGTACTTTATATATAAAACACGAAACAAAGAAAACCACCTATTTATTATAGAAAAATTAAGTATAATGGTATAATTAAAAAAGATATATATATATAAAACACATGCATGGTTACAGTAAACATATTATACCAAAAATCCGAAGCAGTAATTCCAGTGGTTATTAAGACTAATAATTACAAAAGAGTTACATATATATATATATATATATATATATATATATATATATATATATATATATATATATATATACTATTATTGGTAGTATTATTTAAATTAAACCAAAATGTGTCAACCAAAGAGTTCTCAATGTTAAGACAGAGCAATATAAAAATGTTGGATGTGATAACTAATGGCTACACATATGCAAACATGTTTCAGTGACCACGCTGCTGGGGAAAATCACCTCATCAGGCCAAGAATATCCACGAGAGTATATATATATATATAAGGTAATTTTAATAATTTCACCTGCCCATTTCTTGTTTTTTTGGTATTTAAATTAATTATGTTTCCTCTGAAATGTCTCCTTCCATTTTGCTGTACCAAAAATTTACTTATATATATATATATATATATATATATATATATATATATGAAGACATATAGTTTTCTTATTGTATATCAATCCTTATATAAGAAGCTCAATGTGAATGGATTTATCTTTGAACTCCTCAAGTTCCTATCAGTCAATTTAGATGTATTATCTTTAGTAATCCTTAAAAACTCAATAACTGATTCGATCCTTAAAAATATCTCTTTGCATTACTCCGCTTACTCAAAATACACTTACACATTACTTCTTAGTCATTGTTCATTCTTTGATCGTATTCTTTGCAATTTTCTCACTGAGCCTGGATTGTTGTATTTTTACACGAGTTTACAGTCAGTAAGTGAATTTTGCTCTAATATATATTAATTGAACAATTAAAAATTATCGTATTATGCTCCTCTCGTGTATAATCAGAATATTTTTCTAATTATTTGAAATAGAATTATGTTTTATACTTTTGCACTCTAGCTAGTGTATCAAATCTAAGGGTAAATATATTTTAACGATGGGCATAATAATTCATTTATATAAACCATTTTATAAATAAATCATCCTAGAGCCATTGTCATGAACAATCGATTCTGTATTTATCTTATAGACTTCAGAAATAGTTATATTTTCTAATAGATATTGAATGTGCCCAACTTTATATTTATTTAATTTTATTGATCGGTATTTGAGTTGTTATTTACTGTTATTTTTCTCTATCGAATAAATTAAAACGATATGTCATCTCATAAGATGTGTAGCAACAGCATAGTGGATTTTCAAGGGTCGACGCTAATTTGCAAAATCTGTAAAAAAAAGGTCTGGAAACATATTAAAGGTGACTTGTACTTGTATAACTAAGAAATACTCAATGACTCCAACATTTATGTATGCCTTCTTGCAGTTTTGTAAATGGATGATTAAAGTAATATATGTTGAAAATTGTTGTCTGCTGAAGATGCTATTGCAAAATTCTTATAGGACATACAATTTTAACATTTGGACCCATTAATTATTTAAGACATCAAGGCCAATGATTGCAAGTATAATACTGGTAAAAGAATATGGTCGATTTATTGTAAATGGAATAATAACACGGAGTATTTCTTATGCACTTTTGACCACTTGTCTACGGAAGCTCTTTAGATAAAACTAATTTATAGTCAAGTATTTTCCTCTTATGAAAATCGAAAAATAGAAATGAAAATGTAAGTTTTGTTGTTGATCGAAAAATCAATCATTTTGAACCAAATTCTTTTGAAGAGATGACGTTATATACACAACTGAGAAACGCTTTTGTATAATAGGAATACGATAGTAGTTCCAAAAGTATAGCTTCCTATCTTTATTTAAAAAAAAAAGGGGTGGCATTTTATACTGAAGATTTTTACATTGTCAGCGCGATTCTCAATGCATTTCTGCCACGGACCCATGGACGTACCTTTGCTTTCAACGTACGCCCATGACAGGATTATTTTTCTAGATACGATTATCGACAATATTTGCAACAAGTAATAGAAAATTGCCAATAATGAATCCACAAGATCACTAATTATAGCAATGCAAATTGCAATCCCGTCTAATTTATTCGGGCAAAATAAAAATAACATGCATTAATTTTGCAAGCCTTTCTTTTTACTAATAAAACGATAATAATAATAAAAAAATTCCCGCGGAACTGCTTGTTAGCTTAATAGTGAAATATATAGTGATATATAGTAATAACAGAAATAATGGATTTAATATATAACAAATTATTGCTGTGTTATAAAGGCCTACAAAATACGTTAAATTTTATGGCATGCAGTTAACCGTAAATACGCTCACTAGAACATAGAATCTATTGCAAAACACCCAGTGGTCTGAAAAGGATTATGAAGTAATCAAAAGCTATTACGGAAAAATAAGGCTTCACAACGGTCACAAATATCAGTTAATGTTAATACAAGTGACAGAAGATCTACCAAACTATTGAAACTGGACGAATCCTATAAAGTAAAACATTAATATAAAATCTGCATAAAGTAAGAAACGAAATTATCATGAACTTATTCGAGGAAATGCAAAACAAACGCAGTGTTATATATAAAGGAGCCATGATATATTAGTAGCGATTATGTAAGCAAGTGTGATTTTTGACGGACTCACTTTTAGTTCATACGTGATTAAGCTAAAACTATATAACAGATGTATTCCTGGAGTTAGATAAGAAATAAGCTTAATGACTTTCAACTAGGATTTTCACATAACCAGTTACAACTGAGGTATGCATATGGAAAAAGTTATTTTGGAAATTAATGACTGTAACTTTCCAGTTGGATTATTCTTATCTTATAAAGATATGTTTGTTGTTATGTTTATATGTTTGAATGTGTATAATTTACCAATACTAATCAAGTGATCACTATGTAATGTTAGCAAAAATGCAAGGTGTAAGGTGTGAAAATATAAAATTATATTAACTACAGTGAGGATGTGTTTAATGTAAGTAAAGTATATATATAATGTTCTATAGTATATCTACTGGCTTTCTGCAATCAAAATATTATATATATATATATATATATATATATATATATATATAAAAAATATTTTGATTGCAGAAATTTCTTTCTGAACCAAAATACCGTAGGTTTGAAGCAACAGATGCCACATAAAAATGTATTGTGTCTAGACTATTAGCTACTATCTTTATAAGTGAACATATCATTTTAGACACATTTAGTCGTTATAATAAAATCTTACAGGAGCAAAGCAATCACAATCGCATCTATCTTAGAAGAATAGTTCCTTAGTTTTCTCTTTTAATATCAAGTCCTTTACCGCTCACAGTGCTCACCGGGCGGAATTCTGAGCTTTTGACAGATATCGGCTTACACCCTTCGTGACTGGATCATAAACTACTGTATAACATATCTGGCCCTTTTCCAGTCCAAAAATGATAAAGTATCCCCAGAAAAATCTCGCTCTCTCTGATTGTTTAAGTTCTGTGCATTCGAATATGCGAAATGTTATTCACATGCTAAACGAATGCTAATGTTCCATTACAATATAGCGCCGTATTGATAACCACTTTTGGTATGTGAGTAAATTGCTGCGTTCATTTTCATACATTTGACGGCGTTTTTTGTATTTCCTTTCTATATCTCCCTCTCTATCACTCTCTGTATATATTCTTTGAAATACTCTCTCCTTTCATTCTCCCCTCCTCTCTCTCTCGCCCGCCTTTTACATTTCTTTTATAGCAGAGAAAAATAAATTATTTCACAGCGATGCCGAAGAAAAACAACACCCTTTTCTCCCCCTTCTCCCTCTCTCACTCGCTCGCTTTGTACATTTCTTCTAATAATTATATCTTTTAAGCATAGTCGGTTTTTAACGTACTTTATTTTAATATACTTTATTTAAACCTACGCAATCTATTACGATCGCTGCCATTTAAAAAATATATGATTCGGCATTTTCATCTATAAGATTTCTCCTTATTACGGTGTTTGAATGTAATGTATTTTTTAACCTATGTGCAATATTCACAATTAAAAACTGTTAAACTATTTTTATAATAACTATATCTTATGCTTATTTTCCCCTCCTTATCATAAAACTATATAAAAATACGGACACATTTTATCACTTGATTTTTTTTATTTTTTCATCGCACAACTATGTGTATTTAACTTTAATTCTTATATATTTTGCCAAAATGTTTAGATATTAAACACCTCTATTGATTTAGAGAAACCTGAAATGAAAACGATGAACCTACCACATTTAAAAGTTTTTCAGTTTAAAAAAAGGGAATGTGCAACAAAAAATAATTTAACTATTTTAAATTTTGAATATTTCACATATATTAAAAAAACATTTAATGCAAACAAAAACAGGAACTAAACCAGTAGCTGATGTTGCCGAAACATGTATTTATAAATCGGAAACCACTGGAATAGATTCCGAATTGATTATCAAGATTGCACCCACGTTAACTTTTATGCAGGGGATAAAAAATTTGCTCATTAGGTTCACCTCCAAAATTTTCTTGGGAATAACGACTTTTATATTGTTTTCAACTTTACGGATTAAGAAAATCTTATTTAAATTTTGCGGAGACAAGTAGGTATGGATATATAAAGACCTGTTCATTCACTGTAATTCACTGTCTGCCAGGTACGTACGCACGCACGATAAACACATCAACTTCTCCCTTACCGACAATGCCACCCCTCAATTTTTAGCATATGCGGGTGAGTATGCTCAAAACCATTATCACAGTTAAATTTGAGGGAGTTATTTATCCGTTCCTACTCTCGAAAGCCGTTATTTTAATGAGGATGCTTGGGTGTTTATTCCGAACGCCGTTCTTAAGATGGGGAGGTAAGTGGTTTTTATTACGAAAGTCATTTTTAACATTGGGAGTCTGGGTACCCGTATTCCAAACGCCGTTCTTTATATGACAAAACTCAAAGAAGTAAAATGAAAAAAAAGTAGTTACACGTGAAAGAAGACGACATAAATCTGGAATTTAATTAAACACTATTACTCAAAGAGATGAAAGAAGAGCAATACTGGAACAAAAAAGCAAACAGCTATGGCTTCTACCACTGATTTTGCTAAGTCTAAACAGTTCATATACGGTGAGAATCCCTAATTTCTAAAACATCTGTTTTTACTTTCCATTGACATTCAAGTACACAGTTTTTCGTAATTTCATTAATTCATACTGATTTACGCATTCCCTTAATTATATTTTTTATGTTCAAAAAGTGCCTGCATATTATAGCCCTAAACCCGCACGAATCGCCAGTGAAACCCCCATTATTTGATTTCGTTCACAGCCGCCAGACTGTGTCCGCAATTGTTCAGGGACGGAATGACAACCAATAACGACGGTAATTTATTTTTTGCGAGGAAGGGTAGCTATATATATGTGTATAAATTAATGGAAATTATTTCTTTAATTATATTTCACTGTTTATTTATACCTATCCATTTATTTTATGCATGTTAAATTTAACGAAAGGACAACGACTAATGGAAGACAAAACAGCTATATTACAAATACCAAGATATTATTCAACTTCCCATTTGTTTCTTTCAACATAGGAAAAATTCAAATTTTTCTAGGAAAATCGGTTATTATATCAGTTTTGATTTTTTTTTCTGCGTTGACTAAACAGAAAAACTGCAATCTTTTAAATTCAAAATAGAATATGAATTAAGCATGATCAGATAAAGACCAATAGAAATTGGAAAATAGTTGTAGTGCGGAGGATATAATTGAGTTATTATTGAATATTTGATTCAAGCATTATTTTAATAATGCTTCAATATTTTTTTATCAAAACTGCCATTTTAATTATATGATAATGTATTTATCTTCATTTCAAATCAACTAATATTTATTATCTAAATCATATAAACTACAATAAATCTAGAATAAGATTTTGCACACAAATCTAACTCTTTAAATACTATTGACGTTTTATCAATTATGTTCTTATTTTCGTATATGCTTAAGTATACTATACTCCTCCTTGAAAAATCCAGGTTGTCCTCGACGGTCGTACGTGTAAACAATATAATATAAATGCCGGAGTGCCCCAGGGATCTATCCTTGGTCCTCTGCTGTTCCTGATATTCATAAATGACCTCCCCGATAAAATTGCCTCTGAGATGGGTATATATGCTGATGACACCACACTCTATAGCAGGCACGACAGGAAAACAAATGAACATATATCTAAAGTAATGGCAGAAACACTGGAGGATGACCTCAAATCAGTAGTGGAATGGGGACAAAAATGGATGGTAACGTTCAATGCCACCAAGACAAAACTGGTTTCATTCAATAATTACAGGAAACCTTCTCTACCACCTATAGCAATGGCCAACAACTCTTTAGCTGAGAGTACGTCTTTCAAGCTCCTTGGCCTAACGTTCACAGGAAACATGAGCTGGAACAATTACATTGAGGGCATTGCCAGGGCCGCTGCAAGGAAGGTGGGCTCTCTCTACCGTGCTAGAAAACTTCTAACACCCGAAAGTATCCTGTACCTCTATAAGGCCACTATTCGCCCATGTATGGAGTATTGCTGTCATATTTGGGCCGGTGCATCGGCTACTAGTCTCTCTCTCCTTGACAGGGTTCAAAAGAGAGTCGCAAATCTGATAGGCCCTAAACTGGCATCAAAACTTCAGCCTCTGTCCCATCGTCGAAACGTTGCACCCCTCTGCCTGTTCTACAAGTATTATAGTGGTGAATGCTCTGAAGAACTGCAAGCACTTGTGCCCCCACGACGTGAACACCCTCGACAGACCCGACAAGCTGCAAAATCCCACCCCCACACTGTAGAGATCCCTAGATGTAAAAGATCGTTCTACTCCAGTAGTTTTTTCCCCAGAACTGCTAGACTTTGGAATTCCATTCCAGGTCACTGCTTCCCCAACTGTACTGACATGCATAAGTTCAAGTGCAACGTGAACCAACATCTCGCTGCCCTAATCCCTACATAGTGCCCCAGTAGATGTTTCCCCTGATAGTAGCCCCCTACACCAAAGTGGCAATGTGCCTTGTTTGGGGTGAAAATATAATAATAAAAAAAAAAAAATTCTTTTAGTAATATAACAAAAATTTATTGTCCAGGATAAATTAGTTTAATTTGATAAACCGTGTTCTTAGTAAGAAATAGATTGTTTTATTACATAACTATATATGTTTGTTCATATATTACCTATGGCATAGTTTTATCTAATTAATATTTTAGTCGACACATATCTAAAGTATCGATTTTAATATTATTATATTGAGATATTTTATTGTGTGTTTCTTATATACATGTTATGTATAAAAATCATTAATTTACATTAATCAAGCGAATCAATTTATACCGACTATAATATTATTTATATGTTCGCAGTTATACATTTTATAATTACTTATTAAAAGTGTACGCTTCAGATTCATTAATTTGAAATTGGAAATAACTGCATATTAATATGCAAAGATATTCTAACGAATATAAAATGCAGTGTAATTATCTTGAATGTATTTACTCTAGGCGTATTTCTGTGTGTAAATGTGCTACATATACGCAATAAGCTACTTATGCAAATATTTTTTTTTACACAGTGATCACCACTTATAAAGGCACGGGAGCCACTCAGGGATAAGGGTTATTGCAAGTACATTACGTTAGTGTGGAGATTTGATGAAGTGTTTAATTAAGGGGGCGGTTCATTATGAATTTGTTTACATTGGACTTGAACACATCCAAGTTGTAGTCCGGAGGGAAGCAGGCAGACGGAACAGAGTTCCACAGGCTTGGAGTTCTAAGAAAGAAGCTTTGTTCATGGAATCCGCGTTTTGATTTAGGCACAGCTATAGAGTGGGGGAAATTTTTGACAATGGATTCAGCTAGACGGGTGTTTTTCGTGAAAGATTGGCGAGGGGGGCCAGAAATTGGGGTTCAGACGAGAACCTGCCATGAAAATAACGATGAAACAAGGATAGGCTCGCAACGTCTCTTCTGTGGGAGAGAGGTTGCAGGGTAGAGAAAAGGACATCCCCCACTAAGCCACGAAGTCTATTTTGTACTCTGTCAAGGCATGATAAGCTGTTTTTGGCCGCTCCTAGCCAGATATGGCAACAGTATTCTATCCTTGGACGTACTTGGCTTTTATATAGATAGAGAATTGCATCAGTAGTGAGATATCTTCTGGAGCGGTAGAAGGATCCCACCATCTTTCCAGCAACCTTGGAAACAGACTTGATGTTCCATTTCAGATCAGGAGTAAAGGCCAAACCCAGAAGCTTGTCAAAACACGGGGCCTCACCCAGACGAGAGCCATCCATCACAATTGATGCCAGCTGGGGATCAGAGCGTTCATGATGTAAGCCAACTCTACCCCCACTGAACCACGCGCTCGAGATCAGAGGAGAGAGAATCAGAGAGAACTTTATCACTTACAGCCTTTGATGTGTTGCCGTAGATGGTCGTATCATCAGCATAGATGTCAAAGAATGATTTAAGTATGTGTTTAGGGAGGTCATTGATGTAGATCAGGAAGAGAGTTGGGCCCAGGATTGACCCCTGAGGGACTCCAGCATTTATATTGCAGGCCTCCGATTTTTGTCCAGCTACCACTACTCTTATGAACCTATCGGAGAGAAATGATTTAATGATTTAGAAAACATGTATTATATTCATATTAACAGTGTAAGTTTAATATTCAGTTCCAAACATGCTATCAAAATATTATTTTTTAGTTGAAGCTTCTAATTGAATATTTTTTCTAAATAAATCCCAAATATATAAATGAATTTCAACTAATAAACCTTGGTTTTAAACGAAACGGTGTATATCTAATTCCATACACACAGTTTTTAACAATCCCATGTATTTTATTTACATTTTCCTAAAGATTAATTATATTATCTATTTATGTTGTGGGGAAGTTGCAGATTTACTTTGTGTGTATTTATTAGCACTTCCTAATATAGACCATTTAACTCTCTATTCTATGCTATTTTTTGTAGTTCCCTTGACCAATGTATTTTTACATAATTTTTTACATAAAGTAATTGTTCGGGTGAAAATCAATCTAACGAAATTAAACAACAACAAAAATATGTGTATGCATATAATTGTCCAAATATAAATAGGTATTATTCATCCCGGAATGTGTTTTGCTTTACATTAAATTAGGGAAAGAGTTTAATAAAATTAAGTTAAAGTAACCTAATTAATAAACCAGAATATAACGAGATAGCATGATGGATGTAAAAGGACATTTTTAAACACCACACGTACAATAATTGTCCGGTTGAATATAATAATATTTCTAGTATAATGATTAATTCATTGAAATAATTAGGTTAAGGATACGCATTTTTAATGTATCAAACAATAAATAAAAAAGACTTAATATGAGTTTAGGAGTTAGTTTCGGATGGAAACTCATTGCAAATTAAACTGATGTAAACAGAATTTTGATTATAAATATTATTTGTTTACAAATACAAAAAAAAGTATTATATATTGAAGTCTAGTGTTTATAAAACCAATATGAGAACGTTACATCAACACTTTAAACTTTAAATCGTTTTCTATTTTAGGAAATATGGCTTCAGGACCATACAACGCGTTGCAACTCTTCTTAATTTTTAATTAAATGAGTTTCAGCTTTATGTGATGATGCCCAATTCTTTTCACTCCCTTTTTTTAATTAAAACAATTAAAGTGTTTATGACGTGTAAACGTGGTAGAAATCAGTATTAATAATATAAATTCCTCTTGTTTCTGCATCATGAACCACGTTATGTAAATCATATGTATAGTTTGAGAGGTTAAAATGAAACAAATGGTAAGATAAATAAAATCCTGGTATTTTGCATTTAGCTGCTTGTCGTCCATATATATATATATATATATATATATATATATATATATATATATATATATTTGTGTGTGTATGTGTGCGTGTGTGTAGGGAGAGAAGAAGTAAACAAGGGGAGAGATTAATATACAGATGGATATATATCCAGAGCTTCTATTTCATTGGAGTATTATAAATCGTTTCCTCTAATACAATTTATAATACGCACATATAAGTATCTCATGCTTTATAGAAATATATATCAGATTATCATTGAATTTGATTCTAACTCAAGTGCAAGGCTAAATTACACATTGCCTTAATAACAGTTGTAATCTAAAGCATTGAATTTATCTGTCTAGAAGACAAAACACGTAATGTCTTTGTGTGCAAAATGAGGATAAATGTTATAGATATAATATCTAGTTGTATTTAATCTTGAATATATTATTCTTAAAGAGACATAAAATGGGTTTAAAAGTGTTTGTTCAAAGTAATTTATTATACGCGTCATTCGTCCTAAGGCGGGCGTTTTAGTTTACTATCAATAATGTGTTACCAGTTACAGCTACTAAGTCGACTCGTGTCACTTAGACTTACATTATTCTTCAATCAAATCGTCTGATTACAATTCAATTCAAGAGAACGATTATTCTATTTTCTACTCCATTTTACCTTCTTTTATCTATATTGATGATGTAGAATGTCACTGCATAAGAATTCTGACACATTCAAAAGAAATAATGGGGAATGTAATTATGAACATTATTATTCTTATTTGTTTCATGCAAAATAAGAATGTATTAGCAAAAGAGTTTTAAAAAGAAGCAGTTCAAATGCATCAATACCTTCTGTAGAACACATTAAATTAAAATTATACAAATATTAATATATAAAAATATAGGCATAGGGTAATATTTTATATTCTGTCTTTTTATCAAAACACATTTTTATATTTACAATTCTCCTTGTATACATTTGAGGATATATATATATATATATATATATATATATATATATATATATATATATATATATATATATATATATATATATATTTGTAGTCATCGACATACAGTTCTGTTCGTTGTATCACAACTCATCAGTACCGCAAGACTAGTGTCTCTCCCAAGCCAAGGATTGAACCTAGAATCGTCATGTTGACAGTCGGCAGTTCTCCCCTCGGCCACAGACGAGACGCCCGCAAATAACTCGTCGGAATGTCTATTTAAATAGTCATCCGCCACGACTCTTACAGTGGTCAAACCGCCTGTTTGTAAACAAACAAACAACGAGCTTCGCATTTTTAGCCAATTAAGTAGCGGGGCAGATTATTTAGGACAGTGCTCTACCCAAAGAGGGATGGGGCTTAAAATAGATTTGTAGTCATCGACATACAGTCCTGTTTCGTTGTATCACAACTCATATTTTATTTTAATTAATAATATTATTATTATCAATTACTATAAAAATTATTACATATTTACAGACACTGATGTCTCTTCTTCGTGACCGACGGTAGTCGTGATAACTGTCACTGATGGTTCCCGAAAAGCCGAAACCTTGATAGAAATATTGTAATTAGTGTTACTTTTTTAGTATGCAGTATTAACTTTGCAATATATATATATATATATATATATATATATATATATATATATATATATACGACAATTATAAATAATAAATTTATGCAATATTCAATTATTATTTTTAGTAATGTACATTAAATTACATACTATTCATTAATGCAGTATTTTAAAGTTTTATTGACTTTACATGGAAAGTAATACATGGCGTAATAACAAACGGTCTATATACAGCTAATTGTATGATCTGTACTTTCTGAAAGTTCACTTGTACGTACTTGAAATACTTCCGATAATTTCAAATATGATTAATCGAACAAATAGGATTAAATACAGAACGATTTTATTAAAGGTGACACTTTTATAAAACCTAACATCACAAGAATATTTACATCGTATGTCATGATATTATATAACTTTGATTGGTATTGAGTCTATCTCTATTTGATTTACATTAAATCGAACATGGACTTAATAACATTAGAGGCGATCCAAATATTATTCAGATGCTATCGGATTTATGTACGGATGCATAACATCTTTTTTTAAAGTAAAAAAAAAAATGTTAGTATTTCTCTGAATAGTGCGTGGGAGAAATGTTCAAAATTGACAAAAATAAACAGATGATTGTTTCTCTGCTACTTAACAGCTACTGTTAAAAAGTTGACGTTTAGGCATGTTGAAATAAATAAATAATAATAAAATGATGTACTGAGACTAAAGCTGCAAACAAGCACTGTAACACTGTAACAGAGTAATAAAAAATGCAAGAGAGCTATATGTTCAGTCCGTTAAATCCAAAGTAGCTGAGCAACGGCTTGGTTTCCACCGGTTTTGGCAAATAGCAAATAGGATCTTGAAAAAAAAGAAGCGAGCTTTATATCCCAATTGTCATCAATGGACCAGAGGTCATCTCGTAAGCATCAGACAAAGTCAGACGATTTGCCAAGAACTTTGCAGCTACTTCTGCTCTATGCGACGAAGGTCATCAACTTCCCGTATTTCCTCCTATAACAGATAACACTTCTATGCAACATATAAATATCTGTGTGTGAGGTCGCCAAGCTAATCAAGAACCTTGATTCCAGTAAAGCAACTTGCTCTTACGGTATTCCAATTATAGTGTTGAGAAACATTCAACCAGAACTTGCCCCCATACTTACAAAACTGTTTAAGCGTTGCCTTAAGAAGTGCTTCCCAACACCCTAAAAAACCTCATCGGTATGCCCTGTATTTAAGATTTCAAGTGATAAGCCATCTCCCTCTCATTACAGACCAATAAGTTTCCTGTGTATCATGAGTAAGTTTATGGAATCCATATTATATAAAGAAGTAGTCAACCACCTCAGCAGAAATAACCTTCTTAGTGACATGCAATACGGTTTCCTTTCTGCTAGATCTACAGCAGGAGTGCTAACTGCTATATCTCATAGAATTAGTGAATCTCTCGAAAAAGGCTTCATTTTTATGGCAATTGCTCTTAGCATATCAAAGGCCTTCGATAAGTTATGGCATATTTCACAAGATTTCCAGCTACGGTAAAACTGGAAATGTTTTCTCAAAATCGCTTCTCTCTGATAGGCTCATAAGAGTATTGATTGATGGGCAGAAATCAGAGGCCTACAGTATTAATGCTGGAGTCTCTCATGGGGCAATCCTGTGTCAACTCTCTTCGTGATCTACATCATTGATCTCCCAAAACACATACTTAAAGAATTCGTTGGCATCTACGCTGATGATACGACTATCTATGGCAACACATCAAAGGCCGTGAATGACAAAGTTCTCTCTGGTTCTCTCTCCTCTTATCTTGAGCGCGTGGTACAGTGGGAGAAGAGGTGGCTGGTTATTTTTATGCATCTAAAACCAAGCTCCTATCTTTATATCATCAACGCTCTGATCCCCATCTGGCATCAATTGAAATGGATGGTTCTCGTCTTGGGGAGGCTCCATGTTTTGACAAGCTTTTGCGATTGACCTTTACTATTCATCTAAAAAAAAACTCTTACATCAAGTATGTTGCCAAAGTCGCTGGAAAGATGGTAGGATCCTTCTACCGCTCCAGAATATATCTCACTGGTAATTCAATTCTCTATCTGTATAAAAGCCAAGTACGTCCTAGGATGGAGTACTGCAGCCACATATGGGTAGCGGCTGCTAAAACAGCCTATCTTGCTTTGACAGAGTACACAATAGACATCGTGGCTTAGTGGGGGCTACCATTTTCTCTTCCCTGCAACCCCTCTCCCACAGAAGAGACGTTGCGAGCTTGCCTTTGTTTTATCCTTATTTCCATGGCAAGTGCTCTCCTGAGCTCAAATCTCTGGTACCCCTTCGCCATTATTTCACGAAAAACACCCGTTTAGCTTAAACTACTCTAAATACTTTTCCCCACTCTTTATCTGTGCCTAAATAAAGACGTAGATTTTTTTCTGAGAAGTGCACGCTTGTGGAACTCTGTTCCATTTGCCTGTTTCCCACCTGACTACAACTTGGAGGTCTTCAAGTCCAACATAAACAAATTCCTGATTACCGTCCGCTTAAGTAAGACACTTTATCAAATCTCCATTACTAACGATTACAACGATATTATCCCATTGATTACTAAACGCGTAATAACCCTTATCCCTGAGTTGCTTCCGGGCCTTGATAACTCTTAACTTCCATGTAAAAAGAATAGTGAGGATTATGACATCTTCCAGTTAGTCATCAAATTTTACATTTTATATACATCGAGCTTTATATAAAAGAAAACGATTTGAAAAAAATACTGAATAAAATACAATTGAAATCGCATATTTTTCCCATGAATATATCTCTACTATTATATAGAATATATTTTGGTTGTGTAATCATGAGTTAGTTTTTTTATGGGCTCGAAAACAGCTGGAACGTTTTTTTTATAAAATTTCACACGAAATAATTTATGCACCTAGTGCTCTTTGAAATTTGTTTGTATCGGAATATCTTGAAAAATATCGATAAACGATAATCGACATAATCCGGTGTAAAGCAGGGACAGGAGATTTTTACTCAAGTTAACAAACCAAATAAACTAACATCACAAGTACATTTGAGAAGTATCGCACAAACCGATACGCTCGACATATAAAAATCAATAGAAGGTCATATAATATAACCGGTATGCATTCGAAATAAATGTATCTGTTTAGAGCACAATCGAAGCAGATTAATTGCTTTTTTTTTGTTTTTTTTAAATATATTTTGTAGTTAAATTTAAGTCATTATATATAACAATTTTTTTTTTATAATTATGCCCTGCAGTGTGATGCAGGCTACAATGTATTGCAAAGTAAGTCACTGCCGGTGTGGAAGTTAAGCTTCTTCCCTGTACATCGCGATTTATGGCCAACAAGAGCAGGTAATCAATCGATTTGATTTTAAAATATATGATTTCGCCAATTTAGATGACAGCAAATATACGGGACTGTAAAACATTGGTTGATCACCATTCGATCTCTGTTAACGTAAGTTCTCTATGCTAGGATGTACGATTGCGGAAAAGCCTACCTGTAAAATTACTCTACTTTGTTTGCAGCAGTAGTTCAATTTATTTTCATGTAATTTATACACATTGTTTGTCTCACTAATACTTTTTAGTAAATTTTATAGCCACATGTATTTTATTGTTAGTGAATAAGAGTTCTTTCACCTATATAGGAACTTCGTCTATGCACAATTTTAACATTTATACATTTTCTTTTAAATACAAAAGTTTCAGCTCCTAGATATGACCTTAAATTATATCCAGTGTTGAGACCCCGTCTTGCGGGCTTTGGTGAGTGTGGAACCACCCTTTAATCACAATTGCTCCACTCTGACCCGGAGTGGTAGTACCTGTTAGGGTCCCAACTATGGGTTAAATAGAAACCGACTTGAAAAGCAACAAATATATTCTATTAAAAAAAATTTTCTTCAAAATCTTTGGATTCAGCATTAAATAACATGAAAAGGGTTGATATGCCGTAAAATAACCAACCAACCAACAATATTTTGAATTATCTTTTATATAATATTTTGATTGCGGAAATTCCAATCCAAACCAAATAACCGTAGGATCACAATAAAAGATGTCACAGAAAGAAATTATTAAGTCTAAAGCATTACCCACCATCTTATGTAATTTTTGGACGCCGTTACATACACATTCAGTCGTGATATTAAAATGCTAAATTCTATCGGTGGAGAACAACCATCACAATCGCAACATTATAAGAGGAAGGAATCCCTACTTTACGCTCTATATACTTTTTCCTACCACTGCTACCAGTTGTCACCAAGTACGATTCTGAATTTTTCTACAACACCGAGATTACACCCTCCGTGACTAGATGATTACCTACATAAACATAACATATTCCTGCCGATTTCAGAATCTAAATTATTAACTTCTCCCTCCCAAATGAAAAAAATCCTACATAAACGAACACTTCTAAAAGTTTATAAACATGACGTCGCCGTCCACAGGAGACATTAACGTTTAAAGGACAACATTTTAAAAATATTAACCGTTCAAAAACCAACCATTACATATTGTTAACCTTATATAACGAAACAGACATTCACAGGTAAACACTATCATAATGACAGTCAATTAATGCATGTCTGACAGTTTAAGGAGATTCGACGCACATAACCAGAAGCACACTAGCAATTACATTCATAAATAACGTTGCTTTGTGTGCTTTACTGCAAACTATATATCGTAACAATGAGGTATGTAGATCTTACATCAAACTATCAAACGTAACATAACAGACAAGAAAAACTGTTATAGAATAATAATATGTCTGTCCAAATCCGGACCAGCACAGGCAATCAAAGGCAGTTTTAAATAAACAAGAAACTTGCAGGGACCTAAAGGTTATAGGAGATTGTATTTTTTATAGATATTCAATTTTACTGCTATGAGTTAACTGAAGAATGATAAACTTTCCTCCTAATTTTTGTTTCTAAGTTAATAAAGAGAGTTGGTGGTGAGCGGAAAGAGGAGGAAGTTGAGGATTCAATATAGTGAAACAACTTGATATTAATACACCTCTAAACATCTCCGGATTTAAACATCGACCTGTGTCAACCATCTAAAGAGTGGATGGCAAGGCAACAGCGAATCATTGCTGAAAGATGCACTTATGAATTTATTTTAATATAGCGACCGAATGATTAAAAGGTTAATATTTTCATTAATTATATTAAACTATATGTAACCCATTGTTTTGTTTCTCTTTTTAACTTACAATACTAATTGTACAACGGTGGATGAGGCCGTTTTGCAGGAATAAACGTAAGCTGTCTAATCAATTTGTCACGAATACATGACACACTATCTTAATTATACCATTAGAGGAATAAAAATATAAACATAAAAAATAAAAATTACCTTACCGTTCCAAAGTATAGCACTATGGATACTTATAAATAAGATATATGCAATTTAAGTCAACGTATATATCGCGAATGATATAGAAAACATAGATTATATGCAGTAAAGGAATAAATAAAGCAGGTAAAGTAACCCTTTAAAAATATAGTTAACATTAATAAAATATTGATAGTTAGTGCACCAAACTTTTGCTTAAAGGATCATAAAATGATACATTGACAGAAACCAAAATATAAGACAAATTGCACCTAGTGTATCAAATATAATTGCAGAGATTAAGACAATAGTAAAGTTTATTAATCTATTTTTATAAATCGTTATTAAATGCCTTAAATCGTAAATACGAACGAACATAAATTCATGCAAATTTATGTTGATTAATGCTAATAATCTATACTCACATAACGTTTAGATAAAGCTATACAGATGTTTAGACATGGCACCGACATTACTTACACAAAGTCGGCAAAATGAGACAAGCTAGGAGGACTTTAATGATACATAATGGAAAATATGGACCCTTTAGGATAATCATAGACATTTTATATTAATATATACTCAACAACTGCTCAAGCTATAGGAACGGTATATATATATATATATATATATATATATATATATATATATATATATATATAAGCCTGACGAATTCTCACGAGAATAACACGCGGAATATTGTCTGTAGGTTTATTGCCATCTGTATATTCATAACTTACTATATATATATATATATATATATATGTGTATATACATATATGTATGTATGTATAGAAAAAGAAAGAAATGAATAAAAAGGATGTAGTATTTACCTGATATACGTATTGATAAACTTCAAACTAATATGAATAACCGTATTTATATATATATATATATATAGATTATTTAATCCCAGCGTTATAAAAAAGCACGCTACTGAATAGTGTTCAGAGCTTATTATAAGAGAAAGAAAATTAAAACTGTAAGTTGAAATTCATAATCAAAATTTATTGTTCAACTGAGTACTCAAAAAAATTAAAAATCCTTATTCAGCGTCGGTTAAAGAACACTACTCTTGCTATTCTTCTCATAAGAGGGGAAAAAGACATCAGCAAATTATATTCGTAGCAATGCTAGAATTTGCTGCTTATGATATTAAGTGAAACCACAATTTATTATAGTCATAAATTGTCAAAGAAAAACAAATGAAAAATGATAGATATGCAAAAAAATAAATAAATAAAATACCAACTCTGCATAATATTTCATGCTTCATGAAGATTCTCTCAAGGGATTCCGAAAATAATTCGTTAGAGAGAATGAAGTAAAAAAATTATAATCAAGTGTGATATTAATAATCATAAGCTTTTTCTCATTAATCCAGCGATGAAACATGACTTGCTATTTTCTTTCAACTCTTGATTGGAAATCAAATTTTCTTTGGACTACTGCACTGTCCGAAAAAAATCCAGTATTTAAGCTGCTTTGAAAACTTTCTAACCTTACTATGACCATTTGCATCGCGCTAGATTTAATTTTGGACTTCATTCTCTCTAAAGATTTTGTTCACATTTCGCGTTTCGTTGAGAGAATCGTCACGCAAGCAGGAATACTATGCACGATTTTTTTTTATATATATTTTTTTACACATCCAACATTTTTTCACTTGTCTTTATTGGCAAGTTATGACTATAATACAATTGCGGTTTAACTTAATGTCATAAGCAGCAAATTCGTGCATTGCTACAAGGATAATTTTCTGATTTCTTTCTGTCCTCTAATGAGAAGGATAGCAAAAATAGCTTTTACACTACGCGGAATAAGGAATTGTAAACTATTTTTGGGGAGTACTCAGTGGAACAATGAATTTTGGTTGTAAATGTAATTTTACAGTTTTGATTTTCTTTAGTGAATATATATATATATATGTGTGTCTGTGTGTGTGTATAAATACCCGTTCACATACATGTTTTTTTCATGATAAAATAGAACCCAGAATTAGATGGAATTGAGCAATTGCATCGATAACGGACAACGCCAGAGCCAAAGTGGGTTTCTATGTACTGCATCTCATCAGTGACGTGCTCCGGCGTAGGCGCGAACCCAGGTTATCGCACGCATGAAGTGCACAATACTGATGACCTAAGCGTATGAGCCACGGCGCAATCTATTGGCTGTGCCTCGATTTTAATTTTTATATATTATCTAGTTCTACATTCTACTATGCGTAAAGTCACGCGTCCCATACAACTAAGATAGTTACTGCTGGTATGCAGGCCATAAATATAACATCTACAAATTATCTGCCTCCAACCCACACGATTTCGGTACAACCTATTTGTTGAGGGACATCACGTCTCTACGAAGGATGAACCGCTCTTTTCTACATATATTAGACATAAAGAGGAGAGTATATATATATATATATATATATATATATATATATATATATATATATATATATATATATACCCGTTCACACATACATATTCTTTTCATGATAAAGCTAGAACTCAAAATTAGTTTAATCGAGCAATTGCATCGACACTGAACAACGTCAGACTAAAATTGGGTTTCGATGTACTGCATCTACTCAGTGACGTGCTCCGACATAGGCGCCAACCCAGGTCGTCGCACGCATGAAGTGTGCAATACTGACGACCTATGTGTGCGAATTCGTTCCCTATGTACTAAAAAGAAGACGAGTGGTTCCATTATTCGAAATTTTACATAAATGCACTTGATATGACTGGGGGTAATTTTAAGTAAGATTTATATCAGAAAGTTGCAGATAAATATCGAAATACGTTAATCGAAAAAAAACACATTAAAGAAGGACGCCCGATTTAGATCAATGTTCACAATGTTTTACAGTTTAACATCACAAGGACATTTGAAGTTTTATATTAACATATGCAGCTAAAAATCACACGGACATTTGAAGTTTATCATCATATATGCAGGTTGACATCACACGTGTATTTGAAGTTTTATCATCACATATGAAGTTTAACATCAAAAGGACATTTGAAGTTTTATCATCACAGATGCAGTTAAATATCACACGGGTATTTCAAGTTTTATTATCATAGATTCTATTTAACACCAAAAGGACATTTGAAGTTTTATCATCACATATGCAGTTTAACATCGCAATAACATATGAAGTTTTATCATCACATATGCAGTTTAACATCACAAGGATATTTGAAGTTTTATCATCACAGATGCAGTTTAACATCACAAGAACATTTGAAGGTTTATCATCACAGATGCTGTTTAACATAACACGTGTATTTGAATTTTATAATCACAGATGCAGTTTAAAATCACAAGGACATTTGAAGTGTTATCATCACAGATCCAGTTTTACATCACAAGGAAATTTGAAGTTTTATCATCACAAATTCCGTAAACATCACAAGGAAATTTGAAGTTTTATCATCATAGATATTGTTTAACATCACGCGTGTAATTGAAGTTTTAAAATCACATGTGCAGTTTAACATCAAAAGGAAATTTTAAGTTTTATCATCACATATGCAGTTTTCCGGCTTCTGCAAATATAAGTAATCTGGCAGCTTTCATGGCATTTCGTTCGCACTTAACTTTCTCGGTATCTTGGAATTGTTTCACATTATTAAAATGGCAGCCGATTCCGGCTACTGAACTCTAACCCTTAAGCAGCTACCCCTGTGTTCTATTTTAAACGAATAATAGCATAATTATATCAAAATGTGAAAACTATAATTCGCAGTGCATTTTGCATTAGATATACTGATTTTTCTATGGTTGCAGCCTTCGTGGGCCTCGGAAGTGGTGACTATCTGATAGTCTTTCTCTTTTTTCTACAGATCTCTCTTTCGTCCAGTATTTAAGGTGTTTGATCCCTCTAAGGTAAGAAGTATATCACCGATATGGTCACAATTTTTAAAAACTTTTTACTTTATAAGTTGGTGATATCTAAAGCAAGTACACGTTCGATATGTTCTATTTTAGTTTTGAATAAACTTATGATACAGTATATTTTACAATCTTGATGAAATTATTTTTCAGACAAAAAAACATAATTTACTTAGTATCATCTTAAGAATTAAAATAATAATTTGATGATATTTCCTACTTATTTATCTTGTCTTCATAAGAAATATGAAGACAAATATGACTTTTTTTTTTAGTTCTGAGCATCTGTTTTAATACAGGATTATTTATCCAATTAAAACAATATTCGTAAATAAAATAAAATGTATCTTAGTTCACATAAATGCATATTTATCGACATATTTTATTAATTTTAACGCTAATTCTGGTGGCTAGATATTAAAATATTTTGAAAAGAGCTTTATACGTTTATTATATTATAGAGCATTTTTATTTATATGCATGTTATAAAATTTTATACATTTAGGGATGAGATGTTTTTTAATGTCTAATATATCTCGGCTTACCGTAGTTGAGGGCAGTACATTAGAAGTTCGCAAAAGAAAGCTAAACGTTTCCAACATGTTATTTTTATTTAACTGTGCACGTTAGGTTCTCTACAAAAACCTTAATGCTATCCACTCGAAAAGATGTTCTCACCCACATCATAGTAATTATGTAATTTACAATTTTAAGTGTAGTTGCGGTGCTAGCTACATGCGTCGAAAACGTTTAGCAAAATTAGACAGGCCTCGAGCATCGGATGTTCTTGCCAATACAAAAGGGACTTCAATAACTGATCATCTCATTAAATTAAAAACCCGCCATGTGCAGCAAACTTCAGCGCAGACCCATTTTCAATTCTGAGTCGTGCTCACTCAACATTCTCTCTAAAGATCTTGGAGACTATTCACGTTCGGAGAAGGAGGTCGTCTCGCTGTAAACAGAGGGACTATCTCTTTGGTTTAAGCGTGATTAGTTTCTGGGATCTTCGAACAAATCAACTTTACATTTACGTTACTTTATTTTAATCGCTTCCCTATTTTTTATCCATGACGCAAGGTAACTTTATTTTTTTAATGTTTTTGATTTTTTTTGATCCAAAATCCATCATTACAGTTCTAGAAAAGCAAGAGCAAAACTGGCCAGCTGACCTCCGCCTTTTATATTCCTTCTCTTTTCTCCCAACTTTAAAAAAAGTTCTTCATGATAAACAACAGAGTGTCCCTTTAATAAACGTTACGATTTTTGTGAATTCGAGAGAGCAAGCGGATGCAGTTATTGCAGGTGATGAAATGACTTACTAACCAAATAGCTTTCCAACGAATGATAACAAACAAAAACATATATAAAAAGTAAATAAGTTCTATTTAATTTTTTTTAAGGTAAAAAAAAACTCCCAAGATTATATATGCGCATGTTTGCATATATTTATGCACGTATATATATATATATATATATATATATATATATATATATATATATATATATATATATATATATATATATACACATGTGGTGCGTGTGTTTGCTTTCTAAAGCGAACCTGGATTTCGCAAATCATTTATCCTTTTTCTTGACTTGTAATTTTTAGTGTATTTAAAAATTATCAGGATAACTCGACATTGTTCGCATTTTATTGTAATCGAAATCGGTGAAATACAATTTGTTAAGGTTACTAATCTACCTGCTCTAGTTGATGACACTAATTCTGCAGTCTACCTGGAGGAAATTTCAAAATTTCTCTTAGTCGGGAATACATTCTAGTCTACATTGCAGTATAAAAATCTATTGTTTATTGATAAAATTATTTGCCAATAATGGGCTCACTTAAAATTTACATTGCAAAATTAAAGTATGATGGAAAATGCAAGGCAAATATAATGGATGCATTGTGCTCTAAATAGACCCATCGATTTCGAATGCTCCCCTGTTATATCAAAGGCTCAACTGTGGATTTTATGAAATCATATTTACATAATCACATGTGACGTACAAAAGTCAAGTATCATGTTTCAATTTTGCTTTAAAAAGAAATATTATTTGCGAACACGCCGCTGTCAAATAAAAGAATATGCAGTTGATGTTAGTAGGTTGGGCGTTGCTTCTTGTACGGTGATGAAACTTTGGAAATTCCCTCGTAATGTTAGATTGTACGAGCTTGTTAACATTAGTGAAAATCTTGGATATTTCTTTGATAGGATTTTTATTATCGATTTTCGATACGTATCGGACACATTTTAGATACAAAACCTGCATAGCAACATTCCTCGATTCATCAAGTGCCTTCGTGTAATTTGTTTAAAAATCGGCCAGCCATTTTCGAGTCCATAGGGAACACACTCATACACACATACAAAGTAATATTATAGTAAATATTGATTTATTTATTTACGTGTTTACATCAATTGTTTGCCTCAATTGTAATTGCATGTGCATTTCTTTTTGGAGAACTACAACTCACCCATAATGTTCCAAAATTATATTATATTCATTTATATTATGTTTTAACCTGGCTTATTAAAATAACTTAATAGCAAAAGCAGTGATTATTATTAATACGAGGAGCATATTTATGTAACTTTTACATTATAAATTTTATGGATATTTGTTTACATTCTCAATGAAACAAAAATCATTGATGCTTTCAATTCACAAAACATTACAACTACTCAAAATATATTAATTTATTTATTGCGGAATATTATCCTCATCTTTTTTAATCATGTTGTTTCCGATGAATAGAGAGGTTGAATCTCTATGGTTCCAGATGAGCATTGTCTGAAGATTGCAGTTTCAATCCTACCAAAAGCCGGTCAGAGGGTAAGTTGGCTAAAATGGGAGGAGACCTAAACAACCATGAAATTGCTGAGGATGCAGTTAAGAGATTTGGAGTTCCTATCCCGTCGAGCTTACCACCGGACGAAGGCTAGAGTAATAGTTAGCCGTAACGCCATGAAACAACTATATAAAAAGATGATAATAGTCCGGAATAAATACATTAATGAATAATAACCATTTCAATAATGAATTCCAATTAAATAATATATGCTCAAAATATGTTCATGTTTTATCTCGTAAATGGAGCAGGAGATGAAGATTTAATCATTAATTGCTGTTCTAAATTCTTTTTACGTATTCGTTCGCGATTTATCTGATTTTGATAGACATTTGTCGACATTGGTTACTTTTTAACGAATAGATGTTTTTTCTTTGTCTCTTTTTAAAGTTGTAAATATGATTATGCCACTCAATATACCTATTTTACCTGGCCGTATTGTTTATTATTATTCATTAACAACATATTAAATATCTTTCGACTGATATTACCGTGTTCTTTTTTTTTTTTTTTTTTTAACTGGATAACATTTTCAAATTTATATTGCTACCATTTGTACCTCTCACTGGCAGTTCCTTTATCATTGGCTATAAATGTTGCTTTAGGTCTAACTGCTGCTACGATCATCATTTGTCCTTATTATTAGTCACATGTGATTTGTTTAGGCTTATAACTTCTGCCGCTAGGTTTAGTTTCTACATAATTTATCCATAGCGTTTACAAATATTTTTTTATAAATTGTATTTGCCCAATCCTTTGACTTGACTTGGCTTTGTTCTGATTTTTAGATAAAATTAGTATTTCTCTGTTTTTATAAACCGTCGCCAAGGCAGAAACATTTCGCTCTATCTGAATACTGAAATCCATCCCATTCTGTTCTATATCTCATTCCGTGTTAGATAATGAAGGCCTTGACAGTTTTATTACTATGCTTACTCCGAACAATCAGATAATTTATACGATTGTCTTGCATGGGTATATTGTTCAAGGTTTTATTCGAAGAGACAAACGCACGTCAATTATTTTCTTTGTCTTTTGAGAAGTCTCAAGTAACACATCATCTCCCTTTTTATATTCACTCGCTTGTTTGCTGTCTTTTGTATTTCTTGAAAATATGTCAACATACAATCCTTGGAAATGACAAATATTTGTTGAACACTGAAGACATATGCATGACATGTTTCTTTTATTGCAAGACAAGAATAATGATCCTTCCAATCAGTAATAATTATATTGTCTTTAAAATACTCTAATATATAATTACAAAGATACACGTCAAAAGTGCGTGCATAATATTATAAATATTACTCGTTTATAATGTAACTATATCAACACACGTAAAAAGTGTACTGTCCAAAATCCAACCATTTCTCACGTCTCAATTGTAGTGGAAATAAGGTAATGTAAGCGCCATCCTACTCAGTACTTACTGTCCTAGTATCGTCACGTGTCATACATAACTGGCAATTATCCATAACAGATGTGTAACTCGACTTACATGCTTGTTGAATATCCAGATGTTGAAATCAGGTTCCATCGGTTCTGGCCGTTCCTGCTCGAACTTACAGAATATTAGCTCATGGCAATTGCAATTTGTAAATAGAAACACATTGATTCTGGGCGAGTATAGCAGACATGCTTATGTGTTTTGCAGATCAAACGTTATGTGGCCTAATATAAAACGAATTAACCAAGTTGCTGCCAGTTTTGTGGGTAAGCATGCAATTCAACTGATCTACTAAATAGTTACGATCAACAAGGATTACATGGAGACCACACAATCCTGAGGCATAACATTTTATGGACTCTTTGAATGCATTTTTCTCTAAACAAAACCATCGTTGTTCGCTCCTTCTTTTTCCCATTAAATTATAATTGTAGATTTAACACCGACTAGCAATTTTCAAATGCATCAATGATGAACATTTGCAAAGTTTGTCAAATGAAGTAGATACAGCTGGAAAATATGGGAAAATTTGATGTTATTCCGATTCTAGGATACACCAGTCGTTGTTGTCCATAACTAAGCACTGATGCTGATAATATATAATTAGTTTTACTAGTAATAAAGAATTATAATAATTGCGGTAATTCCATTGAATGAAAAGTATATTTTATTAAGAAATATACTTGATAACGCAAAGAAAACTTATGAACATTTTATAAGAATAATATTCATTAGATTTTTAATATAAGCGTGAATTAAATGAGATCAATGAATAAGCACTAATAATGATTATAAAATAATAATGTCCTACATAGTTTAATAAAAATAATACAATTGCATTTTAATAGACACTTATTAATTTTTCAGTTCAGCACTTCCTCACAATTTTCTGTTTTTGCTCCGTTTCTTTCAATTGTTTCCGTTTTACGCTACGTTTTACTTACATCATACGTCAATGAAGTACCGCCTCAGATCGCAATTACAACGGGTTCTTTTCTCACACTCTTACATTAAAATCAAATATTATTATACACTAGCAGGACCCGTTAACCGACGTTTGCCGGGGAAGCATGCCCTATCCTCGTAAAAAGTTAAAATACGGCTGTTGTTGGTATTGCCCAACACCCAATTCCCAAACCTCAACCGTGATATTTTTGTAAATAGAATTTTCAAGTTAAATTCAAGTTTTACAATATCTTGTTTTTTTATGAAATTGTTAGCTGATAGTACATAATACTTATAATACACCCGATAGTTTGGGAAGGAAACCTTAGTGCACGCAAATTGAAATAAAGTTGTTTTTGTTATGAATTTTATCCAACGGTCATACATTTCGCTAAGTACCTCCTACAAAAATAAACGTAATATAATGCTTATATATGTATAAAATCAAGTTTTACGATACTATATTTGTTTACTAAAATGTTAAGTAAAGAAATAAAAACTGTATTCTTTTTCTATTAGGTGTTTCGTGTAAAACATATAAGTGTCTCTCTCTGTTTCTCTCTCTCTCACTGTCTCTATCTTTGTCTTGTTGTCTGTCTGTCTGTCTGTCTCTCTGTCTCTGTCTCTGTCTCTGTCTCTGTCTCTGTCTCTCTCTCTCTCTCTCTCTCGTTCGTTGCAGCGCTCGAGAACTTCTCAGTGGATTCACAATAAAGCAAACGGTAAATTTCTGTTACGTGTTAGGAAAAAGATTATGTAGTTTATTTTAGGAGTATAACAGTTTCACCCAAATCATTCAAAGTTAAGAGTTTTAAAATGGAATTATTTCGTCGATTATGCGCACTATCTTAAAGCAACGTAAGTGTTCTGTCTAAAGTAAATACATAGTGTTTTCGAATGAAAAGAAAACTAATGTAAGTGTCTCTCTCTTTCTGTCTGTTTGTCTTTCTTTCGCTCTCTATCGATCGCTATCTTGCTCTAAAACGCGTTAGTGGATTCACAATTAAGCAAACAAAAATTTTAGTTAAGTGTAAAGAAAAGATAATATAGTTTTTTAGTGTAATATTTTCAGAAACAATAAAATGCAAGAGTTTTTAGCCGAAAAATACCTTGAATGATATAAATAAAACGTAAGAATATTGCGTACGAAGAGTAATGGCGTCGTGTTTCCGTTTCGAACTCTTTATTTAATAGGGAATAACTGAAAAAGGGAATTATTCAATGTATAATTCTCAGCCAATCAGAAGCGGCCTGATTTATGGACGGGATGAATCATTATTTGTGTAGATTGAAGGTGGTAAGAATATACGATTATGTAGGAAATCAGAAGTCAGTTAATGACGGAGAAGACCCAGGAAGGTAAAACTAGAACAAAATGCACACAGTAGAGAATAGGGGCTGTAAGGGGACTTTTGAAAGTGCGGGTGAAAATCCACCTGCTTCCTCTATAGGTTACGACGATGATTTACATTTAATATTAAGCAACCTGTAGGTAATTGCATTCTATAGTTAAATAAGGTAATAACTAATGACATAATAGATACCATCTGTTGTTGTTAACCTAGATATTTTCGTTCAGAGGAAAATAAATTGCGCCTCCTTTATTACATACAATATATTCGAAAACGAGATTAAATAAAAGTAAAAGCAATATCATACTCTTACACACATCAGCAAGACAACAACTGTTTCTAAGCCAAATTAAGCGAATTTAGCTTTTTTGAAAGCGTAACATAACTAAATCTTAAAGGAATAAGTAATGAACGAGCACGGTTGTTTTGTATATGATTAACATATACAATTACAACAAAACTTTGTCATCTATAAAGCTGAACTGTTAAATGATGTTATTTTATGATCTGTTTGATTTGTATTGTTCTCATACTGATTGTTATTTTATGGTATCTGATAATAAAACATAAAAGCAAAACCAGTCGTCCAAATTATTAAAATAATACGAATTATTACTACTCATCTCATAAAATCAGAACCATTTGCACATCTTATTTGATAAAAATTAAATCCATTAAAAGGAAATACGTTCGTCTCATTTAGCAAAATATTTGGCAATTTAAAAAGCACAGCTCAACAGGTATCGCTTCGAGTTTCTTCCAAACATAAACGATAATATACCTCGTGCAATAAATTTGTATTAATCTTGTTTACGCTCTCAACATGCATTTTATGAAATTGTGACTGAATGTGTTTAACAAAGCAATAATTTTTACTTGAACGAACGAATGCAAAATGTATTTCGATACAAATAAAACATTTGTCACATTTGTTTTCGCGCGAAAAATATGATAGCGCATTGGGATGTCATATGTGTAACATAATGAGTAAATACAGATCGTCAAAAACAATTGCACATGCCTAAAGAACTTGTTCACCTTCGGATATTTACTATGGATGTCCCATTTATTCTTATTTGTAGCCTAATTACACACCTGAATGTACTGCAACCATAGCACAGATACATAATTACTTAAAATACTTTAAAAGTACTCACCCATAGAACTGGCATCAGTCACTGTGCATTAGAAAACGCGACATTGTAGTATGCTCAGTCAATCAAGTCCAAGTAAATAAACAAATGGGTTTGTTTCCATAATTTTCGACGAATAACAAACAATATCCCAAATAGAGGCGTTTCCTATATCCTGGCCATAAGCAAGGATCTAAAGGGATATCTTCAAAAAGCCAAATTCTTTCCTAAAAACTTTGCAGCAAATTGAACCCTATGAGATCAGGGACTCCTACACGACTCGAATTTCCTACTAAGTCTAAAAATAATACGACATCTATATATTTGTTTGTGATATTGCCACACTCATTAAGAACATTGATGACAGCAAAGCAACCGGTTCTGACAATATCCTGCGCCATGTTTGAGGTGAACATGCAGAAAAAAAGAAAAACATCTCAGCAAAAACAACCTGACCAATGAGAAGCCATCTGATTTCCGTCTGCAGGATCTATTGCTGAGTGATTGACTGCTGATAGAGACTGAGATTCCACAAAGTATTAGTGTATATATATACTATCGACGGGGGTTCATTTTAAGAGTAAACGCTCTTGACATATCAAAGTCATTTGATAGGGTTTGACATAAAGGTCTGTTTCAAATGAGTTCACGCTATAAATGCTCAAAAATGTCTTCTCAATCATCAACATTTTTTTACAGTTACCGTTGATAGGCAACAGTATAAGTTCGAAGTTTGAAGGCCAGCGATCAACAAAGATAAACATATCTTTATGTCTCTCTTTGAGAATGTGGTGCAATTAGCTAAAACGTAACTGGTTTATTTTGATGAACCCAAAACAAACCTTTTTTCATTTCATCTTAAACGCTCTGATCTTCACTTGACCCCAACTTATATGAATGTCTCTCGTCTAAAAAGGCTACGTGTTTTTACAAATTAAGAATTCTAACCTTTACTTTTGACCTGAAATGGAACACTTACCTCAAATCTATTGCCAAGGTCGTCGGAAAATTTGGCCCGTAATTTTATCGCTATCCTCTACATGTATAAGAACCACACTTGTCCTAAAATTCAGTACCGTTGCCATATCTTTGTACGACTTGCTCAAACCGCCCTTTCCTTTGCCAAATTCTTAAACATGCTTCGCAACCTTATAACTGATGCCCTTTTTGCCCGGCAAGCTGTTTACCATAGAATAGACGTTGCGAGTCTGTATCTGTTTTATCGTTATTTTCATGGTAATTGCTCTTGTAAACTTCAATCCATGCCACCTTTTCAAACTTTCACATAAGAAACACTCGTCTAGCTACAAAGGATGTCAACAATTTTCCCCACTCTCTATGTGTGCCTAAATCTTAACGTAAATTCCATGAAAAACATCTTTCCTGTCAGCAGGAAGAACTCTGTTTCGCTGGCCAGCTTTCAAGCTAACTACAATATGGTTGTCTTCGAATCCAATGAAAAAAAGTTATTGTTGAACACCGCTTTGAATAATAGATTTGTACTCCATTTTTACTTTTAAGTGTTAATTCTGTGTGATCTTAATGAATACAAGACACTTATTAACATTTATCCGGGAATGGTTATTGTTCTTTGATAAATAGCGACTGCTATTCGCAAATATGGAATAGTGGCCGCAGCGATATGCTTACAATATTCTTTAATAAAATATTTATTATCAGCGGAAGTCGGATACATAGTGTATTGAAGGCAATTCTTATATTTTCTTAACTTTTTGATGGTATTTAGTGCGTTAGAGCGAAATATATATCATCATATACTAGAAGGTTAAACGATAGCATTATATGAAAGCGGAAGCAGCGCAATCATGGTTTATTTATGAATTAACAATAAAAAGCATTTTTAAATAATAAAAATAATGTGTTTCATAAAATGTCGTCGTGGTGATATAACTTATGATTAAAATTGGTCATGTAGAAATTCATACATTAATGGACGGAAAATATCGAAGAAATGTTGTTAGTACAAAAAGTTGTTTAAGAAGAGAAATACGCGTTCGTTAAATAAATAATAAATGATTAATATTAATAATTATATATATATATATATATATATACATATATACATACATATATATACAGAGAGAAAGAGGGAGAGATAGAGAGAGATAGAGAGAGTGAGAGAAAATAAGTAAATGAGACAAGTTAATCGCGCAGATATGTTAATTCTTCAGTGGTAATGATTAACTAGTATTACTATATTGTCAACGAAGATATTTTCAAGTGTCCAGAATATGTACAAATTTAAGAATTGTGTGTGATGTTATCAATATAAGAACACAGTTTATATCTTTGAAATTTCAGATGTATTTTCGAGGATTCTAGGAATAACATATCAAATATGATTACATCCAAATTATAACAGAATGAGGATTTTTAGATTCCTATAAATGTGGTCTAAAATTTTTATATTTAATGAATTTTTTCAGGGTTAATAGATCACTAAAATAGAAACATAATTCATGTAAACACATTGAAAATGTGCTTAAAATGCGTTTAAATACATCTAATAGTTTTTATACGAAGGTTATGTCGAATATTAGCGCACATTAATAATTGATATAATTAAAACTATTTAAAAACTGTTTGTACAACAATTGTAAAATAAATATATTTCTCTTGACATATCTAAGACCTTTTATAGGGTATGGCATAAATGGTTACTTCAAAAGATCTCTTGCTATGGTATAGCTGGAAATGTTTTCTCAATTATTAAATCATTTCTTTAACCCTTATCCTCGAGTGACCTCTTATCCTTGATAAGTGGTGATCCCTATGTACAAAAAGGAATAACCAATAATTCACAACTGTATGTTTTAGATATATAAGCATGATATTATTTTTAAATAGTAAATATTTAATATTTCAATTAAAATTTATAAATAGTCATCATGCCCTAATTGAGCCGGTTTTTTTTTAAATTTCATTTTTGATTAAGCTCTTTAGCATAATAAATTATTCAGGAATGTACGTTGTAGATATGTGTGCATAACGTTATATGACATGTTAAATAATTTAGATTTATTATAAAATAGTGCAATTCTCGTCAGACATCAGTTAAGCATGATTATCTTAATTTGATATTTTATTAAGCTTTTAGAATGGAAACATCAAGATACTTTTAGAATCCCAATAAGAATAAGAGTTTGAGATATAATGTTTACTTAGAATTTATCGAGAGTAGATAATACAGTGGATGTGTTATCGGCAGCTCCAGTAACTATCGCTTCTCCTTTTTGTCCCTCAGTCATCATTCAAATCAGTGATTTTTATGACAAAGGGTGAAGAAAAAGTTGCTTTAAAGGTCGGTAGTACTTAGAGAACAGTAGTCTGAAATGTCGGAACTTTTTCTGTGTCTATGTCTAGCCTTGTGGCCATGTCACTTGTAAGGGTACTGGAGGTAAACGTTTCGTCTAGGCTGACGTTATCCGCCTGATAGTCAGGGACCCGCATCTTAGATTAAACACTAAGGAGGCTGCCCTGTCAGGGGGCGCAAAGTACTGGGACTGCTGTATTGCCATTTGGTGAATGGATTTTGGACCATGCAATATTCTCTGGTGGGGCCTCTCGAGGCCATACTAGTGGGTAATTGTTACGGCTTTACCTTTTAATGTGCTACAAAACATAAACTTCCTGTCTTTTTTCCCTCTTACTTTCCCTCTCTATCCTTTTTTTTACACAGTGATCACCACTTATCAAGGCCCGGAAGCCACTCAGGGATAAGGGTTATTGCAAGTACATTACGTAAGTGTGGAGATTTGATGAAGTGCTTACTTACGGGGGCGGTTAATTAGGAATTTGTTTACGTTGGACTTGAAGACATCCAAGTTGTAGTCCGGTAGGAAGCAAGCAGACAGAACAGAGTTCCACAGGCGTGCAGTTCTAAGAAAAAAAGCTTTGTTCATGGAATCCGCGTTTTGATTTAGGCACAGCTATAGAGTGGGGGAAATTTTTCACAGTGGATTCAGCTAGACGGGTGTTTTTCGTGAAAGAATGGAGAGGGGGGACCAGAGATTGGAGTTCAGACGAACACCTTCCATGGAAATAACGATAAAACAAGGATAGACTCACAACGTCTCTTCTGCGGGAGAGAGGTTGCAGGGTAGAGAAAAGGGCATCCACCACTAAGCCACGAAGTCTATTTTGTACTCTCTCCAGGCAGAATAGCTGTTTTTAGCAGCTCCTGCCCAGATATGGCAACAGTATTCCATCCTTGGACGTACTTGGCTTTTATATAGATAGAGAATTGCATCAGTAGTGAGATATCTACTGACGCGGTAGAAGGATCCTACCATCTTTCCAGCGACCTTGGAAACAGACTTGATGTACGTGTTCTATTTCGGATCAGGAGTAAAGATCAAACCCAGAAGCTTGTAAAAAGACGGCGCCTCACCCAGACGAGAGCCATCCATCACAATTGATGCCGGATGGGGATCAGAGCGTTGATGATGTAAGGATAGGAGTTTGGTTTTAGATGCATTAAAGGTAACCAGCCACATCTTCCCCCACTGAAACACGCGCTCGAGATCAGAGGAGAGAGAATCAGAGAGAACTTTGCGATTTACAGCGTTTGATGTGTTGCCGTAGATGGTCGTGTCATCAGCATAGATGTAGATCAGAAAGAGAATTGGACCCAGGATTAACCCCTGAGGGACTCCAGCATTTATATTGCAGGCCTCCGATTTTTGTCCATCTACCACTACTCTTATGAGCCTATCGGAGAGAAATGATTTAATGATTGAGAAAACATTTCCAGTTATACGGTAGCTGGAAATCTTGTGAAGTAGACCATTATACCATACCTTGTCGAAGACCTTTGATACGTCAAGAGCAATTGCCCTAGAAAGGAAACGTTTGTGGAAAGATTCACTACTCCTGTGGGATATAACCGTCAGCACATCCGCGGTAGATCTTGTAGAGCGGAAACCATATTGTGTGTCACTAAGAAGATTATTCCTGCTGAGGTTGTTGACTATTTCTCTATGTATATGGATTCCAGCAACTTACTCATAACACACAGGAGAATTATTGGTCTGTACTGAGTGGGAGATGACTTATAACCTGAATTCTTAAATACAGGGCAGACTAATGAGGTCTTCCAGGGAGTCGGAAAGCACTTCTCCTTAAGGCAGCGCTTAAATATTTTCGTAAGTATGAGAGCAAGTTCTGGTTGAAACTTTTTTAACACTATAATTAGGATGCCATCAGGACCAGTTGCTTTACTGGAATCTAGGTTCTTGATTAGTTTGCGACCTCATGCACGGATATTTGTATGTTACCTAGCTTGTTCTGTGTAATAGGACGAAATATGGGGAGTTGATGACCTTCGTCGCATAGGGTAGACGCTGCAAAGTTCTTTGCCAATAGTTTGGCCTTGTCCTGCTTTAACCAAGCATGCTGAGCTGTTTCACAAATCCCAAAACCTCAACACGAAACATATCCAGAAAAAATACTCGAATAAACCTAGAACTCCATCTTCCAACGTAGACCCCTACTACCATGTCTCCTTCTACAACATCAGGGTCTACGTTCCCACCTCCCAGAGGTGGAAACCCAATTACAGGAGACGAAACCGGACATATTCTTTCTAAGCGAAACTGGAATAGGGCCGACCACTTCCCTAGATGAGTTCATAATTACCGGATACTCTAACTTAACATCTAAATCGGACCCCCACGATCGCCATGAACATGGAATATGTGCATACATTAAAGATGGCTTCCCGTGTGGCAGAGATATCTCTAGAGAAGATCCTAATTGACCTTATATGTGTTTCCGGGTTGCACTTGCTGTCACCACTGCATTTATATTTGCTCGCTATCGGCCCCATAACAGTGAAGTTACTATTTTTAAGAGCATATCTGAGAAAATAGACCACATACTGTCTACAAATCCCTCGGCTAAAATCCACATCTGTGGTGACTTCAACGTCCATGATGTGAGATGGCTGACTCACTCAAACAAGAGGGACGATGAGTGGAGGTTCTGTCATGATTTGGCCATTGCTTATGACCGCATTTAGATTGTTCGCGAGCCCACCCGTGGTTCAACATACTACAGGTCAATATGCAAGCCTCCTAGACCTTTTTCTCTCAACTACTCCTGGGCTATGTTCATGTTCCGTTCTTTCTCCTCTTGGATCCTCAGACCACTCCGTCGTATCAGTTCAGATAAAACTGTAATGTAATAAGTCCCCAGACGTACACCTCCACCGTACTGTATACCGATACTCCATGGCTGACTAGGATAGCTTCCGTACATTTATATCTTATCTATCTCTGAATTCCATGTTTAAAAAGAATGTGTCGTCTTTAGTATCAGACGTGACCGAATGGTTAATTATAGGCATAGACCGATTCATACCATCTAAAAAATTCCAAGAAAAAAACCTAACAGCCAACCATGGTTTCCCCCAGAAGGTGCTGCTGCCCTCGCGCACAGAAATCACTTTTTCCATAGCTACCAACGTAATAGATGCACTGAGACTAAAGCTGCTTTCGAGAACGCCAGCAACCACTGTAAAAGAGTAATAAATATGCAAGAGAGCTATATGCCCAGTCTGTTGACTCCAATGTAGCTTATCAGCGGCTTGGTTCCCACCAGTTTTGGCAAATAACAAATAGGATCCTGAACAGAAGTGTGCGTTCTATCCCAACCATTATAAATAGACTAGAGGCCATCTCGTGAGCTTCAGACCAAACAGACAGGGCCAAACTATTTGCCAAGAACTTTGCAGCTAATTCTACTTCATGCGATGAAGGCAATCAACTCCCCATATTTCTTCCTATAACACAGAACACGCTAGTAGCATACAAATATATGTGCGTGAGATCGCCAAGCTGATCAAGGACATTGATTCCAGTAAAGCAACTGGCCCTGACGGCATCGCAATTATAGTGTTAAAAAAGCTTCAACCAGAACTTGCTCCCATACTTACGAAAGAGTTTAAGCTTTGCCTTAAGGAGAAGTGCTTTCCAGCATCCTGGAAAACCTCATCAGTTTGCCCTGTATTTATAGAAGTCAGGTGGTAAGTCATCTTCCTCTTAGTACATACCAAGCAGTCTCCTGTGTGTCATGAGTACGTTGCTGGAATGAATAGTAAATAGAGAATTAGTCAACCACCTCAGCAGAAATAACCTTTTTAGTGACACGCAATATGATTTCCGTTCTGCAAGATCTACTGTAGATGTGCTAACGGTTATATCTCATACGATTAGTGGATCTCTGGACAAAGGCTTCCTTTCTAAGGCGATTTCTCTTGACATATCAAAGGCCTTCGACAAGGTATGGCATAAAGGCCTGCTTCACAATATTCACAGGTACGGTATAATTGGAAATGTTCTCTCTATCATTAAATCATTTCTCTCAGATAGGCTCATATGAGTAATGGTTGATGGACAAAAATCAGAGGCCTGCGGTATCAATGCTGGAGTCCCTCACGAGTCCATCATGGGCCCAACTCTTTTCCTTATCTACATCAATGATCTTCCTAAACAGATACTTAAATTATTCGTTGACATCTATGCTGATGACACGACTGTCTACGGCAACACATCAAAGGCTGTAAATGACAAAACTCTCTCTGGTTCTCTCTCCTCTGGTCTCGAACGCGTGGTTCAGTGGGGGAAGACGTGGCTGGTTACATTTAATGCATCAAAAACCAAACTGCTATCTTTACATCATCAACGCTCACATCCCCGTCTGGCACCAATTGAAATAGATGGATCTCGTCTAGGAGAAGCCCCATGTTTTGACGAGCTTCTCGGTTTGACCTTCATTCCTGATCTGAAATAGAACACGTACATCAATTATGTTTCCAATGTCGTTCGAAAGATGGCGGGATCCTTCTCCCGCTCCAGAAGATATCTCACTACTGATGCAACTCTCTATCTATATAAAATTCAAGTACGCCCAAGGAAGGAATACTGCTGTCATATCTTGTTAGGAGCTGCTAAAAATAACTTATCCTGCCTTGGCAGAGTACAAGGTAGACTTCCTTCCTTAGTGAGGGATGTCCTTTTTTCTTCCTTGCTACCTCTCTCCCAAAAAAGAGACGTTGCAAGCCTATCTTTGTTTTATCGTTATTTCCATGGCAGGTGCTCGTCTGAACTCCAATCTCTGGTCCCACCTCGCCAATTTTTTTACGAAAAACACCCGTCTTGCTGAATGCACTGTCAATAATTTTCCCCACTCTTTATCTGTACCTAAATCCAAACGTAGATTCCATGAGCCAAGCTTTTTTTCTTAGAACTGCACGCCTGTGGAACTCTGTTCTGTCTGCCTGCTTCCCACCTTACTACAACTTGTATGTCTTCAAGTCCAACGTAAACAAATTCCTGATGAACCGCCCCCTTAAGTAGACACTTAAATCTCCACACTAGCGTACAGTACTTACAATAACCCTTATCCCGAGTGGCTTCCTGGCCTTGATAAGTGGTGACCACGTTGTAAAAAAAGAATGATATCTTATTGTAATCATCGTACTAGACATAACATGATGTAAAACTGTTTTAATTTGCTAATTTAAAACATTTGAAAAAATTGTATTCTTTTGATAGTTTAATGATTCGAAACAGAAAGTTAATATGTTACTTAATGATTGGCAAAAAATTGATTGACAGTGGTATTGTGTAAAACAGTTTTTATTGAAGATTCGGAGTTCATTCGCCCCGCGCATATACATGCCCCATAGTTTCTGGTACTATTTCCCGATTATTGACCTGGTTGACTTAAAACCCACTGAAACAAGGTTCGTCTGATTTCATGATTCGAAAAGAAACGCCCTAATAACAACATACATATTGACCTCTTACAATACTGACCAAAAAAGAGAGAATAGACTTGGTCAATAAAAGTAGACACACAACCAACAAGAGATGAAGTAGAAAGAACAAGAACAAACGCGCTGACACATACTGTCTGCGACGCCACCAAACAACACTCACACACCCATTCTCCCCCCCTCGTCTTGCCGGAAGCCACTTGTCACTAACAAAAGTTGCAAACATAAATAAGAAGTGACATTTTTCTTAACTGGTGTGAGTAGGTTGTTATTAAAAGTATATTTCAATAATCATTTGGAAAAAGTTAAATTAAAACTTTTAAATGCGTAAAAATTATAAATGCATTAGGATATTAGACATTTGCTACCGCTCAAAAGACCGACTAAACGTAAGCGTAACTTGAACAAAAAATGTCATATATTTTTTTACCGTTCACACACATACGCTCTAATTTCCATACGCTATCTTTCAAAAACAGTATTTATAAACTATGTTAATATTAAAAAAATCGTGAAATAAAGAAAATATTATTGAATAAATTAAATACCAAAATGTGTTTTTTTTGTGCTCGGGTGTCAGATTATTAAAATAGATTAATTTACTAAACCAATTTCGCTTTCTATATTTTGTCCTTTAGTCCCAACATTTTATTATCGATGTTCTGACAAAGAAAGATGAGTGTTATTTTATTAATCGGCATCTACCCACCTAAAATTTATGTCGGTTATTTTTTTACCACTTAAATAGTATATTTTTTGTAACTCCTTACAAGTGGTTTTATGCGTCTGTAGATATTTCCATATGTCAATGCAGATGTTACAAACAGCAATAGGTGCCTGTTTTATGATCGATTATAATATGCTGAGAAAAACATCCATTGATCTTACTAAGAGTATATAATGAGAGCATGGAACTTATTATTAACCTACAAATGCTGTTTTTATACGTAGTTAGATACAGGCAGAAATAAATACGTAGGTAATTGAGTTAATATCTAATTTGGTGCTTGAAATCAGCTGATCAGTTTCACTGCCTGAATCATAAACAAATTCGATCATCTTAACATAAATGGAAACCATCAAATGTCAAACTATCGTCAATAATATCATCATAAACAAAATGTATTATTTCGAATATACAACGATTATTGATACGAAACAGATAATGTTTTATGATTCGATGGGTACTTTTCCTGGCTATCTTTTTCAATCGATGGTTAACTTAGAGGAAAGAAAAATAGGACATAAGATATTGGCTGTGACTAATTTCCTATCAGGCTGAATGATCATAAACAGATGGCTGTATTTGATCGGAGAGAAATGAGAACATGTGTGGGTTGAAATAGATGCGATTGATTGCACTGTATCAAAATTTATAAATGTGGACATGTAATACAAGCTGGTATCACGAATTTTGTGTCTGACTTGTGATTTTCTTTCAAATTTATATTTCAGAAATAATACTTCTCAGAATAAAGGTTAATATATTTAGATTCATAAATTTAGCGTATTATACAGAACATTGTAATCGAGTCTGTATATGCTATTTATTTCTCAAGATATTTTGTTAAACTTGCCTGAATATCAAAGTCAATATTTACTAAATATTTAGAATTAATCAATAGTTATATTTATTCATAGATTTAATAATATATGACCTCGTGGTGAAAAAGCAATGCGAAAGATTGCTTAGGTTTAGAATTACCTCTTAATTATCGTAATTGTTTTATTGTTATCCAACTCAACAAGGTACACTTATATATGTTCGCAAGTTACAATTAGGGGATAATATACATGGACATTATTTAGGGAGTAAAGCAGCGAGGTGTATTTTCACATAACATTTGTAATTTTGCATGTCAAGACAGTCAGAGAAGTAGGGAAAAAAAGAGGTATTTCAAAGTCTAGCAGTCGGCATAATTAATAGTACAAAATCTAGCCTTAGCATCTAGGTATTAAGTAGGTATTAACCTGGACCCGGAGAATTGCATTGATTTTGACAAGGACCATTCTATTTAAATACTAGGAAAACACATATAGGGATGCAACATTTCAGAGATTACAAGGGGTTAAAAGGGGGTTGATATCCTGTGACTTATTAGGTAGGATACGTTTTCTGTGAACTCAATCTAAGAGTGAGAACCCAGTGTCAAATTCAGTAGCCACAATGTGGCTACAATACTTTATTTAGGGGTGAATGGTGACTTTGTAGAGATATAGGATATACATAGCCGTGATTAATTTTCTAGCACGGTAGATAGCGCCCCCTTTTGTCGCAGCAATATTGGAAATGTCTTTAATGTATTTTAGGTTGTCCACACTGAGAATTTACGCTTTAACGTTTGGGGCATCACTTTTACACTTAGAATACTTTGAAAATAAATTTTAAAATTGATATTCTTCTCAAGGTTGAAGTAAAATTTTCATTATGGGATACCAGAAAATACAATTGCGAATTACTTACAACCTTATACAATCACGACTGATAACACGAGATCATCTGTGCAGTAAATAAAGAGTCCCGTTATACATTTCGTCCAAGTTCAAGGGTTCGACAGAAACATTCACGAGTTATAAAAGTAACGCCTGAAGAAGGTCGGGGGTTACATGGACCGCAACTTTGTGCAAATGACAGTCAAGATGAGAACAGTAATCCGAGGAATCCAAATAATTCAGATATAATTATGTTAAGTATTTCTTCAGTAATACCATATGTAATAGTCATAACAATACAATCGTGCTATACATCGCCAAAGGCTTCATGTGTATCAGATTTACTGCAGTAACTTTCCTGATCCAGTATAAGTTATATATGTTCAGAGATTAAAGTAAGGATGCTTGCCTAAATCCATACTTTTAGTCGGAAAAAAATAATATCTATGGGGGGGGGACGTATGCTTGATTAAATGAAGACTGATTTTTGCGAAGAAACAAGGGGATAATATAGAAATTATTCTGCTTGTCAGATTTTTCCGGCAACATTCTGTAAAGCTGGTAGCACAGAAGCAATTTTCGAGCACATGAAAGCAAGATTCGATAAGGCATTTTCGTAGACATTGAAGGGAACTATGACAGCCTAAATGAGTATTATTCTACTAGTATACCCAAGATAAGATCAGGTTTATGCGCTTTTTAGATGGCTAGGTTATTTTATAATACTACACACTAAGAAAGAGGTGATTTTCAGAATATTAAGTGTCCCTTCTGTCCGCAAAGGAAAATCTACGAAATCTGTGGTTTGCTAGGCCCAAAGTGGAGTTAGCGGCAAATTATCGGACAAGCAGGTTAACCTTTTCAAATGGAAAAAAAAACATCAAAGTGCTGGGAATTGTTATAGATTTTCTCGAAAACACGACTTCCTAAACACTATTTCTCAATGCTTTCCCTGGTGGTTTCGATATATCTTTTCCTAGTTGCGATTTTTTCGTTCTTAAGATGTTTTATACTTTTTTTTAATTTTGACTGAACATATGTTGGATAAATTTGTAGAAAGGTGTGCTGCCTTTGAACAATTGTAGCTTCGCTAGTAGAAGTGAAGGATTCCCTGTAAAAATATTCGCTTCGATTGTCGCTGTGAACAATTTAGTGGTCTCGTTTGCACACTATTCAGCAAGAAAAGAAAACACCCTATTTACCCATGGAACATGTTTGATGTTAACACTAATGAATTCCCGAAAAGCTTTCATGTATTATCTTGTCCTTTCGAGCAATGACTTTTCAACTTTGTGGCGAACGTTTACAGTTATATCTATCATGATTAAACGACTAGAATTCCCGAATGGATAATGGACATTTCTTACACAATCATCGAGAAACCGATCTAGAAGTTAGGCCTAGTGCTTTTGCGATCTGAGAGTCAGGTGGAGAACGTGAAATCTGTGTCAGGAAATAGACTAGAGAAATGCGCGTTACTATTATGTGTGTATACATTAATATATAATTCAGACAAAAATCGCGTAGAATTTACTTTGCCACTGTTTGAATAAACATCATTTAATTATAGGCTGAATTATTGATATGTTTAATAAGGATGCTAATTATTTCTGTACATACAGATTAATATTCATATGTTCGGAAGAAGACGTATAAGAACTAATATGGTCGGTATAATATTTATAAGTCAATCAGCAAAATATCAAAAAAAGTGCTAAACATTGTTTAAGAGTTCACGAATAAACGCAAATAATTGCTGTAGCATTGGCTGTCATAAGAATTGTGCATGCATTAGGAGTAAAAGAAAATAATACCTACCGTTAACTATTCCTTTTGTTTTTTCTTTTCTATAATCAATTTCTGTTTATTATTTAGGGCGTCTGATCATGAACAATGGCGCCGAAATTTTTATCATAGTATACCTTGACAGATAAATCGTTTAATACAATTTGGAATGTGAAAAAACATTCGGTGTGATATGAAATTATCGTATTATGGCGTAAGTACACTAACATAAATTAAAGCAAAAAATAGTTTCACCTTTTACATAATTATTACCTTCCCTAAGTGCATTCAAAATGATCTAAAGTTACATTCTGATGTAAAATTATACACTTTTAGAATTATAATTTACATGCATATTGAGTTGCAAACAGTAAATTATGTAATCTTTTTCTATTTTGTCGTTATATTTTTACACTATGACCCAGCACCTTGTCTATGAATGTCTCGCAAAGAAACACACAAAAGATATTCGACCCAATTTTTTCTAGTCGTGATAAAATACATTTAGTTTAGGTATTTTCTAAAAAATAAAAAAGCAGCGCATATTGTTTTAAAATCTATTAGTTCAAGGTAAAGTTGCCGAACTCCTACTTTAAAATTCTCTCGTGCCAATACGGGTATCTCACGCCTTGCCAGCACTCTCATGTTGTTCACCTTTTTTCCGCTGCTATATCTGCAGCTCGTTTGACAGAATACGGTTTTTGTTTAAAGTTCGGATACCGTCTTTTTGTAAACTTTATTCTAGCACAGAATATTGGTTCTAAATACTTTGATCCCCGCGTTGTCGCTGCACCTGTGCACCCGTACATTTCTGCCGCTTGTTTGTCTGTTTTTTTTTCTCGGATTTTCCTTTCTCCACTGTGACGTCAGCTCGCACGCCGGTTTGATCATTTGCATGCATGCTATGTAACTGCCGCTGCTGTATACAAGTCAGTGGTTCTGTTACATACCGCTCCCTTTCCAAGAAACATTTACTAGAATTTAACAGTTTTTATCTACTAGAATTAATATTCTAAGAGTTGTATGTTAATTTCAGGTCATGCGAGTTTTATTTTCCCACGCAATTTCTCTTAATTTGTTGCAAAACCCTCGACTTTTCTTGCCTATCGTAACACTCCTAACTTGAATATTTCTCTCTAAGTGGTCGAGTCATAAGATACTGCCCATCCATTGCTCAATTAGTTTTCTATTGGTAAAGACTTTCTCTCTTAAATGCTTAACAAAACTACTTAGCATAATTTTTGCTTGGCAGTATAATCTAGTAGTCTCTGATTTCCTTAGCCCATAATACGAAAATATTCGAGATAACACTATTCAATTTTATATATTCTTAAGGCAATTTTGACTCGAAAATGTTAATTACTATATGAAAAGATTATTCGATATACAACAACACACTGTCTCTTAACTGCTCGGTCCCTTTTGGACATGATTAGTTGACACAATTCCAGTTGAAATCTGGCCTAGAGTGCAAAAGGCATTATCCGTACCCCCGACTTAATCAGACACTAACATAAGAAACAATTTGGAATTTTCCCCGATTTTTGTCACATATAAGTACTATCTCGTGGTAATGAGGTGAACCTTTATTATTAGTCTTACCAACAAACTTTGTTTATTCATTTACTACTCATACTTCTCTACTAACCTATTTCGTTCGTAAACCGAAACATCAAAATTCCCCTCACTAAATGTGATGTGCCTTTCATCTCTTATAGTTAAATGGCGTTTCATTATCGGGGAATATGATTCGTTGTTCGAATTCTCTCGGTAACATTCAGATCGCCTACATACAAATTCATCCTTACCTCATCCTCTGTTTCTCTTTCTGAAGGTTCTAATTGGTGTAAATGCTTAGTGGCTGTTTCTCTCTTTACCACAGCGGAGATGCACCCGCTGCATATTATGCTCATAAATAGTTCTAGGTTTATGAATCCAGAATAAGGTTTAATTAACGTCACGTGGCCTACACCACCGCTAAGCCACTTAGTTAGATATGTTATGAATTTCAAAATGATTTTAAAGATTAATATGTATGTGTTTGATAGAAGATTAATAAGAACTCAAGTAACAAAATATCGAAAAACTCACAAACAAGCAAAAATATTTATAAGTACCGCAGCAGAACCTGTGCCACGAGTTGAACGTGCATTATTGCTTTAATTTTTAAATTTAAATCATTTATTAAATGATATATTTAGTGTTCTCCGCTTAGAGCCGTATATCTTTGGAATAGCGCAAATATAAGTGTACAAGTCAAATGGTTCATTTTAAATTCCAACATAAAACTGCGTAAGCTATCTGATAGGTTCAACGAGCATGAAACCATTTCGACTAGAATATTATATAACCGATTCGTAATGTTAGAAAGTTTGTCGTTATCATTAAATATAATAATTGCGGTGAACATAGGCTCCCACAAAACCACTTGCGCTAATAAAATATGGTCAACAAACCAGGAGGAAAAATTTAATTGCTAAAATATTAAATTAGAAGAAGAAAAATATTAAATTAGAAGAAGAAAGGATAGTATACACATACCGGTGGACTCCATTTTTATCCGAGTTTTTTGTTTCGGCTTGGTCCGATTCTTTTTCTCATGATTGTGACGGCATACCATTTCTATATTATCATTTTTTTTTCTCCTCATTTCGAAGCAATTTGTTGTGAAACGGCTTGGTCTTTCATCTCCAAACGTAAAATATATAAGTTTCGCAAATGAACAAAGGAAGGATATTTAATTCCTGTTTTTTTGTGTGTTTAAATAAAATCCATTTATTAACGGTATTTTCCAGAAAAAACTTATGGCTCAAATTCTAAATCGTCTAGTCGCACATGCAGTACCTCGCTCCCGCCAAAAAAGTACTTCCCTCGCTAGCCGCCCACCTATATTCTTTATTGCTTCTGCTTTTCTTCTCGTTCTCTTCTTCTGATGTGACGTCAGCTTTCGCAACGGTTTGGTCACTCGCATACGTGTCATCTGGTTACATTAAATGTAATAATTGCGGTCAACCACAATATGTAATTGCTCTGTTGTAATTACATATGGCGTTATTTTACACACTCACTTTCTCTATCTCTCCATATCTCTATATGCACACTTAAATGTAACATGCGACCGAAGCCAAGATTGAACTCACTGTCCAAGTTTACGGTGTAATTCAAATGTTCTCCTAGCTGAATACGTGATACATCGCTTGGACTAACAAGGTTATTTTTTATCGTGACGTCATGACTAGATAGGTTTCCTTCTAATTGTAACACATTTATCAATTACTCTTAAATAACTATTTAATATATCATAAATATTGCAAAGAGGTTTCATATATTATGTCATATCTTCACAATCCTCGTTCATTGATTTGTAAAACTTTTGCATGAGACTGCCTTTTTCAAAAGTTTGGTCCGTGTGTGCCTGCATCAAAAGACATCCAGCAAAGAATATTTTTGTTGATATAACAGATGTCTTCATTAAATTATCAAAGTCCTCGGTGCAAATATTTTTATTGTTTGGCGTATTAAACCTCCTGTTCTCATCTTGCGTTCTATTATTGTAACGCTTTTCGTTCTTTAAAGCCCGCCTTCTCCACGTGTATCCTCCAGAAATGTCAGAAATCTGCAAGGGATTTCTAACGGAATTTATATTTCATCCACGGAGATACGTCAGCAAGTGCTGAGTCGAAGTCATTAGTAATTTAAAAATTGTAGAGGAAGGGCCATTTAAACTTTAATTGTAATTATATTATCAGCTACGTTTCTTATATTTGCAGGCAATCTTCGTACACACTTTGACAACATTTACCTACTTTTATTTTGCACATAGTCTTTCCACATCATTAAAAGTGTTGATGCAATATGAACAACTCAATCCGTGATAATTCCAAATTTGATAGGCGTTTATAAAATGGAATCATAACTATTTGACAGTAAAAGAATCTTTTTTATTTTTCCTGTGAGCAAATTGTAGTTGGTAGAATTAAAAAGATTAAGTAAATATGATGCTTATGTAAAACAGAGCGTCTTTTTTTTAAATTAGGAAGTTATTATGTAGAATAATTGTTTTTGTATTGTATAAAATTATACGTCTGAATAATAGGAAATTGCCACTCAGCATATGTGCTGAATTACTGTTCTACATTGTCCTTATTTGTCTATAAGTTAACTTCGTTTTCTAAGAGTAAATAATTTCCACCTTCCGTCTGTGTTACATATAGGGGTTTCATTAAAAGAGTCTTATTATAAGCACAGTCTTAGAAGAGTCTTATTACAAGTGATGCTGTTGAGGGAGATGTTTTTGTAAGAGTTCTAGAGAGGGATGTTGTGAGAGAGATTGTTCATGTTATTACGATTCTTATATATTAACTGTTCATTCCTTAGACGTGTAGAAGAAGAAAGCTCTTAGAATGATGAGATAGTGTTCACTGTTCAGACATTGTGTAGACATGAGATGTAGATTCACATTGTGGATATGAGATGTCGAGACGTGTATGTAATGACATTTTATAACACAGATATATAATGCATATAATACAATTTTCACTTTACCTTTTTGTAAGAATCACAAACACAAAGATGAGCTTTATCACAAAACACATGATGAATTTATTTCTTCACGACCGGCCGTGGTTTTCGTCATCAAGAATTCAAAGCTTCACATTGTAGTTTCAAAGTGATCGTCTCGCTTCCTAGACGTTCGAATTCCAAACACCAGACTCTCTCTGAGTTTCTCACTGACTGTCTCCCTAACTAACTAACTCTCACTTCCTATATTAAGAAATCCATGCATCCCGGCCACGTGAGCAAAATTCACGTGTTTCAACATGCGCGACTTTGCACGTTTGCGACATTATGATTTCCCAATAACCTATTTTTCATTGATGTTTTTACAAAAGAATTTAACCTACATATCTAATTTATTTAATCCATATTTTATTATCCAGATTCTTACTAACAATTGAATAGTTTATTTATTATTTATTTCATCCGAATTAACAATTTACTGGGCATTCCATTTACACCTATTGTTCTTTTAAACTTATGTCCAGTGTTCGATTTCTGCTTTCTCTTATTTTCATTTTAACTAATCTCTCTATTTTTATATTTACATGAAAAGGGGACAACCCTTATCATGTAACATCTGTATGTTTTTTTGGATTGTGATTCGTACTCTGGAAACCCGTGATATGTGGTGATATTTAACGTCTTTATTTATATGTTAATAATAATTATGTTACGAAATGATATAAAAGGTGGTATTTTAAAAATTACACTAATGATGGGAAAATATTTTAATACAAATTATCCTAATCTTTCGAAATCATACCGTTAAGATTAATGAGTGTCTAAAGAAATGGTAAAAAAAAATCAAATTTTATACGCAGTGAAATGCAAACTCAAATTAATAAATACAAATTTGCACAAATAGTTAAAGATGCAATGATTAGTTACTCACGCGAGTCCAACAGAAATTGTGATAAATGATTGTTTTTATTATTCAAATACAAGTAATCGCAAAGGGACTACGCATCGTTTACTCGTTATTCGTCTTCCTGTCGTCATGAGATCACTATTTTCTAATTTTCCCATTGGTTGGTTGTCGTCATATTCATGCCATTAGACGATGCATCCGTTCAGTCTCGAAAGACAAAGGATACCCCGTGTAGGGGAAGCTGCGCGTGTAATTGGGAGGCAAGGGTTGCGCCTTCCCATAATCACACTTCTGAATAGGCACAGCTTGAGTCCAGTGGCAAGGAGAAGTCCAGGGCTACTGGAAACAATGCCTGGATAAGCGGAGAGAACATACAGCACGAAGTATTTAGAACTGCCCAGGTTGCTCTTTGCTTAACTTCAGTGATCCAAGGAAACTGATGTGTCATGCTGATCATGCCATAAGTAAATCACATAATATCGTTGAAAGAATGTGTATCTATCAATGAATCATTAAGCCATTAAATTTCTGCTGACATAATTAAAAAATATGTCAAATTTAAAACAAACTGATTTTCGATAATAAAAAAATGCATTGAAGAAAACTTATATTTTCTAAAACACCTATATGTACATTAATACAATTGTACTTCTTTGTCACTGGCAATTAAATCTGTTAAATATATATATATATATATATATATATATACATATATATATATATATGCGTGTGTGTGTGTGTGTGTGTGTGTGTGTGTAGTGCTTTCTGTAAATTATTATACATCTGAATATTTTTCAGTTTGATCTTATTAATTCTTTTACTTTGGAACACTAGTAGAATGTTATTTGATACTTGGATTTCATTCTGGTTAAATGAAATAACCATTAGATAGTTTACAGAAAATATCTTATTTAAAGAGTTACATAAATTACTATAACAATTTCGACATTTAACTTACCATCTTTTTATTTAGACAAATTTTCTACAGAATACTTGGATTTTCACAAAGAAAAATAAAACAAATGCATAATAACACAATATGTATTTACAAAAAATCGAGATAAAATTAATTGTATAACACACTTAATTTGTAAATGTACATTTACATACCCGAGAAACGTAAAACATTGGTTCCTATTGTTACGCTGTAGGGACTATAAGATCTCTCTCCCCATCTGTCTTTCTCTCGCCTTTCTTTCTTTCTCTCTCTTTGTCTCTTTCTCTCGCTCTCTCTCTCTCTCTCTCTCTCTATATATATATATATATATATATATATATATATATACATGTGTGTAAGGCACTATATGTAATGTGTTTTGGGTATATGATTACTTAAAGTTTTTTTTTATCACCCAGTGTACATAAATCCTTGTGAATGTTTGTGTGTCATATGTATAGGGCAATTCAATACGGAGCACGCAAGAAGGACGAAACGTAGTTCTGGGTGATTATGCATATTTCCAATAAAGAAATCGTACGTTTGTTCAATCGGATCTTAGTGTATGAATTTGCGAAAAACTCAAATAAACATTTCTACCAAAGCAACGGCTAGGAGTCTTCAGATATATTTTAAAACAACATTTAATTAACTATGTTTTCGTGATAAAAAGTTGCACGATTTTTTCCTATACTCCCTCTTGCGAACAGACCTAAGGGACTGTCGCTAGCGACTTTATTTTCCCACAAGTTCAGAATGTCACTCATCGACTACTCCCCTGAAATTACCTCCCAGACTTTTTCTGACTCTGTAACTCATCCGTATATATCTAAACTAACATATCCTATTATGCCCTTTACTTCCATGACTTGACACGTGACTTCTACACACGTTTTTCGATACTTGATTTAGTAACGTTGGAAAACTCGATGCTGAGTTCATTGTTTGGAAACCTAGATTTCCGTGAAGGTCGAATTCCAAGATTATTTTTCTATTGTTCTTCCATTTCTAATGAGAAATATTTCTTTGTGACTCAAATAATTTAAAAATTTAACGTTTAATATTAATTGTCGATTTATATATAATAATACACAACAATCCTACCATTCATTTTTTTTAAATGTATCCGTTTTTAAAATGTCCTTATATTTTTCGATGGTCCCTATCACATTATTTAATAGAGTTCCACTCTCCACCGAGCTAAAAAAAAAAACAAAAAAATAAAAAATAAAAACATCAGCCTCCGTCTAAAGAAAGAAATTATTTTCATCAGCTATTTACCAATTGAGTCTCTTAATTTTATTCAGACCAGCATCTCCACCTGATCTCCTGGTATATTTCTTTTGGGTGTAGGGTGTAGCCTTCTATGATTAATATCAGTCGTTTAATCCAGCTATCAGTTCTGCTGTAACAACAGACACCTTCTTTTCCTTCCCACCTTAAACAACGACTCATCCTCCGCCAGTTCTCTGACCCTTTTTACCGACTCTGGTTTTCAAAGATTTAGAACTCTGTCTAGTTTTTGTGTTTTACTGATTTTAAAGCATTTCCATTTGCTTCGGAATACGTTTTAAGGATCAAAACATATAACCCCCATGACAATATTTACTGGTCAGCTCCTAAATCAATGAGATACCTTCGTCATACCGATTCATTTCTCGAAGACCTCGGAAACAACAACCCTGATTTACTTAACACCCTTGTTTGGCGCTAGACTGTAACAGCGCGTACTTTTAATTTCCTAACTATCGTCATGACCTGCGTTTTTTTCTTCACCTCGGTTAGATAACCAAGAGGCAAAACAATGCTATCTCACATTGAATTGATTCGCATCTTTCCTATTTCCATTTTCTACTTACCATGAGTCATTCGGTATCACAACAGCTTCACTGCCTTTGTTCCTTCCTACGTCTGTTGGAACACCTCAACCTTATACTGGTGGCCGACGCTGGTTCTTAACTTACAGAACTCCGTCCGCATTTCTTGTCTCTCTATTTGCGCGTTTTGAAACTCGCCAAAGCGCTCAGAGCAGCGCCATCCAAAAGTGTACCCTATGTGGGGAGCATAATTCATCCTCAAAGAGCAGCAACAAACAGCGATCTAAACCCATGTCTTGCAGAAAATGAATATTTTACTGCAAAAGCAATGTTTGTGCATTTTTTGTCGATCTACTCAAATCGGATAAAAAAATCGTGACGAAAAAATATTGTGGCGAACACTCCCGAGAACAATAAAGGTGTAACCGAGTTTTTAGGTATTGTTTTCGCGTGTGTTCGCCAAAGTATTTATTCGTCACGACTTTCTTCGGATTTTTTGTCTCTCGTACTATTTCAATATTTTATTAAACTCATTTAATTTATATCTGTTGGTTGTATTTTTTCTTTTTTATTCATGTTGTGTGTGTGTGTGTATGCGTATGTCTGTTTGTTAATCTAAGTAGTGACACTCCCTTTTGGAGAGCCTGTGGTGATTGCTCACCAGAACGAATATGTTACGTTGCTGGGGTACTAGGTCTACACATATAAACAAGGCGCTGTATATAATGTGCGTTAGGTATATGATGCTATATGTATATATTGACATGTGACTTCTAAACAGGGTTTTCGATACCTGATTTACACATTGAAAAACTCAGTTAAATCCAAATTTCAGGATCTCTTTGTTCTATTCTTCTTCCTAGATTCTATTTTCTAATGAGAAATCTTTGTAGCACAACACGTTTTACAATTTTACTTTTAATATTAATCGATGATTAATATATCGACCCTTATCAAGGTTACCCGACGTTGCCCCGGCATAATTCATAATTATATTTCCTCTAAGATATTTATTCACTTCGACTTAGCTTGTTAGTTCCATTACCAGTCTACACGGTTGTGACATGGTTTGCCACACCATTTTGCAAAGACGATGTTTTTTATGTGATATATTACGTACACAGTCACACACATTTGATCGCTGTGTATAATTATTATAGTATTAGAACATTAAAAGAGTAAAAAGACAAAAGAAAATTATATAACAATGAATATAAAACAAATGTTTTTCCTTCTCATCACTGACAATATTTCATGTTTTCCATTGTAATATCTTCTCATAGTTCCCTAAATATACATAAGACAAAAAATAAAGCAAAGTAAATCTCTCTTATATATATATATATATATATATATATATATATATATATATATATATATATATATATATATATATATACAGATATATATTTATATAAAATGGGTTAATAAATTCCAACGAAAGAAAGATGTCTATTTAAATAAGGGAGTAGTCACCAACAATGTGTATTTTTTTAACATTATTTTATTATTCCGTGTCTTGGTTTTTTATTGAGAATTATGTTTGGATCTTTGTAATAATGTTTTTAAGTCATTGAAATCGTTTACGTACGTTTCAGACGGTCTGATGCGTCCTCGTCAGAAATTATTTTCAAATTTTACATATATATATATTTATATATATATATATATATATATATGTGTGTGTGTGCGTGTGTGCGCGCGGGTGTGTGTGTATGTATGTGTGTGTGTGTGTGTAGTATGATTATTATGCAGATACTCCTGGTTTCATTCGTGCATACATCTTTTATTGAAATCTCAATTCAGAGACGAACCAGATCAGACTGATAAAGGCAGCAATATTAAAGAAAAAGTCCAGATTCATTCATTTTGTATATGAAAAGATAACTTAATTGCTGAGGACTGGTAGTTTGGGTTAGAGAGTGAAGATGTTGAAATGATTGGAACAAGGAGTGAAAGAGGGGAATAAGGAAATGAAAGAAAGACCATCTCAGTGGGGGGATTTCTTATGACGTCACTTTAGTTTAAGGACGTAAGTATCATTACTTGACATAAAATGGTAATTGCCTGTCATAAAGTCGTTTGTTATCATCATCTGTGCCACATGTGATTGGAGACGTTCTGTCTATTACATATAGTTATCTGACCTATTATTACTGTACCTTACAGACACGCTTTACCTATTTCTTTCATAAGATGCGCCCATATAATCAAACAACTAATGTGTAATATACATACAATACTTAAATATGCTTTAAATATAGTTGCTATCATAGGAGTTAAAATCTTTATATACATCATGCACATAGTAATTAGAAAATTAAAACACATGTATATACACATATATAAATATTTACGCGCATACATGTATAATCCAGGTCCGTAGAAAGATTCGATTACAACATTTTCAATTTTTAATTTGGATCCTTTTGTCAACATTATAAATCTGAACTCTTCTAAATGAAACACTGAATCTTATGATTATTTCGTCTTGAAAATACATCACGATCATCTGTATTTTCCATCTTTAATTTTTAATTTACATTTTCCCCTGTTTTTTTGAACGAAAACATTTTTTGCCTGCATGATTAGTTTTCATATAATGCTGTTCCAAGTTATACCAGCAAATTAGTAGTATTGCTATATTATTCATTTGCTAATATTTTTCCTCCGATTAGAAGAACGCATTTCTTTGAAAATCTGCAGATGAGAAAATCTTACTATTTCTTATTTGAATAAACAAAAATCATAAAATATAATTTACAGCATTAAATGATGCTTTTCTACGAGATTTTCTATTTCCTATAAGAGTGCTTTTGACCTTATTTTCACTTGTTTATTATTGTAATTTAAATAGTATTATTTATATTCACTTAAAGTTTATAAAACTTTTGGCTTGTAAACTTTATTTTTGATTAAATATATATATATATATATATAAGTTTAGTCGTTATATTTAAATTCTGAAAAACAAAACAAAATAAGTGTCTATTCACAGCTGAACATTTTGCTAACCGCATTTTATTTCCTCTGATGATGTGTGCCTTTATTGAAAATTCATGGATTAAGGAAATCAACATAACCCCTTCTATATATTTCTTTTGTCAAACAATAAATTCTTAATTCGAATATATGTGTCTATATGTTGTTGTTTTTTTTTTTCAGAATTTAAATATAAACTTATATATTGATTTATGCTTTAATATTGAGCTTCTCATTTTTGGCTAGGATCGTGCTGAAAGTATTCAAGTAATATCTATCAGGATCTTTCATCTGATTGCTAATCAGTGTCTTATCACGATTATATATACATATATATATATATATATATATATATATATATATATATATATAATTTAAAGGAGATTAGAATAATAGTCTAAAGAGCTAAGTGTATTTTAATGTAACAGTGAACTTACTAGTTTAATTAAAATACAGGAAATGCTCGTTGTAATTTAGATATATATACTAAGCTCCATAGTTAAATGTCCTAGAGCTAATTCAATATTAAGTAAAGTGATTTTCAATTTAAAAATTTAAATATATATTTATATAATTTATATATATATATTGTCTCTCACATCGATTTCGACTCGACATATGAGGTTTAGCCACAACAAGTAAGTTTTCTTCGAAAATCCACACACAGGATCTTTTTATAGTGGTGAAGGCTTTGTGGAGAACCAACCATCACTTTTGGTATTACTGCTTATCTTTGTCTATGCAAATTACTGTCAGAAGATTGAGCATGGAGAAGACCGCATGTTTCACATCAGTTTTATTTCTTCTATCTGCATGTCCTTACGAAGACTGTAGGTGCATTATTTCCCAGTGAATAAATGCGTCCCCAGATCCACAAAAAACACCATGTGTGTTTGTGTATATGTATGTGTGTGTTGGGGTGGAAGGCAACCTTTCTAGGAGAAGCACATCTCTGATTAAAAAAAAACACATAAAGCGGGAGACCAGTACCCGCATTATGCTGGTTTGCAGTCTAATTTGTTGCTGGTTATCTTGCTCTTGCTTGTTGCTTGATCTCAACATTTTGAACCGAGAGAGAGAGAGAAAGACTAAACTGTTGTACAGAGCTAAGACTCTGTAACATCATATTTGTATAGATACTTCCTCAGGCATTTAAGCTCATGGACTTTAAGTGTCTGAAGGAGTGGCACTCGTCTTACAAGACGTTTCAATCATCATATATATGGCATAGATGAATGCATATATATATATATATTAAATAGATGGATATATAAAGTAATTTGTAATGTATGAAGATGTTTACTTAGAGACTACTATAATAAAATCATTAAATATGTTCATACAGGATTCTAAACCGGCTCCATACATTTTAACTGCCTAAACTTAGTGTCTATTAAAGTGATCGTCAAACAGACCTTTTATATTAATCGGTGATGGGGTTTTACAAAATGTTCCACTCTGGGTATGTGGAATATGTGGCTGTTGGTTTGGCTGTAGTATTTGTGATTTATGTTTTTACAAAACTGACAATGGGTAATAAATTGATAAGCATATTTTCTCTCACCCCTCTCTCTCCCTCTCTTTCTCTCTCTTCTATCTATTTATGTCCCTTCCTCATACACACACTATATATATATATATATATATATATATATATATATAGAGAGAGAGAGAGAGAGAGAGAGAAAGGGGGCTAGATAGATAGATAGATAGTTAGCTATGAATTCCGAAGTCTAGGAGCCCTAAAGAAGAAACTAATAGAGTAGAAGGCTTTATTACATCTAGGGATTTTTAGTCTTAAGGGGTAGGATTTTGCTGCTTTTCGTGATGGTCGATAGAATTGAGATCGATGGGATACAAGAGCTTGTTTGTCGGAGAAACTACCATGAAAATACTTGTAAAAAAGGCAGATTGATTTAACATTTCGACGATGAGACAGCAGTTAAAGCCAAGCTTATAATGCAGACCTTATTAGCTGGATGATTCTCTGTTGAACACTGTTTAAAGGGGAGGAACTAGTAGTATATGCACCATCCCTGGCAACAATACTCCATGCATGATCGAATGGTGGAATTGAAGAGGCACAGAATCCTCTCAGACGTAAGTAACTTTCGAGCACAGTAGAAAAAGCCAATCTTAATTGCAGCAGCTTTGGCATTGCCCTCAATTTTTCTGTTCCAGCTCATAAGCCGAGGAGTTTGAACGAAATAATTTTGGGTAATGTATCATTACGCATATGTGTTAGTTTTTAAGCCGGTTTTATGTAGTTATTAAAAAAAACGAAGCCTTGTTTTGGCAGCATTCAATGTGACAATCTATTTTTGTTCTCGTTCCACTACAGTCTGTAGGTCTTTCTCTAAGGTTCCTGCCATTTTGTTAATTGCATGTTCATTCTTTTTACTCTTAAAGCTGTTATAGGGTGTGATGTCGTCAGCAACTTTTATTAGGGAGGTCATTTATAAATATCAGGAATAATAAAGGACCAATGATCGTCCCCCTGAAGTACACTCGCTTTTATATCATATGTTTTATGTGTTTTTGACGTACGACTATGGAGGACAACCTGGAATCTTTACTTTTTTAAGAAGGATTAAATTATGCTAAGTACTCCTCCTATAATACCATAGAATCTGATTTTTATTATAGGAATATCGCGCCATAATCCGTCAAAGGCCTTATATATGAATATATGCCGACTGTCCTAGCCTACCCTGTTTTATCCAGTGCATAGTATATACGCTGAGAGATAACAGTTAGCATATCTGCAGTAGAACGGGTTGCTAAACCCATACTTTTGATTGGACAGAAGTTTAGTAGCTGTGAAGTTATAGACATGAGCTTGAGTAATTATGGACTCAAATATTTTGATGAAAAGAAAAAGGGGCTTACTAGGGTGAACATTTAATGGGTCAGTTCTTTCGCTACAATTCCTGTAAACTGGTACCACAGAAGTAATGTCCCTGCAGACAGGAAAGCAATATTCGTTAATGCATTTGCTAAAAGTTTGTAGAGAACTGGATCAACATCACCGGAGCATTTTTTAATAGAACGGCCGAAATGATATGAGGTTAACAAGTGTTTAATTCGTCTACATTTTTTATGATATCATGTACTTGAGCAAGAGTGATTTTCAGATCATCTAATATGGTTTCTGCCCGCAGAGAAAAATATGGAAGGGATTCATTTGTTGGATCCAAAGTAGAGTTGGATGCAAACCGATGAGCAAGCACGTGAATTTTCTCGTTTGCCGCGTGCAAATAACTTCCAGATTGTTTGATTGTGGATTGTTTATTATTTACTACAGTGTTGTTGATTGTGCAAAATTAAGGTTTTCCAAATTTCTGCGCTTCAATGCGTTCTTGGGTAGTTTCGGTATATTCTTTCTTGTCCGTTGCTATTTTATTCTCATAATTATGATTCCTTCTATTAACGTTTTGTTTATTTGTACTAGATTTATGTCGAATAAATCTGCGGTATTCATGTTGTTTTTGAGCTATAACAGCTTCGCAAGTAGAAGAAAACCGTTTTATTCACTATAGAACTTACATGTGGTAACACTTGATTCGATTGCCGCTTCGAATCATTCAGTCAACTCATTTTCGCACTGTTCAGCAGAAAAAGAAAAGGCATCTTCATTTGGAACATTTCTGATGTGATCCCAGATGCCATCCTGGTCAGCCATATTTTAGCATGTATCGTTTGCAGCAGTGGCTTTTCAAATTCGCGTAGAGAGTTTAGGGTCATGTCTATCATTATAGCAGCAGCATGAATATGCCCGCGTGGGCAATTGTCATTTGTTACACAATCCTCAGGAACTGTGGTCAGAAATAAGTCAGGAAGTGAGGCTTGATGATCCTGACGATCTGAGAGACGGGTCTTGAACGTTACTGTCTAGGTCAAGGAATAGGATATAGAAAAGGTATGTGTGATGCTACTAGCTGTGTCAGTGTAGTTAGGGAAGTGTCTCTATTTATTTTACTTTTTGTTGATTTGATTTCTTGTTCCTTTTCTTAATCATCCCGCCTATGTTGTTTTATATATAATTTCTGAGTGTTTTCCGTACTATTTTTATGCGTATATTTGAGTTCAAACATTGTGACAATTTATACTTTTTTCTTTTACATCCGTATGCGTGATGAATGCCATATGCGGGGATACTGTAAAGTGTAAGAGAAATATCTTAACGTTATGCACATATTTTAAAATACGGTTGAATCTAAAATTAACATTTTTAACATATCTTTTATATGTATATGTATGTATGTATGTATGTATGTATGTATGTATGCATGCATGTATGTTTGCATAGGTATGCTTATGTATATTAAACTATATTATTTTGATACATGAAATGACATATGTATTTATCTTTGCATCTATAAATATCTCTGTGTATACGTATCTATATATTATTTCCTATATTTTCGCACATTGTTACAATAAGATATATTATAGTATGCATTTTATGTGCTCAGTAGATGTCGATGTCAACATACAAAGTATATATAATATTAAAGCTGTACAGAATTCTCTCATCTAAACGCTGGTGATTACATCAGACTTAATTGTGATTAAATTCTTTATTATTTATGAGTGCCTTTTAGTTTTATGGAATTTTAATAGTGATTAATAAAATACTAGATAATATCAACATGCAAAATATGCCAGAATAATAAAGAAAAAGACGTAAAGAAAGAAAAACTTCAACTCCCTCAGTATTTTGTCAGTGTTAACAAAAGAACCTTTATTTTTCGTATTTCCAACAACGCGTCTTATTTTAAACCGCCCGTTAAGATTGAATTGTTATTCATGTTGTAAAAGTCTATTACAACTACAGACCAAACGTTCCTCTTTCCCAATTTTTTCTCCGGTCCTCACAAATTTTCATCGGTTCTCACCACATGGTTCACTCATTGTTATTTTTTCGGAAATATCTAGAACATATGCTGCTTTATGTCGTCTCCGGCTGTGTGTGAATTTGCGTCTCTCTATGATGCCATTCACGTCACCTACGTATCTCGACCATGTTCTTTAATCTTTTTTATCCAGTCACCTGCGTCTTTTTCTCACTCTTTTCCTTCTTCCTTTTCTTGGCTATGACGTAACTTCACGTAGCCGGATTGGTCAGTTGCATATGTTTGATGTCATAATTCTGCTATCAATAGCGCTAGAGGTTCTGTTTGTTAGGTAGATAGGTTTATTTTTCACCTTTATGGACTCTAAGACTAACACTATGAGGTTTGCAAACGATGCATGAGCTTCTAATACAATTGATTAACATTTGTTTGCATTTGAACTGTAAATGACCAGTTTGTTGTTGCCATACATAAGCCACGTTATTTTATTTTACAGACTGACAGTTCTTTAAGACAACTCTACTCTTGTAAGATCGTTTTACTCAATCCGTGCAAAGTTAGAGAACAAAAGTAACCTACATCGATTGCCGCGTTTATAGCTGTAAGTGTGTTACAGTAAACGCTGGGGGCTTCTCTACTAAGTGACCATAGAAAAAGCGATCGAGTTTGGAAGCAAGTGACAATCTCTATTTTCATCAATGTCCAAACCCGTACATCAAAGCTGTTGCAAAATGGTGGGACCCTTCTACCGCTGCAGTACATATCTCACTGCTGATGCAATTCTCTGTTTATATAACAGTCAAGTACGTCCAAGGATAGAGTACTGCTGTCACACTTCTTTCCCACAGAAGATACGTTGCGAGCCGGTCTTTGTTTTCCATGGCAAGTGTTCGTCTGAGCTCCAGTCTCTATTCTCGCCTTGCTAATCTTTCGCTAAAAACACCCTCTAGCAGAAACCACAGTCAATAATTTTCCCCGAACTTTATCTTTGCCTAAATCAAAACGTAGATTCCACGAAGAAAGCTTTTCTTGGAACTGCACGCATGTGGAGGTCTGTTCCATTTGTCTGTTTCACAGCTAACTACAATTTGGCTGTCTTCAAATTCTACATAAACAAATTCTTGATGAACCACCTCCTTAAATAATCGAATTTACAAATTTACATTACTATCGATTACTACAATATTATCCCATTGACTACTGCACACTCTATAACCCTTATCCTCGAGTTGCCTTCGGACCTTGATGAGTGATGATTTCTATATAAAAAACTTAAGAAACAAATGAACTGCAATGGTGAATTACATTATAGTCGACCTAGATTTCAGATGCCAGATTACTTATTACGAGGCAAAACTAAAATATTTAATTAAAGAAATGTATTTACTTATGGAGTAATTATTGGGGGGGTATTCTTAATTATATTGCATTTGCTCTAAAATTAACGTTTTGTTTGTTTTTAAATCTAAATTTATGGTAATTATTGTTTATGATCTGATGAGAAGCGTCTCAATTTGGATATCCATTGCTTTAATAACTTTTCGCCAATTGATATAACTATCCTGATTAAAAAAAAAGAAAATTTATTAACGAACCTTTTCTGCCAGTGTATAACCAGGTAATGAATATCCTCAGATATTCGATTCTGAATTTTTTAAAAACATAGCACACTTTTTGAATATGTAAAAAAATGGTGCTCGAATAATATGGCTTCATACCTTGTTTAAATATGTCACGATGTTCGATTAAGGCGACATTGTGCTGTCCTCGAGTAAATAAAATTCATGACGCTCATATAATATGGTATCATGCCTTTTTGAATAAATAAAATTCATGACGCTCATAATATATGGTATCATGTCTTTTTTGAGTAAATAAAATTCATGACGCTCATATAATATGGTATCGTGCCTTTTTTGAGTAAATACAATTCATGACGCTCATATTATATGGTATCCTGCTTTTTTTGAGTAAATAAAATTGATGACGCTCATATAATATGGTATCGTGCATTTTTTGAGTAAATAAAATTCATGACGCTCATAAAATATGGTATCCTGCCTTTTTGAGTAAATAAAATTCATGATGCTCATATAATATGGTATCGTGCCTTTTTTGAGTAAATAAAATTCATGACGCTCATATAATGTGTTATCGTGCCTTTTTTGAGTAAATAAAATTGATGACGCTCATATCATATGGCATCATGCCTTTTTTGAGTAAATAAAATTCACGAGGTTCGAATATGACCTCATGTCTTCCTTCAACTCGTTTTCTCTCTTCACTAGCGAGAGCGATTTACTCAAAATAAACATTTATATTTTTATTTCTTTAAATATTTTATCGGTGGTGGTCTGGAATCTATGCATTCCTCTCCTGCCAAGGTTTACCTAAGACAGCATTTTAATCTCTCACTCTAACGTGGCCTTACTCTCCGAGTGATGGCCTACGCATCTATAAACAAAAGTGTTAATATGATTGGTTGGTGTTTAGGTGTTATGCTAAAATTCTACAAAAAACAACACGCACCCGTGCACCTCTAGTAAAGACATGGTGATTGTTTGGTCATCTTTATTGGTGCTAGGATCAAGACGTAATATTGTATCTAATTGTTGTACGATTGAGTTCCAACAATTATGCCTGCATTTTTTTTATTCCTACCGTATGAATCAGAGTGCATTGCACATTGTATTGTTATGATAACTGAACATGTGCATTCATTATTGGAAAGTGTCTTCCTATTAATGCAGATAGTGCCGGTGTAAAACTCTTTCAACCGTACGTGAAGACATAATAATAAAGTTCTGTCATGTAAATAGGTTGTATTAAACTATACGTTTTGGTTTCGTATTTTTATAAGGTCAAGCAAGTACATATGACGAGCCGTATTTCACTTACAGCATTCATTCATGATAACTGACGGGAAATTGTTTATTTGTTTAGATATATCGATATTTCTAGGTTTCTGACCAATCGATATTCCATCGATATCTCTCAGCATTTATTTACCAATGTGACCACTGAATAAGCCAACTGATTTCTATTGAATTGGCTACCTTCCAAAAAGATGTCTAAATGCAGTGGGACGTCGGCCAGTCAAAACACCTTTGGACAACTTGGAAACAGTCCAACGAATTGATACAAAAATAGAATAAAAGTTCGACGTAAAACAAAGAAAATCCCCCCATGGAACCAGCCTGCCGTACTGATTGCGTGTGGTTACTTTTTTTTACAATGCAATATTCAAACGTGATAATTCTATCTAGTGGACTCACCCGTCAGTTACACGCCCCAGGAAATTTGGCATATGTTGTTGTACTTTGGAAGGAAAGATCAGTTAGTCATGCAGAAGGCCGTTAAAATGGAATATAATTTGGGTTCATTGAAAACTGTGCAATATTAAATCCTCATTTTAGTCCTAAACCTTTTAGTTAAATGTAATTTAATCTCAGTTTGTGAACTTTGATCCTATTTCCTAGACTTTTAGTGGTGTATATATATATATATATATATATATATATATATATAATTACTTAATTTACTCACAGAAAACTAATATACGAAAGTATAGATTTATGCGTAAACTAAGTATTTACTTCAAAAGTGCTCAATACGTAGAGATAGATAGTTAGTAAGTTAAAAAATGTATATGGCGATTAAGCGACACTAAATATTTGGCGTTTCATCCACTCTAGAGTGGATGAAACGCGGAATATTCAGTGTAGCTTTATCGCCATATACATTTTTTTAACTTACTATATATATAATTTCAATTATATATCACTTTATATATATATATATATATATATATATATATATATATATAAATATGTTGGTGTTTCTGTATATATATATATATATATATATATATATATATATATATATATATATAAATATTAACAAATCCTTAACATTTGCGCATAAATACAATATCCAAAAATGGTAATAGAGGTTCGAACTTACTTTTTTAAAGCTTTAATTATTCAACTTAAAATAAACCCACTAATATACAAATATGTCTATTAATAAAGTTTGTTAATTTTGATAACTACTACTGAAAATATTTTATTTAGAATTTAATTAATTAATTATTTATACTTAATCTATTTATATTTAGTTAGATAAAATGAACAATTATAATGCATACATCGTTTTCCCTTATATTTAACTTTTCATATATAGAAATCCTTAATTTAAGAAGCTCAATGTGATTGCAGAGCATAATGACAAAAGTCTGTATTCCAAATTCCATGGCGTTGACCATTTTACTATGTAGTCATTAAATTCTGCTGACGCTTCTTGATATTAACAGTGTTCTAATGCAATATTATTATTCAAGAAGGTTGAGAGTTATCAAGTCATTATAACATCACGATCTTCGCACGAAAAATGTGGCCGACCATTTTTGTTTAGGTAAATTTTCTCTCCTATATTTTAAAGAGACATAACGAACAACGTTTTTCACAGAATAAACTTTACTCTAAGATACGATACAAAAGAACTTTAAAATTAACAGAAAATAAATAAATAAACTAAACTTACGTATACATAAATTTTCATATATATATATATATATATATATATATATATATATATATCTTACAAGAAGAGCAGCTTGTTTTTGCGAGTAAATCTGAAATAGGATAGTAAAGGATTCGAACTTGCGAAGCTAGATTTGGAATTGAGAATTCCAATCATAAGTTAAAATAAATACAGAATGTTATTGAAAATAAGGAATGCAGGATTGACATTGTTTAGCTCACACAAAATAGTTAGATATCTGTTTATTGAAAAAGGAATGTAATGATGAATTTTGTTTCTGTTATAAAAATGAAAATTAAAATAAGGAATTTTAAAACGGGCAATGGGAAATGTTATTTGTAAAGCGGGTTCCAAAAATTAGGTTAGAGGGTAGGCTTTGTAAGAAACATGTGCATAACAATGCATGCTTAAATAGGGAGGCATGTCGTGCCATGTGTCTGGGAGGCACGTACTGGTCTTGCAGTGAACTCATGAGTTGTGAATTTAGTTAGATAAGTCAGAATCCAAATAAGTTAACCAAGGAAATACGAAATAACACACCACAAATAAATAGCTATACTTTCTTTAAACAGATACACCTCAAATTAATAACTATACTTACCGAAAGAATAGGCTAGCATAAATAACTGTGCTAAATAGAGAAAACACCCGCCTTCTTCTTGACCCTCAACACCATTTAAAACGCTGCCGTTTAATACCAAACTAAACGAGCGAAAACAGAATATGTCCCTACACTGAATAAAAGTTAATGCAATTTGCATATTTACTAATGAACCACATGAAAACAATTAACTAAAATATGCTATGCACCTAGCACGCTTCTTATATGAATGTCGATATATACATACGAGAAATATTATTGTCAAGAAGCTTTACATAAGAAAACACACCACATATTCGATATCAGATGATAACTAAGTACTCAAACTAGAGGGTTTATTGGAACTTGATATTCAATAAATATAGACACATATATGCTATTATGTATATTTTTAAATGTATATGATCTAGGATACATATATAACAATGCATAAAACAGTAAAAAAGGTATTTATATTCTAGTATTAAGGAAAAATAAACAACCAAAATAAAAGAATGGCAACCATCGAAAATAAGTTTATATATAGATAGGAACACTTTTGCCTGTGTTATTCCTTCGGAAACCACATAAGATTGTGTAAATGTAACTCCCATTATACCACCTATTAATAAATAGAATACATTCTTATCTATGTAAATGAGTAAATGCAAGTTTAGTTAAAATATGTAAGCAAAAATGGCTATCATAAACTTGAAAACATTAGTGTGGTATACTAGATAAATGCAAGAATTATGAAAATATAGGAGAAAACTAAATGCCAGTTTAGTATCAGCTAAATAAAATATAAAGTAAATTAGACATACATCATTTCAAATATGTCTTCTAAGAACCGGTCATTAAATATATTTCTATTGGGAAAATACATTTTTATTTCCTAATTACAATTACAAGAAACAAAGTATACACATGTTTTGTCTTTTGTTGTTTAGATGTCATGTCGTCCTTCTAAAATATGGAAAATCGATTGTCGCCGCCATACTGTTTAATCTATTTCTATTTTACATTACAAAATGTTAATACGAGTTGTTTTTCATCGCTATAAGCAATTCTTATATATATAATCATTAAAGTATATAATAGTTGAGCAGTAGACTAATTATTTAGATGTGGGGCTATATAAAAGTTGTTTCATGACCCTTGACGTTTTCGTTTTTGTAAAATCTTTGAAAATATTAATAAAATGTTTTAAAAATCTATATATAGGTATGCAAAGTGTTCATTTAGATTTTCTCTAACCATACCTCGTGCAAAGTTTTCTGCGTGCTATTATTCACATAAGACAAAAAAACACGACAAAACAGTGACTCATTTAATAGAAATATATTGCAAACAATTTAATGACCCGAACACTGTAAATGAATTTTTAAAGCTGGTTACATAAAAAAATCTTCCGCATTCTTCAAAAATAGGCAGATATAATAAAAGGTCCGATAGTAAATACCCCAACTTAAATATCAGTGCTATTTTTGTTTATTTTAAACTGCATGGTATCGACATACAGCACTGTTTCGTTGTATCGTAAGTCATCAGTGCCGCCAGACTAGCCCCTCTCCCAAGACGAGGATTAAAACTAAAACCATCGCGTTTACAGTTGGTACGATACGAGCAATGGCGTCGATTCATCCCAAATTAAATATCCATAGTTCACTTCAAAGTCAGTAAGCATTCCGCTGCTTCGTTTAAACTGATAGCAATTATTGTAAGAGGGAAATAACCACAGTAAAAATAATGCATACCAAAAACAACAATATAACCGGTGGAAAGTTCAATTCAAAGCTTGTAATTACAATGGATTCATTTATTGATGGAAAGAGAATTGTATACTTTTGGGAAAATATGTATTGGTATAGTCAATTTACTGTCTGTCGCTTTTGTCTTGATTTATAAATGTTGCAATGAGGCAATCTAAAATAGCATATTTTAACAATCAAATATAATCATATAATCCGTATTTTATTTACTTACATCGTAATATCAATTTAAAAAGATATGTAGAACCCCTCAATGTTTCTATGCTGATAGCAATCATTTAGTAATGATTTGTTTACACTCTATAACGACTAATACATACGTTGTTTACGCATTTTTATCTGACATCTTTTTAACGTACACAATGGTCAACCATTTTCGCACTCAAATAATTCAGGTGCTCTTTTTCTGTGAATAAGACGATGCATTTTACTTCAGATATTAGCGTGTTATATCAATTTCTAAAAAGAGGCTCATATTCCCTGCTTGTGTCGGCATTTTCTATGATAAACTTTTTCCAATTTCTTGGTGGATTCGTTTTCGTGGCAATTCACTGATAATAGGTAAAATGAAATTTGTTTCAAATAATACGGACATATATTATAGTGAGCTGAATGAGCAAGGTCAAATGCATGTGCAGCTATAACTCGGGAAAATATTTATTAGCAAGACAGCGGTGAATACTCACTAGATATGAACAAGAAAGGGCTAGAAAATATTGCATATTGGAAACCCCTTCGACCTCGTTGTTATTTCTAGAGATTTATGAACATATAAAATGCAAGGTAAACAATATGACTCCGTATTCATTCTTGTGGTAGAGAACATATCCCATTTTTGTTGTACAACCACAATAATATCGATAGACATAAGTACTCGTGCTATATGAAATGCATTAAGTATAAATAATCAAGATTATATATATATATATATATATATATATATATATATATATATATATATATATATATATATATATATATACGCCCATGCGCAAAAAATGGGCCAAGAGAAAAAGAAGGAAGAAATCTATTTTTCAATATTTTACATGAATTCGTTTTTAATTTTAACTGAAAAGTTTTATTTTGTAGATCATTATATATATATATATATATATATATATATATATCCATATATAAATAATTGGAAAAAGTGATACCAAAAATGGTAAAAGCGCATCTTGGCGAGGCTTTTTAAAAAAAAAGAATTGCAGGATTAGGGCAGTCCAAAATGATTACAAGCAGATTTTTGATATTTTCAGAAAAGACAATGTGAAACCTCTCTTTCTGTAGTGAAGCAAATTGGTCAAAATTTTGAAGTCGAACGCTTGGTAAATACGAAAGATGAATCTGGTTGCCCTAGAGCATTAATTTTGTGTTAAGAAACAGTCGCCTGCTCTTGTAAGTAAAAATGAGATAGGATAGCCGAGAATTCGAACCTGGGAAGCTAGGTTTGAAATTAAGAATTCCGATCATAAGTTTTAAATAAATAATACAGATATGTTATTGAAAAGGAATGTGTTGTTAGTAATGTTATTTAAAAAAGAATTTGATGAGTCAATTCTGTTTATGAAAATGAAATGAAATTAAAATAAGGAATTTGAAACGAAAATGATAAACATATTTGTAAAATAGGTTAGTCGAAAATGAAGTTATAGGATTTTTCTTTGTAAACAGGTTTGATCGATGCACATGTTTTGGGCATGTTTTAGGCAACGCGAGACATGTCAGGCTACGGGATAAATATACACGTTGTTTCGTCATTCAATGAAGTCATGAGCAAGGGATGAGTTCTCAATATAGTTAGAGCTGTAGGTGAGTCAGGGAGAATTCAGTGCCAGGACAGGGTCGAGAGACAGAGCTGACAGCCGCATTGGAAGCGAAGGTTAAACGAAGGAAACAATGTAGACACTTTGAATTCCTTCATGCGAAACCATTGAGCGGTCGAATAAATAAACTGTTTTTTTTTTGTAACTGTCGTCTTCGTGTTATGTCTTTCAACAACAAAGGTATTGTGAATTTGTATTATAAGAACTTTGTGTATAAACTCATCTAAAAATGTGTCTCTATCATCTTAAGAATATGCCTCCCTCTCAGTATCGAAAAATAACGAATGTTCCTTCTTTTATGATAAAAGACTGAGAATCATCATCTCAAAAATATATGTGTTAAAAAAAATATAATGTTTATAGAAACACTCCTCTAACTGTCAAACTGTATAAATGTCAATATTTCAATCTATCTCTTCTATTATATCTCTTATATCTCTCCTCATCAAAAAGTGTAATACATGTCTCTATTAAAATGTCCCTGTCTCAGTATAAAAATGTACCCTCTTTATATATATATACCCTGTCTATGTCAATATCTCACTAACATGAAAAAGACGAACACGCAACAAAAAATATATAACATACGCCATCTCTTCGAATAAAGACTACATAACATTTAAAGGCGACCACAGTTTTTAATTAACTGTTTTGAAGGATCGAAAGAAAGAAAAAGTATGGTGACCATAACTAAGAATTAAAACAGAGGATAGCAATTCTCTTTCTTGATATACAATATCTAGACGGATGAAATAAATAGGATTTTGCCCTAAACGGCCTGCAAATAACCAATTTTTATCTAAGAAGGACATCAATAATAAAAGAGATTTTTCTCGTGTTATGGCAAGAAAGATACAGACTGGTTAAGGAATGAGTTTCGGTTAGATAGAATCAAGATTTTGTCTTGTTAGTGATGCTCCCGATGCTCCTGAATGGTGCAATCGAAGAACTTGAGCATAATTTTCGCCAAGTTGTATAAAAACAACAGGTAAACACGGGAATGGATGGGTAATGGTATGAGAAACTTTTACGGCAGCAGGAGTTATGAAACTTATAAGATGTGAGAAGTTAATCAACGCAAAGGAATACATACGAATGTTAGAAACAGGACTGTTACTAAGTATCCAGGTGCTGAACATGTCCCAGAACTTTATTTTTCAATATGGTAATAACCTGCACACACTGCTAAAGTCACAACAAATGGTTTTCTGATAATTCTATTGATGTGATATTTTCGTCTGGTCAAAGCCCTGCTTTAACACCAAACGATTATATTTGGTCCATAATCTTTCGTGCATTGGCCGGAAGAACTTTTGAGAACAATGACAAACAGTAGGCAGATGTGCAAAGCTAATGGAATAGCATCTCCTCTTCACAGTGTTCCACTTTAGTTGAGAGCATGTCTAAAAGGAGTGATCTTATGAAGAAATCCAAAGGGAATGTGATTCCATCCTTAGCATTTATTAAAGTAAAACTCTTGTTCTGTGTTATTAGTCTCGTTTAAGTTTCCTTGTTCAATTGTTATTTGTTCAATATAGCTTTTAGTGCAAGAACATGTATAAAATTCGTTTGGCCCATTTCTTTTGGCCCACGAGTATATATATATATATATATATATATATATATATATATATATATATATATATACTAGCAAAAATACCCGTCGGTGACAGGGTTGAAACACAGCCTACAGAAAATGGACTCTGATTTATGAAAGTATGGTAGGTTATGAAAATTAAGGGTTGTAAAGAAATAGCTTCGAATTTGGGGGTATCAAAACTAAAGAAAAATATGATGAAAGAAAAAATAAATTAGATAAACCCCATAATTTATTATAGCATACCTGTTCAGACTGAAACACTTATCACAATATTCTGTGGATGTATATTAAAAAACCTTGTTAAACTTTGTGACATATTTTACTTCTATGAAGGTTAGGCGCAAACAACCACCCCATAATTTTATAATACCATATTTCTTTAAACTGAAACATAATTACCAAAGTATCCGTACGGAGATAGATATGAAAAGTCTTTATTAAAGTGAGTGCCAATTTCAATTCTATGGAGGCCATCCCTATTTAAGTTAAAACATACTCATCAAAGTATTCTTATGTACACCTATATAAAAAACACATGCAAACGTTTTTTTTAATTTTTAATTTTTTTATTTCCATACTTTGTGGACAAGGCGCGAACGCCGACTACACAATTTTAATTAACCACCGTTTTGTCAGATCAAACATATCCATTCCTGTGTCTCGATACATCTTCTATCATTATATGTAATCAGTTTTTTTTTAAATAGTCAACCATATAGTTGCCTATTCGTTACCAGACACACACACAGACATTCAGCTTTATATTATAGAAGATAAAAACTATTCCGAAGTATATATATATATATATATATATATATATATATATATATATATATATATATACTAGCATTTCAGCCAGGCGTTGCCCGGGTATTTGGAGGTGTATGTTGAGCAAAAAAAAAGCGGTCAATTTTTTAAAATTTTACCCCTATTATGACCCCTTCAAATTTATTGTTTTGGGCTCAAATAAAGTTATTAAGTTAGATACATGTCCAATGAACCTATATCAAAAATTTCAAGTGTTTAGACCCAAAATTGTTGGATGGGTTTGGTAGAGTTCTCCAACGTAAAATCGGTGAACTTTGACCTCTTAATCGCCAAATTTCTGGCCGGCAACGGATCACATGTATTTTCCACAATCTGAGTACCCAGTATATCAAATTTCGAGTATGTAGACTGAAAATTGACAGAATTATTGCGTGTGGAAATGTACACACACAGACACACAGACAGCAGACACTTTCACACACACACACATATATATATATATATATATATATATATATATATATATATATATATATAAAATGGGTTAAGAAATTCCAACGAAAGAAAGATGTATATTTAAATAAGGGTGTAGCCACCAACAATGTTTATTTTTTTACATTATTTTATCATTCCGTGTCTTAGTTTTTCATTGAGAATTATGTTTAGATCATTGTCATAATGTTTTTAAATCATTGAACTCGTTTTTATCGGGTTTCAGACGTTCTGTGAAGGGTCCTCTCCAGAAATTATTTTCAAAATGTGTTGGAGATGTCAAAACAGCATTTTCGTAGTTCATTTGAAATGTTTTCAAGAGGTGGAAACCTGTAAGTGTCTATTATTCATTGGAATGTTCAATTTTTATTAATGTTTTATTGGGATGTGATCACTCCTGTGTTGTGTTTCTCTCACTCTCTCTTTCTGCTTGTGGTTTTTCTTTTCCTTTAGGGTGTGATGTGTGTGTGTTTTATTGGTTTGAAGAATGCGTGTATTGTATTATAGTATTATGAAGTTATTTGCTTCCCTAGAAAGGTGACTGTGATTCAAGGTCGTTACTAATGTGTATGTGTGAGGAGGGAGGAGAACCAGCTCGTCTGAAATAAGGGTAGGGGTCCATTCATTCTATTTTGATATTTATTTGTTAGATTCTTAGATTTTAGTATTGTGATTTTTCGATTCAGTCTTATACTGTTCGGGTATTCTTTATATTATGTTTGTTTAGATAGAGGAGCGTATTTAAAAAATATGTATAGGGGATGTTTTAATGTTTCTATTTATTTGTCTCACCATGTGGGTATGGCCAGACCCAGGATCGGTTCCTAGTGTGTGGAAGATCTCATTCCCCAGAGGGGAGGGGCCAATTTGAGGGCTATAGATATGGGAGGGGGGTGATAGAAGGGATGATAGTTGTCTCAGTCATGATAGATTTCTCCTCCACTAACTGAAGGATGAGCGAGGTGTTGGAACAAATATTATACTATAGTTCTAGGTGTTTCCTAGCGTTGTTGGTTTCAAGGTTGATTAGCGTTGGTATTGTTCAGTGTGTTGTATTAGAGATAGGGGTGTTATGTCTGTGTGTGGTTGTATGCGCACGCGTGTGTGTGTTTTAATGTGTCGGTTCTGATTTATGTGTGGGTGTTTATATGTATATGGATGTGCATGTGAGTGTGCCTTGAATTTCATGTTTTTGTGTGATGATATTAGGCTCTGTTCAGTTCAGGGGTGAATCTTGTTATGAAGTGTTTTCCTGTGTAAGTAAATAAAAATAATTGTCTGTTTGGAAGATTGGCATTATTTTGAAGCTGTTTCCACTGCATGTGTGTACATGTTTTGAAACATAGTAGTGTCTGATTTCTGCAATTTTGTATGTTGCTCTTATGTAAGGCCACTCTATTGCTGAAATGTTTGGTGGCACCTATGTAGGATTTGTTGCATACTGTGCATCTTAGTGCATATACTACTTTCTGGTGGTGCAATTTAGATCTTTTTTTATTTTGAATGGTTGTGTTGGATTTTTGAATCTGTATGTGTTTCCTTCTATTATTATGTCACATACTCCACGTCGCGAGTTGTTGCATTTTGTAACCCCTTTTGTAGTGTGTTGGACGAGTTTTTAGGAAGTTAGGATGTGTTTTAAGTTTTTGGGTTGGCGTTTGCTTTTTATTATTTTTGTTGTTTTAAGTATATTGTTTAGTTTGTCGTTCTGATTGAGGAGGATAAGGTTTTTTGTTATCTGTGTAAATAGTTCTGGGTTGTTTGTGTTGTGTGTGGAGACGTATGCTAGAATTTGTTCTTTGTTGTGTGTTTTTTGGATTCTTTGTTGGTCTACTGGAATTTTTCAGCCAGTTCAATACCTTTCTGTATTAGTGGTAGTGCATATCCTCTTTTCTGCAGTGTTATTTGTAGCTAATTCAGTCTGGTTGAACGGATGTGTCTGTCTGTTACTATGGTGCATATTCTACGTGTTAGGGAGTAGGGTATTGACTTTAGACAGTTTTTAGGATGGTGGCTTTTAAAGTAGAGCTATTGTTGAGTGTTTGTGGGTGTGTGGTAGATGTCTGTGATTATGTTGTTGTTTTTGATTGTTACTAGGATGTCTAGGAAACGTAGTTCTGTGGGCTTTGTTCTAGTGTGAAGTTTATTTTTGGGTGTGAATTTTATAGCGAAGTGTGGGGTTCTCTGATATCCCCCATGTGGTTCTCCAGAGGATAAAACAGTCGTCTAGGTAGATTTTCCAAGATGATATAAAGAGGGTTTTATATTGTGCCCGTACTTTGGCTCTATCCTTTCGTAAAGGGTCTCTTCTAGGAAGGCGATTGTAAGGGTGGCATATGTTGGTGCCATTTTGGTACCCATTGCTGTGCCTAGTATTTGGATGTAGTTGTCATTATTGAATTGGTAGGAGTTGTTATTGAGGATTATATCAATGTTATATATGAATATCCCACACAACCTAGGAAAAGAAGCTATCTCATATTGGATTGACAAACACACACACATTTACACCCCAGATTTAATAAACAATTGATTGATAAATATACTTACATGGGTGCCCGGCGTTGCAAACAACCTGAAAACGGTCAATATTTTAAACTTTGACCCCTACTATGACCCCTTAAAATATATTGTTTATGGCTCAAATAAGGTTATTAAGTTAGATGCATGTCCAACGAACCTATATCTAAAATTTGGCGTGTTTAGACCCAAAATCGTAGCAGAAGTTTGGTAGAGTTCTCAAAAGTCAAATCGCTGAACATTTACCCATTAATCACCATTTTTTTATGCGAAAACCGATCACATCGATTTTGCCAAATCCCAGTACACTGTATATCAAATTTCGAATCTGTAGACTAAAAATTGACAGAGTTATTGCGTAGGGAAATGTACACACACACATACAGACACTTTCACTTATATATATATATATGTATATATATATATATATATAGTTTTCTAGTGTAACAAGGCAGATAGTCATTAGTCGCTTGCTATCGTGTAATGAATGAATGCGTGAATGTAGGATTAACATAAAATTAAGATAAATTAAGTTGACCTGAAATGACTTAATTAAAAAAAAGTAAATGACTTTGAATGACGTTAATAAACTTAAGCATGGATTGAATGACCTTACGAATGACTTGGATGCTTAAAAAAATAACTGGAATCCTTCAAAAACAACTTGAATGATCTGGATAATGATTTGAATAGCTTTGAGACTGACTGGTTTAAAGTGGGTGATCATTTTACAATAAATTAATACAAAATGTTATCCCCCAATTTATATCACAAAGTTACAAACATAAGTACAGCATGTAGTAAGAACAGATACTGCACTTTTTATCTACAAGGGTATTTATTTTCTCCCCCACCGAGTAAATAAGGCACAAGGCCGATTTTTAATGTGAGGAGTAAAGGGGAAATGGGGAGCAACTCCCCGGGAGTTAGAGGAGCTGGATAGTGACAATTGGTATGATGAGTTGCCGCTGGATTCACCAAGGTCTTATATGTGGGGTTGCTGGATTTATTTGCTCCCCCACCGAGCAAATTAGGCACAACGCCGATTTTTAATGTGATGAGTGAAGGGGAAATGGAGACCCACTCCCCGGGAGTTAGAGGAGCTGGATAGTGATAATTTTTTATGAAGGGTTGCTCCTACATTCACCAAGGTCTTATATGTGGGGTTGGTATTTATTTGCTCCCCCACCGGGCAAATAATGCACAAGGCCGATTTTTAATGTGAGGAGTAAAGGGGAAATAGGGTCCAAATCCCCAGGGAGTAGGGGAGCTGGATAGTGACAATTTGACAATTTTGTATGAAGGGTTGACCCTATATTGAACAAGGCCTTATATGTGGGGTTGGTATTTATTTGCTCCCTCGCCGAGCAAAAAGGAACAAGGCTGATTTTTAATGTGAGGAGTGAAGGGAAAACGGGAACCAATTCCCCGGGGAGTAGGGAAGCTGGATAGTGGCAATTGGTATGAAGTGTTGCCTCTGCATTGACCAAGGTCTTACATGTGAGATTGCTCCCACATATGGTATTTTCTTGCAGTATCTGCCGGAACAGATACTACACATTAATCTTGGCCAAAAGCCCAAGAAAAGTTTATTTATTTACTCCCCCACCGAGCAAATTCGCACAATGCCGATTTTTAATGCGTAGTAGGGAAACTGGATAGTGAAAATTGGTATGATTGGTTGCCCAACGTCTTATATGTGTGGTTGGTACTTATTGGCTCCACCACCGAGCAAATTAGGCACGAGGCCGATTTTTAATGTGAGGAGTGAAGGGGAAATGTAGCCCAGCTCCCCCGCGGATTAGGGGAGCTGGATAGTGACAATTGGCATGAAGGGTTTACCCTACATTGACCAAGGTCTTACATGTGGGGTTAATCCCACATATGCATCTGCCGGAACATATACTGCAATTTTACCTTGACCAAAAGCCCAAGAAAAGAGTATTTATTTGCTAACAAACAGAGAAAATAGGGCACAGGGCTAATTTTTAATGTGATGAGAAATGGGGACCAACTCGCCGAGGAATATGGGAGCTTGATAGTGAAAATTGGTTGAATGGTTGCCCCTTCATTGACGAAGGTCTTATATGTGGTGTTGGTATTTATTTGCTCCCCCACCGAGCAAATTAGGCACAAGGCCGACTTTTAATGTGAAGAGTGAAGGGGAAACTGGGGACCAACTCCCCGAGGAGCAGGAGAGCTGGATAGTGACAATTAGTATAAAAGGTGTCGCCTACATTGACCAAGAAAAGCTTTAAAAGCTAAGCACAGCATCTATTTACAACAGACCTTTGATCTTAACAAAAAGGCCAAGCACAAAAGTGTTACGAACAGACCGACCGACCTACGGACCGACAGACCGACGGAGTGACTTATAAAGTCGCTTGCACGCGACTTAAAATAAAAATAGTAAAACTAGTGTCTCTAAAGGTATTTAAAAAATAATTATTAGTCATCTTATTAAAGGATGTTATTTGCAAATGGGAAATAAAATATTATTCCAAACAGTAGGTATCTAAAAGGACTGGATCCTGAACTATTTTTGGCAAATCTGTATTTACATAAACCTGATTATATATATATATATATATATATATATATATATATATATATGTGTGTGTGTGTGTGTGTGTGTGTGTGTGTGTCATAACAAATAAAAACATTATATACTTAAAATATATAATTTACATGGGTGTAGGAGATTTTAAGATGACCTTATATGTATAAATTATAACGACGTATTCGAAAAAAAATAAACATCTTATATATCAAAAGTATGAGTTAAAATTGAATTGTGAACACAGAGGACAACAGGCTACACGTCTCGATTTACATATAAACATTTAGAATGGGATTTTTCTTCATAAAATACTTGATGAAAAAAATATCTTTCCCTTCTCAAATAGTTTGTATGCCGCATAAAAATAGTACCTGCCCTGTTTTTATGTTTTATGGAACCATTATGTCAGAGTTTTTTTTTAAGAATAGCTCGCGTTACTTTAAGATTAATAGATTTTATACCACTCTTCGTAACATTATTTAATTTTAATATCAGTCAATGCATCTGTTCTCTGCCCAGAAGAAATAGTACCTTTCAACCAGTTAAAAGAAAAATGAATATGGGCAAAAATCGAATACTGGGAAGGAACTTGCAATGGTCTTATATATATATATATATATATATATATATATATATATATATATATATATATATATATATATATATATATATATATATATATATATATAATTGAGTTAATGGAATAAAACCGTTTTGAAGAAGAGACTTATCGAGACAATGCAAATCTCAACAAATTACATTGGAGATTATATAGAGTATCAATAAAATCAGAAAACGGCAATAATAAACTATATATATATATATATATATATATATATATATATATAATATGGAGGATACAATAATATATATATATATATATATATATATATATATTAAAATTTGGGGAGTAAAGAATTTTATAATAGTAAAATACA